>NW_028270175.1:79157700-79496513 GCF_037043375.1 Chiloscyllium plagiosum
TTGTATGAAAGGTATGATTCTGTGAGTATGACCATGTCCCAGACACCCCATCAACCTCTGCAGATATCTCCTGTCTCACCAGCAGGACAGACACAACAGAAGTGGCGGCACAGTGGGATACAGTTGGAAGGGAATTGCTCTGGGAGTCCTCAACAACGACTCCGTATGCCATGATGTCTCATGGCATTAGTTTACACATGGGAAAGGAAACCTCCTGCTGATTACCATGTACCAGTCTCTCTCAACTGATGAGTCAGTACTCCTCCATGCTGACCAACAATTTGGAGGAAGCACTGAGGGTGATAAGGGCGCAAAATGTAAGCTGGGTTGGTTTTTTTTATTGTCTACCAACAAGAGTAGCTCAGTTGCAGTAAAACTGATTGAGCTGGCCGGGTCCTGAAGGATATAACTGCTAGACTGGGTCGACGGCAGGTGGTGAAGGAACAAACAAGAGGAAAATACATACTTGACCACATCCTTACTAATCTGCCATTTGCAGAAGTATCTGTCCATGACAGTATTGGTAAGAGTGACCACCGCATAGTCATTGTGGAGACAAAGTCACACCTGCACATTGAGTATAGCCTCGATCATTTTGGGTGGCACTATCACTGTGCTAAATGGGACAGGCTTCAAGCAGATCTTGCAGTTCAAGTCTGGATTTCCATAAGGTGCTGTGGGTCAGCAATAGCAGCAGAATTGTACTCCATCGCAACCTCATATCCCCCTCACAACAATTACCATCAAACCAGAGGATCAACCTTGGTTCAATGGAGTGTGCAGGAGGGCAGCAGCAGCACCAGACATACCTGACGACGAGATGCCAGCCTGATAAAGCACCAACCAGGACAATGTGTGTGCTAAACAGCAGAAGCAGTAAGTGATAGACAGAGCTAAGTGATTCCCACAAGCAACAGTTCAGATCTCTGCAGTCCTTCCACTTCTAGTTGAGAATAGTTGTGGACAATAAAACGAGTCATTGGAGGAGAAGATTCCACAAATATCCCCATCCTTAATGATGGAAGAGCCCAGCACTTCAGTGCAATAGATAAGCTTGATGCATTCGCAACAATCTTCAGTCAGAAATGCTAAGTTGATGATCCATCTCGGCCTCCTCCAGTGGTCGTCGGCAATTCAGTTACCAGTCATCAGCCAATTTGGTTCAGTCCACGCGATAATCAGATTCAGTTGGAGACACTAGATACTCCAAAGGAAACACATGCTGACAACATTCTGGCAATATTTCTGAAAACCTTGCTGCAGAACTTATCACTGCCCTAACTAAGCTGTTCCAATATCGTTACAACAACAACATGTCCCCGATTACGTGGAAAATTACCCAAGTATTCCTATACAGAAACAGCAGAACAAATCCAATCCGGCCAATTACCAACCCATTAGTAAATGGATGGAAGGTGTCAGTGCTTTCAAGCAGTACCTGCTCAGTAATACCCTGGTCAATGACGCTCAGTTTGGACTCCACCAGAGTCACTCAGCTCCTGATCTCATTACCTTGGTTCAAACATGGATAAAAGAGCTGAATTCCAGAGGTAGGGTGAGAGTGACAGCCCTTTAAAACAAGGCTGCCTTCGACCAAGTGTGGCATCAAGGGGCCTTAACAAAACTGGAATCAATGGGTATCAGGGCTAACCCCCCGCTGGTTAGAATCATACCTGACACTTAGGAAGATTGTCATGGTTGATAAAGGTCAGTCAACTCAGCTCCAGGACAGTCTGTAGGAGTTCCTCGGGCAGTGACCTCGGCCCAAACATCTTCAGGGCTGCTTAATCAATGACCTTCGCTCCCTTTTAAGGTCAGAAGTGGGGATGGTCGCCAATGATTGCACAAATGTTCGGCAACATTTGTGGGTCCTCAGATACTGAAGAAGTCCATGTCCAAATGCGACAAGATCTGGACAGTATCCAGTGCGAAAAGTGGCAAGTAATATTCAGGCCTCACACATGCGAGACCCTCACCTTCACCACTAAAATACAATCTACCAACCTCCCCTTGGCATTCAATGGTGTTACTATCACTGAATCCACAGTGGACTGCAGCGGTTCAACAAGGCAGCTCACCTCCACTTTATCATGGGCAACTAGGGACAGGCAATAAATGCTGGCCCAGCCAGTCACACCCAGATTCAGGGAATAACTTTAAAAAAAATAACAGAGGAAGGTTGCTTAGTTATCATAGGGATCGGTGCTCAGGCCCCAGCTGTTCAAAATACCCATTAAACATTTGGTTGCGGGAATCAAATACAATATATCCCAACCTGCTGATGGAACTAAATTATGTTGGATTGTGAGTGGGTGAGGAGGTTTCAAAAAATCGTCAAGGTGACTAAGACAAGTGGAATGAATGGGCAAATACGTTGCAGATGGAGAGCAAGGTGGGTAGAGGTAACGGTGTGCCCTTTGGTGGGAACAATAGACTGGAAGCCTATCATTTGATAAGGGATTCTTTGAAACATGTTGATCTATGAAGGGACGTATCCTCCTTTTTATTGTTTCATTCTGTGCCGCCCTCCGAGGTCCCTGCAGCGCAGTCAGTTCTGAATCCAGAATTAAATACTGGGAATGGCATTGGCACGCTGCCCAGTGTATATAAATCCACCAAGTGGGAGCTGTAACATTGAAACGGATCTGTATCTCTCTGTACACCAGTCACTGAAAGCAATATTGCAGGAGCAGAAAGCATTTACGACGATCAATGGTGTGTTGACCTTCATTTCGGGGGATTTGAGTCCAGGAGTGAGTGTGTCTTACTGCAGTTGTATAGGACCTTAGTGAGAACCCATCTCGAACATTGTACAATATTGTGTGCAGGGTTGGTCTCTGTACCTAACAAAGGACAAACCAGACATTGAGGGAGAGCAACGAAAGATGACCAGACCGATATTTAGGATGACAGGCTTGTTGCGGGAGCAGAGTTCGGGGCGACTGGGCCTGTATTCCATTGGGCAGAGGAAAATGGGTGGAGATCTCAGTGCAATATATAAAACTCTGTTAGGGTGACACAGATTGGAAGCAGGGATGATAATTCCCCAGGCTGTGGTGTCTAAAACAAGTGGCCACGGTATTAGTTACATACAGGTCATTCTGCAATGAGATGAAAATAAATGTCTGCACTCAGAGAGTGGTGAACCTGACGAATGCGCTGGAAGCTGGAAGCCAACACATTGAATATAAGTACGGATTTAGAGACAGTAAAGGGATGGTGGGAGAGCAGGAGAACGGTGTGGAAATAAAAGGCCAGCCATCATTATATTGATTTGGGTAGCAAACTCGATTGACCAAAGGGAGTACTGTACTACCTATTTATAGCTTACCAAGGTTACTCACACTAGCGGATATATTCATTGTGCGGGATAAGTGCATTGAGGACATGATTGAACATGAACTGGAATGGGGGAGGCTCAAGTGTTGTATGACATCCTCCTTTACCGGTGATTCTGTGTAGTCTGTGGGAAAGTTGTCACAAAGTCTCAGATGTTAGGAAGGAGGTCACTGCAGGGTCGACAGGATTGTGTTTACCGTTCCCTTTTCCGATACCGAGGTTAGTGCCGGGTGTTCTGCCTGGTTTTATCCTTTAAGACCTCGGAACAGTTTGATACAATTGAGTGTCTTGCTTAGCCGATTCAGAGACCATTGAAATGTTTATCACATGTCTGTGTGTCTGGAATCACTTTTAGGCCAGACCAGGAAAGTACGGGAGATTCACCTCCTGAAAGTCCATTGGGGAAGCAAATTCGTGTTTACAATCGAATTGGTTTCAAGGTCATATTAAAGACACCAGACTTTGCTTGTTAGTATTTTATTAATTATTTTTATCTTCCATCGCTGCCAGAGCATTAGCCTGGTCTGGATTAGTAATCCAGTGACTTGTCCACAACAGAACCATCTCCACATCGGGACTTATCTGAAACCACATTGAGCAGGTTATTTCTGTGCTGCTTGACAGCTCTGTCAAAAAGAACTCTCACCAATTTGACTATCCTGATTGTACTGAGGGAGTGGTAATTGGTCAGATTCTAATTATTCCCGTTTTAGGTTCGATATTGATGTCATAACAGTTTGGGGCCTTGCCGTATGGGGTTTGGACAGATTTGGGATACAAAAGGTCCAAGCAGATTCCAACATGTGGCAATTAGTGACCTAGATTTTCAAATAAAACCGGTGGGAAACTTTATTTAATTTTATTAACTTGTGGTTGGTTAAATTAAAAGTGAGATAAATGGCTTTTAACATTACTAAAGTGGTTCCCAAATTTGTCAAGGAAGTTTACAAAGACAGAGGAAGGAATATTTTTAGAATTAGCAAATAGGTTGGGATTGGGTTTAACCAGAGAGAAAAGGAAAGCTAAAATTGAAATGGAGATCGTCAAGCACTTTGGTGTGTTAAAGAAATAGGCAACTACAGTCGAGATAGAAAAACTTAATTGCAAATATGGCAACTGGAGTTAGAAGATGAAAAAAGAGACGGAAACAGAGAAAGACCAAAGAGAAAGGGAAAGAGAGGAAAAGAGAGAGAAAATTTGAAATTCAGAAGTTGGGACTTAGACAAGAAAGTTAAATTAACAGGACAGAGATGAAGGGACAACGTCGGGATATATACAGCTATATTAATACATTACCATATTTCGGTGAGAAAAATGTCAAAATCTGTTTTTATTTCATTTGAAAAATAAATGGCTCAGTAGATGGTGTGTCCAGTGAACTTTTGGGTAATGCTCATTCAGACTAAGCGGGTGGGCACAGCTGGTGAGGTATGTGCAGCGCTGTCAGATGAAGGGTCAAGAGATTATGCAGATGTAAAATGGGCTATTTTGAGTGGTTATGCATTGGTACTAGAAGAATATAGACAGAGGATCAGAAATATAGAAACGAAGCCAGGTCAGACTTATGTTGCATTTGAAAGAGTTAACCACAGTCATTTTGATAGATGGAAGCTGGCCTTAAAAACTGATAAGACCTGTGAGGCTCAAAAGGAAATTATTCTGCTGGAGGAGTTTAAAGACTCACTTCCAGAGAGGGTAAGAATTCATGTGAATGAACAGAAAGTTCAAGAAGTGAGAAGCGCAGCAGAAATAGCAGGCAAATATGCATTGGTGCATGAGATGAAATTTAGCTTCTGGGAGGATTTTCATCCGGTGAGGGATAGAAATTGGGAGAAGGTGAGATCCTACACGACAAAGTGAACAGTAGAGCACACTGACAATAGTTTAGCACCCGTGAGAAAAGAAGCCCAAGGGGGTTGAAAGGAGGTGAAAGGCCTCAGGTGTTCTCACTATAAGGGAGTGGAACACATAAAATTACAGTGCCATGGTTTCAGAAGGGCACTGGGAAAAAGGTGTTTCCACTTCAGTAAGCTGGGACACACAGTGCTGGGCATGGAAGGAAGACACTTTGGGAAAAGAAGTGGTAGAAGAGGCTAAGCCAGTGGTATTAGTGAAACTGGTAAAGGAGACCCCGAGTGGAGCCGAGGAGCTGCAGGAGAGTGAATAGCCGAGGCAAGGGCTAGGTATGGAATTAGTACACGATCTCTGTAAAGAATTTGCCTCATTGGGAAACTTTAGTCAGAAAAGGCGGGTGGCAGGGGGTGGGGGGTTGGAGAGAAGGGAAAGGACAAGAAATCAAACTTTTGTGAGATACGAGATCTGCTCATTCTCTAATAGTTGAGAAGTGAGGCGCCCGAAAAGCACAACAGATCAGGCAGCATCTGAAGAGCAGGAAAATCGACATATCAGGCATAAACCCATTATCAGGAATGTGGCTTGGGGACAAGGAGGCTGAAAGATAAATAGGAGGGTAGGAGCTGGGCTGGTGGGATGGTCACTGGGAAGGCTATGGGAAGATGTAGGTGGGAGTGGTAGTGATATGTCGGAGGGGAGGGTGCAGTCGATAAGTGGGAAAGAAGATGGACAATTAAGACAGTTCAAGAGGGCGGTGCTAATTTGAACGGTTGGATCTGGGATGAGGTTGGGAGGGAAGATTTGGAAATTGGTGAAGTCGATGTTGATGCTGTATAGATTGAGTAGTCCAGCTGTCCTACCAGCTATCCACTTCACCCTCCTGTCTGACCTATTACCATCACCCCACCTACATCTACCTATCGCCTTCCAAGCTACCTTCCACCCAGCTCCACCCCACCCTCCTATTTATTTCTCAACCCCCTTCCCCCTCCCTTACCCCCCACTTTCCTGATGAAGGACTTGTGCCTGAAACGTCAACTCTCCTGCCTCCCGGATACTGCCTGACGTGCTCTGCTTTTCCAGCTCCACTATTTTCATCTCGGATCTCCAACATCCGTAGACCTCACTTTCTCTCAGCCCCTAATAGTCAGAGATGGAAGTATTTTCACTCTTTCTGACATGGTACTCAAGAACGTGATAATTTGTGGAATGGGGACAGAAATTAAGTTTGGGGGACAGCAAAATCAGGTTGGAGTGCCAAATCAAGATTGGGGAAGTAAAAGTGAGAGTGAGTAAAAGACTGTCAGTTCCAGGAATACGGTTTATTCTTGGGAATGGTTTAGCAGGATCCAAGGTGGGAGAGACACTCCTTGTGGTGGAGAAGTCAAATGAAAACTAGGGAACTGAGGAGTTAAATGAACTATACCCAGGAATCTTTCCACACTGTGCACTATCAAGATCCCACTGTCATAAGTTACAGCAGGAAGGAAAAACAGAAGAAAAAGACAGGGAGTTGATGTCCAGTTAACTGACACCCTGTCTGATGTAATGGTGCAGGAAAACACCTGAACGTGGAGAGAAACGGTAGGTCAGTGCAGAAGGGAAATGGGCCGAAGTGCACAAGATTGTGTTACCGGTAGCATACTAAGTTAGGGGCAGCACATGAACTAACTGCAGGTGGTCAAATAAGTGTACGGAAGATTCAGGCTAAGGTACATGAGCAATTCTAGTGGCCTGGAATGCACAAGGACGTGGTTAATTTTTGTTGTACATGTCATACATGCCACATGGTAGGTAAGTCACAGACAGTAATAAAACCAGCACCTTTGTTGCCAATTCCTGCATTCGAAGAACCTTTCCCGTGGGTTATGATTAATTGTGTAGCTCCCCTTTCCAAAATAAAAGTGGAAACCAATATTTGTTGACCATAATGGATGTGTCTCCCAGATTTCCAAAGGCAATTCCATTACGGAATATTAAGGCAAAACGGGAGGTGGAGGGGTTGGTACCTTTCTTTACTCACTGTTGCCTACCCAGAGAGACTCAGTCAGACCAAGGGTCTCATTTTACCGCTTAGCTGTTTAAGGAAATCATGGAAAGCTTCGGCATACAGCACTTCAAATCAAGTGCGCCCCATCCTGCATCGAGGGAGCATTGAAAAGTTAGCATCAGACACTAAAGACCATGTTAACAACATACAGTCAGGATTGGCCAAATGATTGGGATAAAGGTGTCACATTAAATTGCTTACTATCAAACATGCCCCAAATAAATCTACTCTGTTGAGTTCCTTTGAGTTAATATCGTACATGAAGTGAGAGGTCCTTTGAAATTTATTAAACATAATTTGACAGAACCGAAGTCGGAGATCTCATACTTGGATTATGTATGTGAGTTGAGGGGGAGTATAAATGGAGTAGGTGAGTTAGCTCAACAGCACCTGAAATGGGCATGGCAAAGAGTAAAGCAGGTGGGGATGACGTATTAGTATTGCCAGCAGTGGTCGGAAATCCCTTCAAGACCAGGTTTATTGGCCCCTTCCAAATTTAAAAAATGTTGAGTCAATTAAACTATCTGGTAAAGATACCAGATATGACAAAAAACTTTATCGAGTATGTCATGTGAATGAATAATGCTGCAGCCACATTTAAGACTCAGGAACAGAGTTGCGGCCAGATGTACAAATCCTGCAGTTTATCTGTATGATGTAGTGATCTTTAGCAAGTGATTGAAAGCTCACATGTTACAGCTGGCAGAGCATGTTGAACGATTACAAGAAGCAAACTTGGTAATAAACTTTAAGAAAACAGAATTCGCGAAGGAAGAGGTGATGTTTGTGGGACATTACATTGGACGGGGAGGTTGACCCCAAGGAACACAAAGACGAAGAGTTTTGAGGAATTTGCACGACCATCCTCGAAGAAAGAGGTGCTTCAGTTTTTCGAACTTAGTGAATTCAATCGGAAGTTTGTTGCAAACTTCAGCAGCGTATGGGCACCACTGATGAATTTACTAAAGATGAACACAGAATTGTGGTGGAAGAACAATGTCAGGAGGCATTTGAGAATTTTAAAACAGGATTAATCACCCCGCAACAGTTTTAGTTGCACCACATATTTTGCAACCCTTTGAAAATTGTGTTTGATGCTCGGGGTATAGGGGTCGGGTATGTATTGATTCAGAAAGATGATGATGGAATTGAATGGCCAATTGGCTACTTGTCGAAAAGCTCAATATCCACCAGAAAAAAACACAACATCCGCATTATTGAAAATGAATGATTGAGTTTCGAACTGGCCTGACAGTATTGTAATGTTTACATGACCAACAAATTGTCAGAGACAGTTGTGGACAACAACGACAAACCTCTTGTATTTTTTGAGACATTTAAAGACCAAAATATGAGACTATTTCATTGGAGTCTTTTGTTACCGAGTTTAAATTGACAAAATGGGTATGCTGTGGGTCGTAAAAATGTTATAGTAGATGTTTTATCGTGAAGTTCAAGGAAGAAGTGTAGATAAAAGTTGACTTATTCCAGTGTTATATATGTGCGCAGAATTAGTGTGAATTGGTATAACTGAGACTAATACTTTTGTATTTCATAAAAATGGGATTAAGAATTAGAATAAAAGAAATGAAGCAATCTTTTCATTCTGTTGGTTCATTTTCTTTCCTGAAGGGGGGAGATGTTCTGAAGCTGAAAACATGTCTGGTTACTTTAAGACAGAACGGGTTTTGCTGAATACAAAGTACAGCCACAGATGCCAGCTAAAGGTCAGGATGTTCTACATGTCACTATTAGCTGGGAAACGGATACCTGAGTTTTGCTTGCTGTTTTGACAACAATGCAAATGTAATCAAGGAGTTTAAATAACGCTCAGGATCCCAAGCTGACGGAATGTGAATATTATTGTTTGGACACCTGGAAGCAATCAAATTGTGAGAATTATTGTATCATGGGAAGTAGATAAACCCAGCATTTTGAATACTAGAGGGAGAGCCACTGCCATCCAACAGCAGAGTAACTGCTATAGAGCAGGAGTGTTAACTGGCCATGTCAAACACTCTCTATCAAAGACACATGTTCATTTAAAATCTACTTGCAGTTAAAAAAAAACATGACCCAGGGAGATCAGTAGCTGGAGGGGTGAACACAGTGGAGAAGATAGAGACTGTGTGGTCTTGAAATTGTAATGCTTAATATGTGGGTTGCTGGAACAGCATATTTTTACAGAGTTGGAGTCAGATAGTAAGTAGCTAAGACAAGCGGGGCTTGGATTTGTGAATAGTTGTTGTTTAGTGTTCACTATTAAAGTTCAGAAACTAACTTGCTAATGTTTGTTTAAATAGTGGAATGTAGGAGATCTGTGTCACTCATATTTTAACAGATTACAAGGTGAGGCGAGCTTTTCTGGGTGTTTGGTTTTAATTAACAGAAGGGTTCGACTCCAACTTGTAAATGTCCATCCACGCTAAACCCATTTCCTGGCAGTTGGCCCAAATCTTTCTAGTCCTTTCCTATCCACATATTCATCCAAATGCTTTTGAAATGTTGTTAATGTACCCCCTCAGCCACATCTGCTGGCAGCGCATCCACGTACCAGCCTCTGTGTAAAGAAGTGGTCCCTATGGTTCCCTTTTAATCCTTCCGCTCTAACTTAAACAGATCCCATCTCGACCTCGATTCTCTAAACCTTGAAAACACTGAGAGCATTCACCTACCCATATCACTCATGATCTTATACAGCTCTGTAAGGTGCCGCCTCAGTCTCCTACACTCGAAAGAAACGTACTCGCTTGTCCAACCTCTACGAATAACTCAGACCATTGGGTCCTGGCAATGTCCTTGTAAATTTCTTCTGCACTCTTTCTAATTTCATTATATCCTCCCTATAATAAGTTGACAAAACTGAACACAATACTCCAAGTGCGGCCTTACCAAAGTACTGTGTAACTGCAACATAAATTCCCAACTTCTATACTCAATGTCCTGCCTGATTAAGGCCAGTGTCTCAAATGCCTTTTTCACTGCCCTGTCTACCTGTGACTCCACTCTCAGGGAACCGTGCACTTGAACACAAAGTTTTCTCTGCCCACTACACCCCGTTGGGCGCTCACATTCACCATGAAACTCCTACCTTGATTTGAGTTTCCAAAATGCAAGACCTCACATTTCTATATTAAATTCCATTTGCCATTTCTCGGCCCACTATCCCACCTGATTACAGTCCTGCTGCAATTTCTGATAAACTTCCTCATTGATCACGCTATCACTTATTTTAATGTCATCTGCAAACTTACTAATCATGCCTTGTGATAACAAACAGCTATGGACCCAGCCTCCAGTCTGACAAGCATCCTTCCACAAAACGATCTGCTTCCTACCATCAAGCCAACTGTGTACCCAATTTCCCCAGCATTCCACGCGATGTAACTTTATAGAGCATGCACCATGTGGAAGCTTATCAAAGACCTTACTGTAATCCATAGAGACTACGTTTACCGATCTGCCTCATCGACCTTCTTGGTCACTTAATCAAAGAACTCTAACAGATTTCGGAAGCATGATCTCCTACTCACAAGTCTATGCGGACCGGTCCGGATCAAGCCCTGTGTAAGTAATGGGTGCAGTCAATGGTATGCCGTCCTTCATTATAAGATGATTCAAATACATAAGCAAAGCCAGCTCCCTGCTGTTGTAGAGCCTTGCTGAGAGCGCATTAGGGGCACTCTGTACAGATTTGATCACCTTTGGAAGGAATGATTCCCTTACCACAGACACGGGTGATAGTAACATGAGGACAGAGCGAATAAGCTGAGTGTTTAATCTGTAGAGCTATGAGAGAAGAAGAAATGGCAATGTTGAAACACAAGGAGTGGCAGCGATCAAGTATTTTCAAAAGAGACATTGATAGGGTGAGAAATACCATACTTTAACCAGGATTTATTGGTTTCATTTATTGCCATGTGTACCGCAGTACAGGGAAATACTTCATTTATGAGCAATGGAGGCAGATCATAATAAGCATGGCCGGAAAGATCATAGGGTGGAAATAGACTTGGACAGGGTAAGGCATACAGGTTACACTCGACAAGTTCAACATGAATAAGATCAGCATTATTTGAACTTAGAGAGTCCATTCATCAGTCTAACGTGACTTTCCTAATAGTTTATATGCCTTAATTAATTCTCCCCACGTTAGTGTGCAGTCAGCGTGTGAACCCGTACTGAACGTCAGGTTGCTCACAATCCCCAACAACAACCACAATACCTTCCATCTGAAACAGGTAGCCATTCCCATCAGCTTCCTCCCTACATAGAGAACACCAGGCTGGCTTCTCGGAAATGGAAGATGCCTTCTTGAGACTTCACACAAGACATATGGCTTCTCTGCTCACCATTAGAAAACCACGTTTAAGTCCCACGTGTGTATCATAAGCAACGGACCAAGAGGAATACCATGGAGCAGTCTGTCTGTGCAGCCTCTGCTCCACTTGTTCATCATGTTAGAGCATCATTTAGGAGACACTTAAGACTGCCGATGCTGGAGATCAGAGTAGAGAGTCGATTGCTGGAAAAGCACAGCAGGTCAGGCAGCATCTTTGAAGCAGGAGAATTGACGTTTTGGGCATAAGACATTCATCAGGAATCAGCATCAATTCCCTCATTCTGCCCCCGTGTAAGTGCATTGAGGTGGGAATGACCTCCTATTGTTCCTGTGTAAGTGGCTCAAAGGACTGACTGGCTTCTTCGTCGTCCAATTGGACAGGGCCAAGGGTCTGACTGCGTCACCCCGGTTCCTGTTTGACAGTTCGATGTGCTGACAAGTGTTACAATGCTACAGCTTTAAGACGTTATTTTGTCCTGGTTTATTTTAAGAGACAGATTGAACGATTGTTACCAAGCTGGCTAGTTCAGACCACTTGAGTCAACAGCTGGCGAGGCCTTAGGTTAATGTTAATGGAGCCTGAATGGGTGTGGCCAGCTCTCATAGATTACGATCTCTGGGTTTTGGTTTCTCAGTAATATTAAAAATTATAGGGGTCTCCACAGAGTTGGAAGCGTCAGTGAATGTCTCCTGGTTACTACTCTCTCTGAATTTTCTCTTGATGCTGTTTTCAATTCATGAGTTGGAGAAATATTTGTAACATTCAGTGTCTGACTTTTCCTTTTTCCCAAGAGTTGTGTTTATGGGAGTTTCCTATATTGGAATAGGTCATTAGTAATAGCTCCTAATTCTATTATTCTGTTAAGTTTGCAATAGAATTACGTTATTGTAAATTCCTCTTTCTTTGGTTTTATTTCATCTTTCGTGTTGAAATAGATGGTATGTTGCTTACTACCGAGCAGTTTGACCAGTCACATTGCATCTGGAACAGACACTTTACATTTCCTTTAAAATAAGAAAACGTTAGAGTCAAGGCTACCGCATTCAAATATTTTCGAGGGGCTCTGATGTGGTCCATCACACTATACTCCTTCTCTTCCTGAGTAATAGGCTGGAGGCACTGAGTGGGCTGTCACTGTTCTTCTCCAATTGTGTCAATGGGCTGAATGGCTTCCGCATATTCCTGTGAAACCATCGTTAGGTGCTGAATGAACTCTTGTTTTACTGTGGCAATGCATAATGTCAGGCAGTGCTGTTACATGAATGTTAAAGACCCTTTAATAGCACAAGTCTCAATGGAGTCTGGGTGCACATGGACACAGACCAGTTCAGGAGCTGACGGGGGACAAAATGTTCTGAACATTGTGGAATCTTCAGTGACCATCCCCACTTCTGTTCTTATGGTGGGGGGGGGGGGGGGGGGGGGGGGAGCGGGGAGACATTGATGAAGAAGCTGAAGATGTTTGTGAAGAGGAAGCTACCCCACAGAGGTGATCCAGGACTGAGTTGACAAACATCTTCCTTTGTGCCATGTTGACACCAAACACCAGGGACTTTACTCTGATTCCCATTAAGTCCAGCTCCATGATGTCAACAGAAGTGAACAATTGCCTTGATATCACGACCAGTCATTTTTAACTGAACCCTTGCTTCAACCTCTTTTGTTCACATCAATAGGCCATGATATAGGAGCAGCACGTGTTTTCTTCAAACAGGTGGTATTGAATGCCAGGAGTTCTCTTCTCACGAGTGTTCGGGGAGCTAATGACTGAAATTATTTGAAGAGGAAATAGATGGATATTGATCTGTCAGAGAGTTGATGGCAATGAAGAATTGGGTATAAAAGATTATTTGAGACCAAGAGCAGATCAGTCATGATCTTCCTGAAGTGCAAGGCAGGCTTGGGAGGTGAAACATGTCCCTGTTTCTGATGTTCTCACATTCTGTTATTGGAATGTTAGTGGGTGTTATTTTCATTTATGTTCTGGTATTGCATATTGCAGTCAGGGAGACCAGACGATTTTGTGAGCCATTGCTTGGTGAGGTAGGTGGGCTGTATTCACAGTGAAACTGGGTCTACAACATTGCCAACAAATGGAGCACAAATTGCGGAAAGGGGAAGGTTTGCAAAGTGAGATGAAGGGCCTCTTTCATACCCAGCCTGGATTTTCCAATTACATTTCCCAAATCACCTCAAAGCGTGTGTGACAGTTTTGAGAGGCTGGGTGGTCTCCTCTGTTTCTTTGCACCAGGTTATAGGAGTAAGTGGCCTCCAACTACTCCTGTCTAGCAGGTTTGAGCGGCTCAATGGAACACAGAAACATGGGACTGAGGAATAGGAGTAGGTCATTAGATACTTTGAGCCTTCTCCACCAGGAACTGCGATTGTGGCTGATCAGGTCTTAGCCCTACTTTCCTCTTTGCATCCCATTATGCATGACTCATTTCTCTGTCAAATATTTAACTAACGCAGCTTTCAATCAATGTGAACATAGAGGCACGATAAACTTCCAGTGAAGAGAATTCCGCCTTGAAAGGACCTTTCCGAATTTTTATTCACACCTCTTATAGGATCAGCGAGTCATGCAGAACGGAAACAGACCCGTAAGTCCAATCTGTTCACTCCTATCAGATATGAAGTCTGATCTCGTCCCATTTGCCAGCATTTGGCTAATATCCCTCCTCTCAGAAACATTTTAAACGTGCGATTGTAACCGCCTTCACCACTTCCTCTGACAGCACTTTCTGTACACACACCACTCTCTGTGTGAAACATTTAACTTCAGGTCCCTCCTAAATCAATCCCCCTCTCGCCTTCAACCTATGCCCTTTTGTTCTGGACTCCCTTAATCTGGGGAGCAGAGCGTGGCTGTTCAGAATATCCATCCTCCTGGTTTTATCAACCTCTATAATGTCACCCCTCAACCTCTGACACTCCAGGGGGACACACCCCAACCTAATCAACCTCTCCGTAAAGCTCAAACCTCCAGAACTGGAACTTCTGTGTAAGTCATTTCTGCAGGAAACTGAGTTGTACGCAGTATTCTTAAAGTGGCCTCACCAACATCCTGTACAGATGCAACATGCCACCACAACTCCTATATTCAATGCTCTGACTGATGAAGGCAAAGTGCCAAATGTGTTCTATACCACTCTGTCTACCTGCGATTCCACTTTCAAGGAACAATACACCTGCAGCCCTATCCCTTTGTTCCACAACACTCCCCAGGACCTGACCATTAAGTGTATAATTTCTGCCCTGATTTGCCTTCCCAAAATACAAAACCTCGTAATTATCTAAATTAAACTTCATCTGTCACTCCTTACCCCTTTGTCCCATCTGATTGTTGTCTTGTTGTATTCTGAGATAATCTACTACACCACCTTTCTGATGTCATCTGTAACCTTACTAACTATGTCCCCAATACTCACATCTAAATCCTTGACATAAATGATGAAATGTTGTGAACTCAGTACTGATTCTTAAAGCACACTGCTACTCACAAGCCTCCAGTCTGAAAAATATCCCTCTTTCTTCAAGCCAATTGTGACTAGCTTCCTCTGCATTCCACGTGACCGAAACTTTCTAATCTCTCGACCAATCAGAACGAAATACTAGCTATCAGAGAGATTGAGTAGGTTAGGTTTATTTTCACTAGATAAAAGGAGATTGAGGGGGGACCTGATTGAGGGCCTCTTCCTGGGCTGTAAATTTTCTTTCTTCTTTGTCCTTTAAATGAACACCTTGCTGAAGTCCAGAGAGACAATGTCTACCAAACTGCCTTCATCAGTCTTCTTTGTCACCTCTTCATAAAACTCAACCTAATTTATGAGACATGATTTCCCATGCAGAAAGCCACTTTGTCTACGCTGATCAGCCCTTAACTTCCAAAATGTATGAAAATGCTGTACCTGAGAATCCCCTCCAATAACTTACCCACCACTGACATCAGGCTCACCGCTCTATAGTTCCCAGACTTTTGGGGTCACTGTTTCCTTTTCTCATCCCACTCCTCCACCGCTCACAACAAATGTTAAATGTAACCAGGTTGGTGATATTGCCGATGATATCGGTCTCAAACTGGGTCAGGGTCAGTTTTAGGAACAAGTCAGGCTACTTTCTTTACTCTGCTAAAACAACACGTTTATGATCCAGAGCAATGTTACTCAAACTATGATGGAATGACGAATGGCAAACTGTTTGGGTATTGCAAATATATAATCAATATTTCCCTTTCTAAACACGCACACACACACAGCAATTTTATTTTGTCCAGATATTATTGTAACACATGACAAAGGAAAAATTGCAAGATTGTCCAAAACGTTATTCTGCTTCTGAAGATATTGTACTCACACAGCTGCTAGCAATGGGATTTCATCCGAGGAGAGTTGTATTTGGCTGAATTCCCTTTGCTTTAGGCAGTGAGTAGATTCCAACGGATTCTGGGCAGGGATCACCCAACGAGTAGCACGCTGGTTAGCACTGCTGCCTCACAGCACCAGAGACTTGGGTTCGATTCCAGCCTTCAGTGACTGCCTTTGTGGAGTTTGTACGTTCTCCACTTTTCTGTGTGTACTTCTAATGGGTGATCCAGTTTCCTACCACAGCTCAATTAGGTGGATTGGTCATACTAAATTGTCTGTAGTGTTCATGGATTTCTAGGTTACGTGCATTAGTCAGGGGTATATATTGGGGAATGGGTTGGGAAGGTTGGTATGGACTTGTTGGGCCGAAGGGCCTGTTTCAACACTGCAGGACATCTGTAAAAATAAGAATGGTAACGATGACTGTACAGTTTTTTTTTTTTGCTCGCATATATTGCTGTGATGAGGAACAATGAAGGAGAGAGAGTGCAATAGGCCATTCCTTCTCAGGCAGATTACATTTTCTCCCTCTCTGAGTTGAATCACACAGTGATGTCATCCTCTCCCAAACTGGACCATGTGAGGTCTCCTTGTACATTGCCCAAACAATGTCTCCAACACATTCCCTGTTCCATGTTGGTGCACCATTGCTGTTGTCTTGCACAGAGAAGAAAATGGTCTCGGTTGATTTGAAACATGTCCCTGCGTCATTAAAAAATAAAAAAAATGTTTAATTTATTCAGAATACCTGTGTTAAACTGAATGCATTTTTGAAAGAAATACAGAAATTGCTGGAAAAGCTCGGCAGATCTGTCAGCATCCAGATGCCTTTCACATGCCCTCGTTGTACCAGCCTCCACCACTTCCTCTGGCAGCTCATTCCATACGCACACCACCCTCTGTGTGAAAAGGTGCCCTTTAGGCCTCATCAAAACCTTTCCCCGCTCACTTTCAAACGATGCCCTCTGGTTTTGGACTCCCCTAACCTGGGGAAAACCCCTGACTACTCACCCTACCCATGACCATTCTGATTTTATAAATCTTTACTGCTGCAAAATGTGACTCCAATCAACACGAATGGCTGTACTTTCAGTCACCCCGTGCCTAAATTCTGAAATGCAATACTGACACCTCTTCCTTCTCCATCAGGTCACCATTCAAAATCCATATTAATCAGTTTGTTCAGATGTATCATGAGGCACCTCTGTGGGATTTACACTGAGACCTTTGTGCCCGGAGGTAGGGACACTAGCATCACTCGGCAATACCCATAAAGCTGTAACATTATTCTCCTGTGTCATTGCTCATCAGCCTGTTCTGACATGCTGTGACATACCTCTGCAACAGGCAGGACTTGAATCCAGTCCTACTAGTCCAGAGCTAGGTACACTACCACACAAGTTCAGGAATTGGAGTCAAATCGAGTGCTCTGGCTCAGAGGCAGTGACACTACCACTACACAACCATACCCAGACATTGGGTCATATTTTAAGCGCCAGCTTTCAGATTTTATATAATCAGGTTATCATTACTGAGCTACACAAAACATTTTGTGTTGTTAAACAAATACAAAATATTTGGCTCAACTGTAGGATGTTGAGTGCACATGCTATGCTATCAGAATTAACTATAAACGTCTTTAATCGCTATTATCTGTAGTCTGCAATATTAAGAAAAGAAATCCTGCAGACACATTCTGACCAATGAAGGGTCCCGAATAGGTTTTTATCACTGAACACCACAGACGAAGAAAAAGAATAATTTCTGGCCCCAAAACACCGATCAGTTTTACCCAACTCTCACGTGTGATTGCCTTCTTCCTAAAACCATGAAATGATACCAAGCCGCTGATTAATGTCCAGAGTCTACTCCACACTGACTGCGTCTGCAATCTGTCCCTCCTTCCCCTAACCACAAGGGCAAACCAAGCTCAGGGTCTTTGTGAAAATCAAAGCCGAAGTGGAGGGGGAGGGGAGAGCGATATTTTAAAGGGGGAGAGTGAGGAGGTGGTAATAACACTCACTGGGTTGAGGGATGGCAGATGGAGTTTAGTTTGGATTAATGCGAGGTATTGGATTTGGTTAATCAAATGAGCAGGACCTATACAATTAAAAGCAGGGCCTTTGGCAGTGTTGTAGAACAGAGACCTAGGCCGTCAGGTATAATTCTTTAAAATTTGCATCCCATATAGATAGTGTGGTTAAGAAGGTGTTTATCACACTTGTCTTCATTGGTCAGACCTTTGAGTATCGGAATTGGGACGTCATGTTGAGGTTATACAGGACATTGGTGAGACCACTTCTGGAATACTGTGTCCAGTCTGGTCATTCTGACCGCTCATTCCACAGGCACACCACCCTCTGGTGAAAGAGCTGCCCCTTAGCACGCTTTTAAATTTTTCCCTTCTCACCATAAACCTGTCTCCCCTACCGTTAGAAAATACCTTGACTATTCTCTTTGATATTAGTGACCTTGATATTATTAAGGTGGAGAGGATTGAGCAGACATTAAACTGGATATTGTTGGGAATGGAAGCAGTGAGCTATAAGGAGAGGCTGGATAATCTGGGGCTCTTTTCACTGGATATTATGAGATTAAGGGGTAACTTTACAGGGGTTTATAAAATCATCAAGGGTATAGATAAGCTGAAGGGCTTATGTCTGGTGGGCGGCACGGTGGTACAGTGGTTAGCACTGCTGCCTCACAGCAATTCCCTCAGGCAACTGACTGTGTGGAGTTTGCACGTTCTCCCCGTGTCTACGTGGGTTTCCTCCGGTTTCCTCCCACAGTCACAAAGATGTGCAGGTCAAGTGAATTGGCCATGCTAAATTGCCCGTAGTGTTAGATAAGGGGTAAATGTAGGGGTACGGGTGTGTTGTGCTTCGGCGGGTCGGTGTGCACTTGTTGGGCCGAAGGGCCTGTTTCCACACTGTAAGTAATCTAATCTGACTTTTCCCTGGAATTGGGGATTCCAAACTGAGGGACATTTTAAGTGTGAGGAAAAAGATTTACAAACGTCATGAGAGTAATGGTTTTAGACAGAATCTGGCTTGGGTGTGGAATGAACTTCCAGAGGAAGTGGTGAAAGCAGGGATAGTTACACCGTTCAAATGACATTTAGATCAGTACATGGATAAGACATCAGTTTGGATGGTGCTGTGGGCAGCTGCCCTCTCCCTCCCCCTCTCTGAATGAATCCCTGTTGGTTTTCACCCTCTGCCAATGCCTGTTCAGTGGCGTGGGGAGGCCAGCAGAGGGTGGAATTGCATCACTTTAAGCACCACAGAGACTGCCAGACCTGCCCCACACAGAGACACACAAGAAAAACACAGCAATTGTTTGGACACAACATTGAGCTCATCTGGTAATTTAAACTAAACATAAAGAAATGCTCAATTCGCCTCGAAAATTGTTAAAATATGAGTGACAGAGAACTCCAAAATTCCACTGTTTAAATAATAACAACAATTTATTTTTAACTCTGAAAGTGAACATTTTACATCAAGCATTCTGAACTCTAAGACCCTTTTTCTCTTAACTGCTTATTATCTGACTCCAGCTCTATAATGATATACGCTCTCAATAAGACACTTATTAAACTTACATAAACTTAATTTCAAAACCACACAGCAGTTGTTGGCTTTGTGTCTTCTTCTGCCTGTCGATCTCCCTGGTTATCTTCTTTCTGTTTACTGTGGATATGTTTCACATGAAAAGGTACCATTGACAGAGAGTGTTTTACAATTTCTTGCATCTGTGTTGATCGCATTTGCTCTGTCTGCAATATTCAAGATGACTGCATTTTAGATATCCACAACATCGGATCATCTCATTCATTTGGTTTTCGAAAAACAATAAATTCAAACTTTATTTGGTTTTAATATCCTGGGGCATAAATTAAACTGATTGGTAAAGTTTTAATTGCTGTCCAAAGAGCAACCATCTCAAGGATCTATTTCACAGCCAAATGTGACGTATTTTCTGTTGTCCTTGAAGCTCTGGGTCTGCCATCCTCTCATATAGACAGGTGCTTGGAAGCCCTCAGTTCAGAACAGCATTCATTCTCTCTTATAGGTACAGTACACACTTTCAACTTCATCACATTACTACCATGATGTCAATATAGATAAGTGGAGCCTATCCGGATTTCCCTTGATCCGTGCTTAGTCGATATTTCATTCACTCCATCTGGCCTGTGTCTGGATCTTTGTTGCTCTCTTGACAACATCTCATTAATTGATTCCCTCCGTGGGAATATAGCAGTATTTCACTTGCTCACACTCGTGAGTATGGCAGGATTTCAGTTGTTTCATGGGGACTGTGATGCTATGACAATCTCAATGTTTGTAGATGGTACTGAACATGGAAGAACTCTGAGATCTCTGGAGGACAGTGTGGAAATCTAACAGGGTAATCACACATTGGTGTAGTGTGCAGGCTAAAGGCAGATGGGAATCAATGCAGAGCAGTGTGAGGTGATGCACTTTGGTAGGAAAGACAATGAAAGACAGTTTAAAACAGGCTGTGCCATTATAAAGGGGCTGCAGGAGCAGAGAGTCCTGCGTGTATATGAACACAGATTGTTGAAGATGTCAGGACAAGTGGGGAGAGCAGTAAATATCACAGATTAGTTTCAGTATCTGAGCTGTTTACAGAAGGTGGTGTTCGAGGGATCCTCCGTGCCCCCTTCCTGGGAGGTGGTGGTGACAATGTGTTGTGAGCCCACCATCCTGCCCACCGAGAGCGTGGGGATTCCATTTGTACCAGCTCGACACAAAAGGGAGATGGCATCAGGGCCATGGTTTCTAAGTTGTGTCGGGGGGAAACGGAGCTGCCAGTGGGTTTAAAGTGAGAATTGCCCTTCACTGAACATTTCTCCTTACTCGGTCGGTGGGACGTGGATGTTTCACAATCTCCACACGAGGCGTCCCCGTCCTCTCCGGCTCCTACCAGGGACCTCCCCAAATGGCGGGGGGCGGAGGCTGAGGGAACGGATATCGGGCACTCCACCAACTGGCTTGGCCATTTCTGTCCTATTCCAGGCTGTTTCTCCTGGAATGGGAGAAGGGGAGGGAGGGAGTGGGTTGCCCTGCTGTTAGTGCTGGTGTAGGTGGGTCGGGGACATGGTGAGGTGTCCGGAGGGAGTCAGTTAACACTGTTGTATACATGCAGTGTTATTAGTGTGGGCGATGTAGTGGAGAGAGAGAGAGAGAAAGAGGAAGGTGCTGCATGCTGTAGTGAGAGTGGTGGAGCACATTCGGGCGTCGGTGCTATAACAGATATGTAGTGAGTGTGAGGGAGCAGAGAGAATACAGTGACCCTTATCCTGACAGAGCGGTGAAGGTTATTGTTGCTTGTCGTGTCTTGCTGGGCATTTCTTCAGACCGTAGATACTGCACTGAGCTGGGTTGTGAGCTCAGACCATGCTCGGTGGGTCTGGTGGTGTGGCCCACTCTGGGAAGAGAATGGTCCCCCTTTGTAGTAGCCCATTCACCAGGACCTCCGTGCCCCTGTCGACAAACCGTGGTGTAAATGCCCCTTATCTGCCATGCCCAGGGTAAACTGTGCAGGTCAGCTCCGAACTGAGAAAGCTCAACCGTGTGCTCAGTGGTATTTTAAAGATGGCGCCTGTGTCATGGATCATGGAATATCCAGGGGCACCCGGGCAATGGTGAGTACCTCCAGCCATGATAGATGGGAGAATCGGGCTGGTATTGAATGAGAGCAACATCATGGGGTGGGTTGGGTAGTTAATGAGGTGAGTTCAAGAAGATAACATCAGGAAACTAGCTCGGCCTAGTTTCACAGTCACAGTCAATGAAAATAGCACTGAGACAAATTATGGTTAGATTTAGCCCAATGAGTCAAAGACTCTGCTGACCCTACACCCAGATACAAAGCTGCAGAACAAATACTCATCCAAAACTCTGCATCATCTGAACTCCCAACAATATCCTGTTCCCCTACCATTCCTGGAAACACTTTTGTGACAGGATGCTGTTAAAATGCTTTCATTTCAGCATTCTGAAACCTGGGAACACATCCTTCCATAACACTGTCTCTGAGTCTCCCTCTTTCTGTCTATTTCCCATACCAAGTTTCCCCACGCTATGCAGGGAACTAACACAATGTTGCAGATCAATGCACTAGGGTGGGGTACACAGTCCTATGTGCTGGAAGGGTAACTCAGCCTGGTTTACAGATCAATGCACTGGGGTGGGTTATACAGTCCGACATGCTGGGAGGGTAACTCAGCCTGGTTTACAGATCAATGCACTGGGGTGGGGTATACAGACCTACATGCTGGGAGGGTAACTGCTACTGGTTTACAGATCAATGCACGGGGAGTGGTGAACACAGTCCTACATGCTTGGAGGATAACGCCTCCTGGGTTACAGATCAATGTACTGGGGTAGTGTACTCAGTCCTACATGCTGGGAGGGTAACTTCTTCGGGTTTACAGATCAATAAACTGGGTTGGTGAACGCAGTGCTACATGCTGGGATGGTAACGGCTCCTGGGTTGCAGATCAATGCACTGGGGTGAGGTATACAGTTCGACATGCTGTGAGGGCATTTGCGCCTGGTTTACCTATCAATGCACTGGGGTGTGGTATAAACAGTCCGACATGCTGAGTGGGTAACTGCCCCTAGGTACAGATCAATGCACTGGGGAGGTGTACACAGTCCTACATGCTTGGAGGGTAACTGCTCCTGGGTTACAGATCAATGCACTTGGGTGGTGTACACAGTCCAACATGCTGGAAGGGTAACTGCCCCTGAGTACAGATCAATGCACTGGGGTGGAGTGCACAGTCCTACATGCTGGGAGGGTAACTGCTCTTGGTTTACAGATCAATGCACTGGTGAGGTGTACAGTGCCCTACATGCTTGGAGGGTAACTTCTCCTGGGTTACAGATGAATGCACCTGGGTGGGGTATACAGTCCAACATGCTGGTAGGGTAACGGCTACTGGGTTACAGATGAATGCACTGGGGTGGTGAACACAGTCCTACATGCTGTGAGGGTAACTGTTCCTGGGTTACAAATCAGTGCACTGGGGAGGTGTACACAGTCCTACATGCTGATAGGGTAACGGTTCCTGGGTTACAGATCAATGCACTGGGGTGGGGTATACAGTCCGACATGCTGGGAGGGTAACGGCTCCTGGGTTACAGATCAATACATTGGTGTGAGGTATACAGTTCGACATGCTGGGAGGGTAACTGCTCCTGGGTTACAGATCAATGCAATGGCGTGGGGTATACTGTACGACATGCTGGGAGGGTAACTGCGCCTGGTTTACCGATCAATGCACTGGGGTGGAGTACACAGACCTACATGCTAGGAGGGCAACTACTCCTGGGTTACAGATCAATGCACTGGGGTGGTGTACACGTACCTACATGCTTGGGGGGGGGTGTAACTACTCCTGGGTTACAGATCAATGCACTGGGATGGTGTACACAGTCCTACATGCTGGGAGGGTACCTGCACCTGGTTTACAGATCATTGCACTGGGGTGGGTTACACAGTCCTACATGCTGGGAGGGTACCTGCGCCTGGTTTACAGATCATTGCACTGGGGTGGGTTACACAGTCCTACATGCTGGGAGGGTAACGGCTCCTGTGTTCCAGATCAATGCACTGGACTGTTGTACACAGTCCTACATGCTGGGAGGGTAACTGCGCCTGGTTTACAGATCAATGCAATGGGGTGG
This sequence comes from Chiloscyllium plagiosum, assembly GCF_037043375.1. Lineage (NCBI taxonomy): Eukaryota > Metazoa > Chordata > Chondrichthyes > Orectolobiformes > Hemiscylliidae > Chiloscyllium > Chiloscyllium plagiosum. The sequence continues at coordinate 79,181,375 of NW_028270175.1, forward strand.
TCTACACAGTCCGACATGCTGGGAGGGTAATGCCTCCTGGGTTACAGATCAATGCACTCGGTGGGGTATACAGTCCTACATGTTGGGAGGGTAACTGCTCCTGGGTTACAGATCAATACAGAGGGGTTGTGTACACAGTCCTACATGCTGGGAGGGTACCGGCTCCTGGGTTACAGATCAATGTACATGGGTGGGGTACACAGTCCGACATGCTGGGAGAGTAACTTCTCCTGGGTTACAGAACAATGCACTGGGGATGTGTACACAGTCCTACATGCATGGGAGGATAACGGCTCCTGGGATACATATCAATGCACTGGGGTGGGGTATACAGTCCGACATGCTGGGAGGGTATCTGCACCTGGTTTACAGATCAATACACTGGGGTGAGGTATACAGTTCGACATGCTGGGAGGGTATCTGCGCCTGGTTTACCGATCAATACCAGGCTGTACACAGTCCTATGTGCTAGGAGGGTAACTGCTCTTACGTTACAGATCAATGCACTGGGGAGTGGTATTCAGTCCAACATGCTGGGGGTAACTGCTCCTGGGTTACAGATCAATGCACTGGGTTGGTGTACACAGTCCTACATGCTGGGAGGGTAACTGCTTCTGGCTTACAGATCAATGCACTGGGGTGGGGTACACAGTCCTACATTCTGGGAGGGTAACTGCTCCTGGGTTATAGATCAATGCATTGGGAAGGTGTACACAGTCCAACATGCTGGGAGGGTAACTGCCCGTGGGTACAGATCAATTCACCTGAGTGGGGTATACAGACCAACATGCTGGTAGGGTAACGGCTCCTGGGTTACAGATCAATGCACCTGGGTGGGGTATACAGACCAACATGCTTGTAGGGTAACGGCTCCTGGGTTACAGATCAATGCACCTGGGTGGGTTATACAGACCAACATGCTTGTAGGGGAACGGTTCCTGGGTTACAGATCAATGCACTGGGATGGGGTATACAGTCCGACATGCTGGGAGAGTAACTGCTCCTTGGTTACAGCTCGATGCAGTGGGGTGGTGCACACAGTCCTACATGCTGGGAGGGTAACTGCTCCTTGGTTACAGCTCGATGCACTGGGGTGGTGCACACAGTCCTACATACTGGGTGGGTAACTGCTCCTGGGTTACAGATGAATGCACTGGGGTGGTGTACACAGTCCTGCAGTCTGGGTGGGTAACTGCCCCTGGGTACAGATCAATGCACTGGGGTGGTGTACACAGTCCTACATGCTGGGAGGGTAACTGCTCCTGGGTTACAGATCAATGCACTGGGGCGGGGTGTACAGTCCTACATGCTGGGAGTGCAACTGCTCCTGGTTGACAGATTAATTCACGGATGATCACTGCACTGTTCACTGTGCTGGTCAGACTCGACGGTTGAGGTTTATAGGTAATGCACTGATGTGGTTGGTATAGCTCCTTATGCTGGATGGATGTTTGTTTCAGGTTCACACATTGGTGCCCTGCTGTCATCTCCACAGCTCCCTGTGCTGGACAGATATCTAGTCCGTGTTTTACACGATAAATGCACTCTGTGGTCTGCACAGCTCCCCGTGCTGGAAAGATATCTAGTCCCGGTTCATATATTAATGCACTGCTGAGTTCTGCACAACTGTCCGTGCTGGACAGATATATGGTCTGGGATTATAAATCAATGCCATGATCTGGTCTGTGCAGTGTTCCACTCTGGACAGATTGCTGGATTGTACTGAGCAGTACACTGGCTGGGTCTACACCGCGTTCCACGGTGAACAGATATCTCCTCTGGGTGTATAGTGTCTGGGCTGGTTCTGTGAGGTAGATTGAGAATGTGGTATATCTAACCCTTTCGACTGATCTGGCAATGTCTTTAGTTCCCATTCCTGTGGTCGGACCCTCAGTCTCTCACCCCATTAATGTTACAGTGTGCCCAGGTACAGTACATCATACTGGTGGGGTGGGTAGGGGGGATGTTGATGGACAGGTCAAGGAGTTACCCGGAACGTTCTGTTCCCAATATTCTATAACTGACATTCCCCGGAGAGTTCTGACCCCGACATTCTATAACTGCCATTCCCCGGAACGTTCTGTCCCCAACATTCTATAACTGACATTCCCCGGAACGTGCTGTCCCTCACATTCTATAACTGACATTCCCCGGAACGTGCTGTCCCTCACATTCTATAACTGACATTCCCCGGAACGTTCTGTCCCTGACATTCTATAACTGACATTCCCCGGAACGTTCTGTCCCTGACATTGTTTGTCAACGGCCGGATGTCAGTGAATTGAACAAACGATAAGATCCCGAGGGAAGAGATCCCGTTCAAGGGAGAAGGAGACACTGTCCCGAAGGCCCCTCAGGCAGTTAAAGGGGTGAATCCTTTTTCCGTGCGTTTCCATTTCTTCACAACACAGGATCGACCACAATTTAGACCAAAATACAGAAATTCCCAAACTCTGTTTGTCTTCAGGAAACTGGGAGAGAATCCTTCAGGACAGCAACATTTCCATCCTCCGTATTAGGAACTGGGAAGGAGTGACCTGTGTCTGCTCTCGAGTGATCGAGTCTGTGGGAATGTTCTAGAAACGATCTGTCCTTCTGGATGTGTCTCTCTGTATTTGGGGAGGGAGGGTTTCTTGTGGTTTATGTCACTTTTTTGTCAGTAATTCAGATCTTCCCATTTATTATTCCAGCTCCAATGATTTTAATAAATCCCTGAATACAGGGACAACTTTGAAAATCTCACTGGGTCCCTGATCAAACGGGTCCCTTTACCTCCAGGCTGATGGATAATGAGTTTGTTTTCCTTCCTCACAGTTAACGTAGTGACCATTTACGTCCTGCTTTATAAAGATTGTGGATTGTCTCCATGTGTCAGACGTCACCTGGGGGCCATGGCAGCAGCGGATCTCCTGGTCATTATCCTCGACCTGATCCTGAGACATATCCCCATTGTTTATGATGAACAGTTTTATTTCCTGATGGACACCGTCTCCGTGTGTAATATTCACGCCGTCCTGCTTTATGCAGCCACTGACTGCTCTGTCTGGTTCACCGTCGCTTTCACCTATGATCGGTTTGTGGCCATTTGTTGCCAGAATCTGAAAAGTAAATATTGCAGTGAGAAAACGGCGGCTGTGGTTCTGGGAGCAGTGACTGTGCTGAGCTGTTTAAAGAACATTTCCTGGTATTTTATGCTCAAGGCTCAGTATTCGCTGTGGAACCTCCCCTGGTTTTGTGCTGTAACAGACGCTGTTGCAGTCTCTATTGTCTGGGTCACAATCGAGTTCCTCCACCACATTCTAACACCGTGTGTCCCATTTCTCCTGATTCTGCTGCTCAATGTTCTCACCGTCAGACACATTTTAGTGACCAGCAGAGCCCGCAGGAGACTCCGCGCTCACATCAATGGGGACGCTCAGTCTGACACTGAAATGAGAAACCGAAAAAGATCCATCATTTTACTGTTTGTGATCTCGGCCAATTTCATCCTGTTATGGTCAACGTTCATGCTGTATTCTATATGGTTGCGGATGTGGGATATTGGGTATCGGTCTGTGAGTCTCCATCCTTCTGTGCAGGAATTGGGCTTCATGCTGCAGCTCCTCAGTTGCTGCACAAACACTGCGATTTATGCCGTGACCCAGACTAAGTTCAGGCAGCAGCTGAAGAATGTGCTGAAATATCCCTTCACCCAAATCCATCCATCCATCAAATCCCCTCATTAATCAATCCATCCAGGATTTTCCCATTTCAGTTCAGTGTTTCAGCGATGGAGCAGCCTGTCACTATCGTAACGGACTGAGGGTAGCGCTGGTTTGTCCATCCTTATCCCACAGTGGGGTTACAGGGACACATTTCAATGTTTCTCACAACTCAGGGGCCGGTGAGAAAAGGCACCATTCCACTGACTGTATCCATCACTTCCATTTGTAAACAATAAAAATGTTTATTAAAGCGTGCCGAGTAGCAGAGTGACCGATGTTGTTGTGTGTTTTTGTGTTGGAGAAGCTGAGCTGGAGAGAGACAGAATTAGCCCCAAGTTCTGGTCCTCAGGGAAGGGGAAGGCACCGCGCCCAGAGCTCAGGAGCTGGTTTAACTCCCTCTGTGCCCCCACTGCAGCCTGGCCTCCCCATTACCTATCCCCTACACTTTCTCCTCAATTCTCTCTCTCTCTCTCTCTCTCTCTCTCTTTCAGCACACACTCTCTTTCTCAACCCTATCCCTCATCCCCCTCTCTCACTCACACACCCCCCAACCCCGGTTTCTCCACCTACCTCCAATCTTCCCTCTCCCCCCTCTCTCATGCCGTCTCTGTCTCCCACACACAATTCCATCTCTACCCCATTTTCCCCACCTCCCACATCTCATCCCCACCCCCACACGCAACCTCACCACCAATCACCCCCAGTCTCAGGGTCAGAGGGAGAGGGAAGGACTAGGGAGACAGAGTATGTCAGAGAGAGAGGGATGGAGGGACAGGAGGGAGAGAGATTCAGTCAGAGGGAAAGGGAGGGACTTGGGAAGAGAGAGACACATAGGGAGGTGGAGAGCAAGAAGGGGGAGAGAGAGAGTTAGGGTGAGGGAGAGAGAGAGAGACACGAGGAGGAGATAATGAGAGAGAGGAACGAGAGAGAAGGGCGAGAGTGAGACTGAGAGAAGGGCGAGGGAGGGGGCAAGAGAGAGAAAGAGATAGAGAGAAAGAGAGGGGCGACGAGAGAGAGAAAGGGGTCAAGAGAGATAGGGGAGACGAGAGAGAGAAAAAAGACAGGACAGATATAAAGAATGAGTGAGCGAGAGAGAGACAGGGGTTAGGAGATGGGGGCAAGAGAAAGCGGGATGGCTAGAGAGATAAAGGAGGGAAGAGAGAGAGATCGAGGTGCGAACAGAGAGAGGTTCGAGAGAGGAGTGTGAGAGAGAGAGGGAGAGAGAGAGAAACTGGATGAGAGAGAGCAATAGATAGAGAGATGGTGATGGAGAGGAAAGGCACAAAGGAGAGAGGGGTGTGTGAGAGGGCGAGAGAGGAAGGGAGGGGCGAGAGAGAGAGGGCGGGGCGAGAGAGAGAGGGAGGGGATGAGAGAGAGAGAGGAGGGTGAGAGAGAGGGGGGCGAGAGAGAGGGGGAGGGGGCAGAGAGAGAGGGGCGAGGGAGAGAGAGAGGGGAAGAGGGCGAGAGAGAGAGGGAGTGAGGCGAGAGAGTGAGAGGAGGGTGAGAGAGAGGGGTGAGAGAGAGAGAGGACAGGGGGTGAGAGAGAGATGGAGGGGGCATAGAGAGAGGGGCGAGCGAGAGAGAGAGGGGAAGAGGGCGAGAGAGAGAGGGAATGAGGCGAGAGAGAGAGGAAGAGGTGCGAGAGAGATAGGGAGGGGGTGTGAGAGAGAGGCAGGGGGCAAGAGAGAGAGGGAGGGGGTCAGAGAGAGAGGGGCGAGTGAGAGAGAGAGAGGGAAGTGATGAGAGAGTGGGATCTGTTGAGAGAGGGAGGGAGGGGGCAAGAGCGAGAGGGAGGGGATGAGAGAGAGAGGGAGGAGTTGAGAGAAAGAGAAAGGGGCGAGAGAGAGTGGGAGGGGATGAGAGAGAGGGAGGGAGGCGAGAGAGAGAGAGGGAGGGGGGTTAGAGTGAGAGAAGGGGCGAGAGAAAGAGGGAGTGGTCGAGAAAGAGAGAGGGAGGGGCTAGACAGAGAGGGAGGGGCGAGAGAGAGAGGGAGGGGCGAGAGAGAGATGGAGGTGGTGAGAGAGAGGGAGGGGTTGAGAGAGAGGGGGGAGGCGAGAGAGAGAGAAGGAGGGGGCGAGAGAGAGAGAGGGAGGGGGCGGGTGAGAGAGATGGAGGGGCGAGAGAGAGATGGATGGGACGAGACAGAGGGAGGGGGGCGAGAGAGAGAGAGGGATTGGGTGAGAGAGAGCGAGGGATGGGGCGAGAGAGAGAGGGAGGAGGCGAGAGAGCTAGAGGGAGTGGGTGAGAGAGAGAGAATGAGGAGGCGAGAGAGACAGAGGGAGTGGGCGAGAAAGAGAGGGCGGGGCGAGAGAGAGATGGATGAGGCGAGAGAGAGAGGGAGGGGTTGAGAGAAGAGAGATGGGAGTGGGGCGAGAGAGAGATGGAGGGGTCGAGAAAGGGAGGTGTGTGGGCGAGCGAGAGAGTGAGAGGACGTGTGAGAGAGGCAGGGGGGTCAAAGAGAGAGGGTGGGGGCGAGAGCGAGAGTGAGGGGGCGAGAGAGCGAGTGAGGGGGCGAGAGAGAGAGTGAGGGGGCGAGTGAGAGAGGGAGGGGGTGGGCGAGTGAGAGAGGGAGTGGTGTGATAGAGGGGGGACGAGAGAGAGAGGGAGGGGGTGAAAGAGAGAGGGAGGGGGCGAGAGAGAGGGGGGGAGCGAGAGAGAGAGAGGGAGGGGGTCGAAAGAGGGAGGTATGCGGGCGAGCAAGAGAGGGAGGGGCCGTGAGAGAGATGGAGGGTGCGAGAGAGAGAGGGGGAGGGGGTGGGCGAGTGAGAGAGGGAGAGTGGTGAGAGAGAGGGAGGGGGCAAGAGAGGGATGGGGACGAGAGAGAAAGAGAGTGAGGGAGGGAGACGAGACCGAGATGGAGGAGGCAAGGGGTGACGAGAGCGAGAGGGAGGAGGGCGAGAGATAGAGGGAGGGGGCAAGAGAGAGAGGGGGCGAGAGAGTGAGAGAGAGGGAGTGGGCGAAAGAGAGAGGGAAGTGTGCGAGAGAGATAGGGAGGGGGCAAGAGAGAGAGGGAGGGGGCAAGAGAGAGAAGGGGCGAGAGAGAGGGGGGGAGGGGGTGAGAGAGAGGGAGGGGGCGAGAGAGAGCGGGAGGTGGGCGAGAGAGAGAGGAGGGTGAGAGAGAGGGGGGCGAGAGAGAGGGGGAGGGGCGAGAGAGAGAGAGGGAGGGGATGAGAGAGAGAGGGAGCGGGTGAGAGAGAGAAAGGGAAGGGGCGAGAGAGGGGGAGGCGAGAGAGAGAGGGAGGGGGCGAGAGAGACAGGGAGGGGGCGAGAGAGAGAGAGGAGGGTGAGAGAGAGGGGGCGAGAGAGAGGGGAGGGGGTGAGAGAGAGGGAGGGGCAGAGAGAGAGAGAGAGTGAGGCGAGAGAGAGAGAGGGAGGGGGCGAGAGAGATAGTGAGGTGCGTGAGAGAGAGGGAGGGGGCAAGAGAGAGAGGGAGGGGGGGCAGAGAGAGGGGCGAGCGAGAGAGAGAGGGAGGGGATGAGAGAGAGGGAGGGGTTGAGAAATGGAGGGAGGGGCAAGAGCGAGAGGGAGGGAATGAGAGAGAGAGGGAGGGTTTGAGAGAAAGAGAAAGGGGGCGAGAAAGAGTGGGAGGATGTGAGAGAGAGGGAGAGAGCGAGAGAGAGAGGAGGGTGAGAGAGAGGGGTGAGAGAGAGAGGGCGGGGGGGGGGAGAGAGGGAGGGGGGAAGAGAGAGAGGGGCGAGCGAGAGAGAGGGGAAGAGGGCTAGAGAGAGAGAGGGGGTGAGGCGAGAGAGAGGGAGGGGTGCGAGAGAGATAGGGAGGGGACGTGAGAGAGAGGCAGGGGGCAAGAGAGAGAAAGGGAGGGGGTCAGAGAGAGAGGTGCGAATGAGAGATAGAGGGAGGTGATGAGAGAGAGGGAGCTGTTGAGAGAGGGAGGGAGGGAGGGGGCAAGAGCGAGAGGGAGGGGATGGGAGAGAGAGGGAGGGGTTGAGAGAAAGAGAAAGGGGGCGAGAGAGAGTGGGGGGAATGAGAAAGAGGGAGGGAGGCGAGAGATAGAGAGTGGGGGTTTAGAGTGAGAGAAGGGGCGAGAGGAGGAGGGAGTGGTCGAGAAAGAGAGAGGGAGGGGCTAGACAGAGAGGGACGGGTGCGAGAGAGAGAGGGAGGGGTTGAGAGAGAGAGGGGGAGGCGAAAGAGAGAGAAGGAGGGGTCGAGAGAGAGAGGGAGTGGGCGGCTGAGAGAGAGGGAGGGGGCGAGAGAGAGATGGATGGGACGAGAGAGAGAGGGAGGGGTTGAGAGAAGAGAGATGGGAGTGGGGCGAGAAAGAGATGGAGGGGGCGAGAAAGGGAGGTGTGCGGGCGAGCGAGAGAGTGAGGGGGCGTGAGAGAGAGGCAGGGGGGTCAAAGAGAGAGGGTGGGGGCGAGAGCGAGAGTGAGGGGGCGAGAGAGAGTGTGAGGGGGCGAGAAAGAGAGGTAGAGGGTTGGCGAGTGAGAGAGGGAGTGGTGAGATAGAGGGAGGGGCGAGCGAGAGAGGGAGGGGCTGAAAGAGAGAGGGTGGGGGCGAGAGAGAGAGTGAGGTGGCGAGAGAGAGAGGGAGGGGGCGAGAGATAGAGAGAGGGGGAGAGAGAGAGAGAGGGGGGGTCGAGAGAGGGAGGTATGCGGGCGAGCGAGAGAAGGAGGGGGCGTGAGAGAGATGGAGGGCGCGATAGAGAGAGGGGGAGGGGGTGGGCGAGTGAGAGGGGGAGAGTGGTGAGAGAGAGGGAGGGGGCAAGAGAGGGATGGGGGCGGGCGAGAGAGAGAGGGAAGGGGACGAGAGAGAGAGGGGGTTGCGTGAGAGAGAGAGAGTGAGGGAGGGAGACGACACCGAGATGGAGGGGGCAAGGGGTGACGAGAGCGAGAGGGAGGTGGGCGAGAGATAGAGGGAGGGGGCAAGAGAGAGAGGGGGCGAGAGAGAGAGAGATAGGGAGTGGGCGAGAGAGAGAGGGAGGGGTGCGAGAGAGATGGGGGGCAAGAGAGAGAGGGAGGGGGAAAGAGAGAGAAGGGGCGAGAGAAAGAGGGGGAGGGGGTGCGAGAGAGGGAGGGGGCGAGAGACAGAGGGAGGTGGGTGACCGAGAGAGGTAGGGGGCAAAAGAGAGGGAGGGGACGAGAGAGAGGGAGGGGCAAAAGAGAGATGGAGGGGTGCGAGAGAGATAGGGAGGGGGCAAGAGAGAGAAGGACGGGGCAAGAGAGAGAAGCGGCGAGAGATAGAGAGGGGGAGGGGTGAGAGAGAGGGAGGGGGCGAAAGAGAGAGGGAGGTGGGCGACAGAGAGAGGTAGGGGGCAAGAGAGAGAGGGAGGGGGCAAGAGAGAGAGTGGGCGAGAGTGAGAGAGTGGGATGTGGCTAGAGAGAGATGGAGGGGGCGAGAGAGAGAGGGAGATGGGCGAGAGAGTGGGGGAGGGGGCAAGAGAGAGAGTGAGGGGCAAGAGTGGGAGTGGGCGAGAGAGAGCGAGAGGGGGACAGAGAGAGGGGGCGAGCGAGAGAGAGAGGGATGGGACGAGAGAGAGGGAGGGGCAAAAGAGAGAGGGAGGGGGCCAGAGAGGGAGGTGTCGAGAGATAGAGAGGGAGGGGGCGAGAGAGAGAGGGAGGGTGGCGAGAGAGAGAGGGAGGTGGGTGAGAGAGAGGGAAGGGGCAAGAGAGGGAGGGGGCAAGAGAGAGAGGGGGCGAAAGAGAGTGGTGGACAGAGAGAGAGGGGCATGAGAGGGAGAGAGGGAGGGGATGAGAGAGAGAGAGGGAGGGGTTGAGAGAAAGAGAAAGGGGGCGAGAGAGAGTGGGATGGGGCAAGAGAGAGAGGAACGGGGCGAGAGAGAGAGAGGGACGGGGCGAGAGGGAGAGGGAGGGCGCACGAGAGAGAGGGAGTGGATGAGAGAGAGATGGAGGGGTTGAGAGAAAGAGAAAGGGGCGAGAGAGAGAGGGAGGTGGGCGAAGAGAGAGGGAGGGGGCAGGAGATAGAGGGAGGGAGCAAGAGAGGGAGGGGGCGAGAGAGGGAGGTGCGGGCGAGTGAGAGAGATGGGGGCGTGAGAGAGATAGAGGGTGGCGAGAGAGAGAGGGAGGTGGTGGGCGAGTGAGAGAGGGAGTGTGGTGACAGAGAGGGAGGGTGCGAGAGAGAGAGGGAGGGAGCGGGGCGAAAGAGACAGTCTGGGGGCGAGAGAGTGAGAGAGGGAGGGGGCAGGAGAGAGAGTTAAGTGGCGAGAGAGAGAGGGAGGGGGCGAGAGAGAGAGGAAGGGGCGAGAGAGGGATGGGGGTGGGCGAGAGAGAGAGGGAGGGGCCGAGAAAGAGAGGGAAGGGATGTGAGAGAGAGAGAGATCGAGGGAGACGAGACAAAAATGGAGAGGCAAGGCCGGGACGAGGGCGAGAGGGAGGTGGGCGAGAGAGATGGAGGGGGCAAGAGAAAGAGGGAGGGGACAAGAGAGAGAGGGAGCGGGGCGAGAGAGAAACGTAGGTGGGCGAGAGAGAGAGAGAGGGTGGCGAGAGATAGGGAGGGGGTGAGAGAAAGCGAGGGAGGGGGCGAGAGTGAGAGGGCAGGAGGCGAGAGAGAGGGATGGGGCGAGAAAGGGAGGGAGCAGGCGAGAGAGGGAGGTGAGCGGGCGAGAGAGAGAGAGGGAGGGGCGAGAGAGAGGGAGGGGATGAGAGAGAGAGGGAGGGGGCAAGAGTGAGAGGGAGGGAGGCGAGAGAGAGAGGGGGGGGCGAGAGAGAGAGGGAGGGGGGCGAGAGAGAGAGAGGAAGGGGAGAGAGGGAGGGGGTGGGCGAGAGAGAGGGAGGGGGCAAGAGAGAGAAGGAGGATGTGAGAGAGAGAGAGAGGGAAGGAGGCGAGACAGAGTGGGAGGGGGCGTGAGGGAGGGGCCGAGAGCAAGAGGGAGGTGGGCGAGAAAGAGAGGAAGCGGGCAAGAGAGAGAGGGAGGGAGAAAGAGAGTGCGGGCGAGACAGAGAGAGGGAGTGGGCGAGAGAGTGGGAGGGGGGTGAGAGAGAGGGAGGGGATGATAAAGAGAGAGAGCGCGGGAGGAAGGGGAGACAGAGAGGGAAGGGGCGAGAGGGAGGGAGACGAGAGCGAGAGGGAGGTGGGCGGGAGAGAGAAGGAAGGGGCGAGAGAGAGAGGGAGGTGGGCGAGAGAGAGAGGGGGCGAGAGAGAGAGAGGGAGGGGGCGAGTGAGAGAGGGAGGGGGCGAGAGAGAGAGGGAGGTGGGCGAGAGAGAGAGGGGGCGAGAGAGAGAGAGGGAGGGGGCGAGAGAGAGAGGGGGAGCGAGAGTGAGAGAGGTAGGGGGCAAGAGAGAGGGAGGGGGTGAGTGAGAGTGAGTGAGGGGGCGAGAGTGAGAGGGAGGGAGGCGAGAGAGAGGGAGTGGGCAAGAGAGAGAGGGAGGGGGGCGAGAGAGAGGGAGGGAAGGGGTGAGAGAGAAGGAGGGAAGGGGTGAGAGAGAGGGAGAGGGCGAGAGAGAGAGTGATGGGGCAAGAGAGAGGATGGGTGAGAGAGGGGGGCGAGAGAGAGAGGGAGGGGGGCGAGAGAGAGAGGGAGGGGGTGAGTGAGAGGGAGGGAGGCGAGAGAGAGAGGGAGGGGGTGAGAGAGAGGGAGGGAAGGGGCGAGAGAGAGAGGGAGGGGGTGAGTGAGAGGGAGGGAGGCGAGAGAGAGAGGGAGGGGGTGAGAGAGAGGGAGGGAAGGGGCGAGAGAGAGAGGGAGGGGGGGCGAGAGAGAGGGAGGGGCGAGAGAGTGAGGGGGGGCGAGAGGGTAGGGGAGCGAGAGAGAGAGGGAGAGGGCGAGAGAGAGGGAGGGGGCGAGAGAGAAAGGGAGGAGTGAGAGAAAGAAAAAGAGGGCGAGAGAGAGCGAGGGAGCGAGAGTGAGAGGGAGGGATGCGAGAGAGAAAGAGGGTTTGGGGCGAGAGAGGGAGGGAGGGGAGCGAGAAAGAGATGGAGGGGGTGAGAGAGCGAGGGAGGGGGCGAGAGAGGGGTAGTGAGGGAGGTGAGAGAGAGAGGGAGGGGTCGGGCGAGGGAGAGAGGGAGGGGGTGAGAAAGAGGGAGAGGCGAGAAAGATAGAGGGAGGGGGCGAGAAAGAGAGGGAGGGGCGAGAGAGAGGGAGGGGGCAAGAGAGAGGGAGGGGGCAATAGAGAGAGGGAGCGAGAGACAGAGAGGGAGGGGGTAAGAGAGAGAGGGAGTGGGTGAGAGTGAGATGGAGGGGGCGAGAGAGAGAGGGGGGCCGTGAGAAAGATGGAGGGGGCGAGAGAAGGGTAGTGAGGGAGGTGAGAGAGAGAGGGAGGGGGCGGGAGAGGGAGAGAGGGAGGGGGTTGAGAAAGAGGGAGAGGCGAGAGAGATAGAGGGAGGGGGCGAGAAAGAGAGGGAGGGGCGAGAGAGAAGGAGGGGGCAAGAGAGAGAGGGAGGGGGCAATAGAGAGGGGGGCGAGAGACAGAGAGGGAGTGGGTGAGAGAGAGAGGGAGTGGGCGAGAGAGAGGGAGGGGGCAAGAGAGAGAGTGTGCGAGAGACAGAGAGGGAGGGGCAAGAGAGAGAGGGAGGGTGCAAGAGAGAGGGGGGCGAGAGAGAGAGGGAGGGGGCGAGAGAGTGAGGGAGGGGGCAAGAGAGAGTGGGAGCGAGAGAGAGAGGTAGGGGCGAGAGTGACGGAGGGGACGAGAGAGGAAGGGAGGGGTGAGAGAAAGCAAAAGGGGGCGAGAGAGAGCGAGGGGAGCAAGAGTGAGAGAGGGAGGGTGCCAAGAGAGAGGTTGGGGCTGAGAGAGATTGAGGGGCAAGAGAGAGGGAGGGTGCAAGAGAGAGAGGGGGTGAGAGAGAGAAAGGGAGGGGAGAGAGAGAGAGAGGGAGGGGGTGAGGGAGAGAGAGGGAGGGGGTGAGAGAGAGAGGGAGGGTGCGAGAGAGATGGATGGGGCGATAGAGAGGCGTGGTGAGAGAGAGGTGGCGAAAGAGAGGGGGGGCGAGAGAGAGAATTAGGGGGTGACAGAGCGAGAGGGAGTTGGTGAGAGCGAGAGGGAGGGGGCGAGAGAGAGAGGGAAGGGCCGTGGGAGAGATGGAGGGGGCGAGAGAGGGGTAGGGAGGGAGGTGAGAGAGAGAGGGAGGACGCGGGCGAGGGAGAGAGGGAGGGGGTGAGAAACAGGGAGGGGCGAGAGAGACAGAGGGAGGGGGCGAGAAAGAGAGGGGGGCAATAGAGAGAGGGGGCGAGAGACAGAGAGGGAGGGGGTGAGAGAGAAAGGGAGTGGGCGAGAGAGAGAGGGAGGGGGCAAGAGAGAGAGGGGGCGAGAGACAGAGAGGGAAGGGGCAAGAGAGAGAGGGAGGGGGCGAGAGAGAGGGAAGTGGGCGAGAGAGAGGGAGGGGACGAGAGAGAGAGGGAGGGGGTGAGAGAGAGGGAGGGAAGGGGTGAGAGAGAGAGGGAGAGGGCGAGAGAGAGAGTGATGGGGCAAGAGAGAGGAGGGGTGAGAGAGAATGGGGGCGAGAGAGAGAGGCAGGGGGCGAGAGACTGAGTGGGTGAGAGAGAGAGGGAGGGAGGGGGCGAGAGTGAGACGGAGGTTGCGAGAGAGGGAGGTGTGCGGGGGAGAGAGAGGTAGGGAGGGAGGCGATAGAGAGGGAGGGGGCGGGCGAGTGAGAGAGGGAGTGGGTGAGAGAGAGGGAGGGGGCGAAAGAGAGATGGCGGGGGCAAGAGAGAGAGGGGGTGAGAGACAGACAGGGAGGGGGCGAGAGAGAGGTAGTGAGGGAGGTGAGAGAGAGAGGGAGGGGGCGGGCGAGGGAGAAAGGGAGGGGGGTGAGAAAGAGGGAGAGGCGAGAGAGATAGAGGGAGGGAGCGAGAAAGAGAGGGAGGGGCGAGAGAGAGGGAGGGGGCAAGAGAGAGGTAGGGGGCAATAGAGAGAGGGGCGAGAGACAGAGAGGGAGGTGGTGAGAGAGAGAGGGTTTGGGGTGAGACTGAGAGGGAGGGGGCGAGAGAGAGAGGGGGGTCGTGAGAGAGATGGAGGGGGCGAGAGAGGGGTAGTGAGGGAGGTGAGAGAGAGAGGGAGGGGGCGGGCGAGGGAGAGAGGGAGGGGGTTGAGAAAGAGGGAGAGGCGAGAGAGATAGAGGGAGGGGGCAAGAAAGAGAAGGAGGGGCGAGAGAGAGGGAGGGGGCAAGAGAGAGATGGAGGGGGCAATAGAGAGGGGGGCGAGAGACAGAGAGGGAGGGGGTGAGAGAGAGAGGGAGTGGGTGAGGGAGAGGGAGGGGGCAAGAGAGAGAGTGGGCGAGAGACAGTGAGGGAGGGGCAAGAGAGAGAGGGAGTGTGCAAGAGAGAGAGGGGGCGAGAGAGAGAGGGAGGGGGCGAGAGAGTGAGGGAGGCGGGCGAGAGAGAGGGGGAGCGAGAGAGAGAGATAGGGGGCGAGAGAGACGGAGGGGGCGAGAGAGGAAGGGAGGGGTGAGAGAAAGAGAAAGGAGGCGAGAGAGAGCGAGGGGAGCAAGAGTGAGAGAGGGAGGGTGGCGAGAGAGAGGGTGGGGGTGAGAGAGATTGAGGGGCAAAAGAGAGAGGGAGGGTGCAAGAGAGAGAGGGGTGAGAGAGAGAAAGGGAGTGGAGCGAGAGAGAGAGGGAGGGGGTGTGAGAGAGAGAGGGAGGGGGTGAGAGAGAGAGGGAGGGGGCGAGAGAGATGGATGGGGCGATAGAGAGGCGTGGTGAGAGAGAGGAGGCGAAAGAGAGGAGGGGGCGAGAGAGAGAATTAGGGGGCGACAGAGCGAGAGGGAGTTGGTGAGAGTGAGAGGGAGGGGGCGAGAGAGAGAGGGAAGGGCCGTGGGGGAGATGGAGGGGGCGAGAGAGGGGTAGGGAGGGAGGTGGGAGAGAGAGGGAGGGCGCGGGCGAGGGAGAGAGGGAGGGGGTTGAGAAAGAGGGAGGGGCGAGAGAGACAGAGGGATTGGGCGAGAAAGAGATTGAGGGGGCAATAGAGAGAGGGGGCGAGAGACAGAGAGGGAGGGGGTGAGAGAGAAAGGGAGGGGGCGAGAGAGAGGGAGGTGGGCGAGAGAGAGGGAGGGGGGCGAGAGAGTAAGGGAGGGGTGAGAGAAAGTGAAAGGGAGCGAGAGAGAGCGAGGGGATAAAGAGTGAGAGAGGGAGGGTGGCGAGAGAGAGGGTAGGGGTGAGAGAGATTGAGGGAGGGGGCGAGAGTGAGAGGGAGTGAGGCGACTGTGAGAGGGATAGGGGCCAGAGAGGGAGGGAGGGAGCGAGAGAGAGAGGGAGGGGGTGAGAGAGTGGGGGAAGGGGTGAGAGAGAGAGTGGGAGGGGTCGTGAGAGAGATGGAGGGGGCGAGAGAGGGGTAGGGAAGGGGGGCGAGAGAGAGAGGGAGGAGGTGGACGAGTGAGACAGGGGGATGAGAAAGAGGGAGGGGGCGAGAGAGACAGAGGGAAGGGCTATAAAGAGAGGGAGGGGCGAGAGAGAGAGAGGGTGGCGAAAGAGAGTGGGTGGGTCGAGAGACAGAGAGAGGGAGGGGGCGAGACAGAGGGGAGGAGGGGGCGAGAGAGAGAGGGACGTGGGTGAGAGAGAGAGGGGGGCGAGACAGGGCGGGGTGCCGGCGAGTGAGAGAGGGAGGTGGTGAGTGAGAGAGAGAGGGAGGGAGGGAGGCGAGACAGAGAGGAAGGTGGCGAGAAGAAGGGGCGAGAGGGAGGGGGACAAGAGCGAGAAGGAGGTGGGCGAGAGAGAGAGGGAAGGGGCAAGAGAGAGAGTGGGGGCAAGAGAGAGAGGGGGCGGGAGAGAGAGAGGGAGGGAACGAGAGAGAGAGGAGGGGCAAGAGGCTGTCTCCATTTCCTATCTCTGCTAGCATCAATGAATGTAAATGGCTTTTGACACATTGCCCCCTCTCCTTTGCTGAAAGTATTCCTGTCACAAATCAGTCAGACAGACATTTTAGATTTGTCCACAGCCACCATTTTATATCAGCAAATCGATGACATTGAGTTTATAAATAAGGAAAAGCAAGAGAGACTGGTAATATCAATACAGTTTGAAAATATATAAATCAATGAACATGCACACAGAATCACAGACACACAGAATCACACACACAGTGATACAGACACCTTGCAGAAGCTGTCTCCATTTCCTATCTGCTAAGGGAATTCATGTTATGATGATGCATTCATGCAGGACAGTAAACAGCTTTTGAGACTTTCCCCATTGTGACAGAAATTCAGCCCCAATCTGAAACTTGGAGATATGTAACAGGACAGAAATAAAACAGCAGCTTTCTCTGTTCCTGCTCCCAATGTAACATTTGACCATTTGGTTTATCTTGTCTTTGGTCTAACATCCAACAAGTATCACTTCACTGATCCAATACCAGATCCCCAGGAGTGAGTTCCACACTGGAATCTAATTGAGGGGTTTAGGGTTTACATACAGCATATGAGATACCCAGGAGTGAGGGACAGACTGGAATCTAATCGAGGGGTTTGGGTGGTTTACAGACAGCATATGAGATACCCAAGAGTGATAGGACAGATTGGAATCTAATCGAGAGGTTCGGGTGTTTTATGTACGGCAAATCAGGTAGCCAGGAGTGAGTTACAGCCTGGAATCGAATCGAGGGGTTCATGGATGTTTATATACAGAATACTAGATAGGCCGGAGTGAGTTACAACCTGGAATCGAATCGAGGGGTTCAAGGTCGGTTATATACAGAATAACAGATAGCCCAGAGTGAGTTACAGCCTCGAATCGAATTGCGGGGTTTAGGGTGGTTTATATTCAGAATACCAGATAGCCCGGAATGAGTTACACCCTGGAATCGAATCGATGGGTTCAAGGTGGGTTATATACAGAATAGCAGATAGCCCAGAGTGAGTTGCAGTTTGGAATCTAATCGAGAGGTTCAGCGTGGTTTACATACAGAATAACAGATAACAAGGAGTGAGTCACAAAATCGCGGAGTCATACAATCAAAGAGATGTACAGCATGAAAACAGACCCTTTGGTCCAATCCGACCATGCCGACCAGATATCCTAACTAACTCTAGACTCTTTTTCAAGCACTTGGCCCATCTCCCTCCAAAACCTTCCCATTCATATACCCATCGAGCTGCAGTTTAAATGTTGCAATTGTACCAGCCTCCACCACTTCCTCTGACAGTTCATTCCATTCATGTACCACCCTCTGAGTGAACAAGCTGCTCCTTAGGTCTCTTTCATATCTTTCCCCTCTCACGCTAAACCTATGCCCTCTAGTTCTGGACTCCCCTACACCAAGTAAAAAACTTTGTCTATTTATCCTATCCATGCCCGACATGATTTTATAAACCTCGATAAAGTCACCCCTCAGCCTATGATGATCCAGGGAATACAGCCGTAGCCAATTCAGCCTCTCCCTGCAGCTCAAATCCTCTAACCCTGGCAACCTCCTTGTAAATCTTTTCTGACCCGTTTCGAGTTTCACAACATCCTTTCGATAGGAAGGAGACCAGAATTGCACGCCATATTCCAACAGTGGCCTAACCCATGTCCAGTCCAGCTGCAACATGACCTCTCAATGCCTATACTTAAAACTCTGACCAATAAAGGAAAGCATACAAAACGCTGCCTTCATTATCTTACCCACCTGCCACTCTACTCTCACGGAGCTACGAAACTGCACTTCAAAGTCTCTTTGTTTAGCAACTCTCCCTCGTAACTGACCGTTAAGTGTCTCAATCCTGCGAAAATTTGCTTTCCCAAAATGCAGCACCCCGTGTTTATCGAAGTGGAATAGAATTGAAGGTTTTGGGGTGTTTTTGAAACATGCCAGTCACACATACATGGAAGCGAGTTACACATTGGAATGTAATCGAGAGGGTTCCCGGTGATTCATATAATCCCGACAGTGGGGAAACAAACCCTTCAGCCCAATAAGACCACACTGACCCTCAGAAAAATAATCCATCCAGATCCATTTCCCCACATTTACCCCTGACTAATGCAACTCACCTACACATCCCTGAATACCATGGGCAATTTTAGCAGTGTTTGGATTGGATGGTTAATATACAGACTAACTGATCCCCAGGAGTGTGATACAGACTGCAATCTAATCAAAGGATTGAGGTGGCTAATGTGCAGAGCCCCTTAAACTTGGCAGTCAGTTACAGATTGGAATTATATCAAGGGGATTCCGGATGATTATGTGTAGAATAACAGATACACCGGAGTTTACTGCAGATTGCATTCAAATTGAGTGTATTGGGCGATTTATAGATAGAGCAACGGGGTACGAGAGGAGAGAAAGCAGAGGAGAAAGTACCCACCATGGACCAACTCAACAATGAGCTGAGCCAGACAGGATTCAACTGCTGTATGTGGAGGTTTCCATGTGTTCTGAAAGATGGGAGAGAAACAGGCAGATACCCACACTTTCCATGATGTTGCAGTCAAATATCTGAAGGACAGGGAATCCCTAAGCAGAAACGCAGAGTTAAACTCAGTTTAGACTCTCTCCATCACACTTACACAACACATAGAAACTGAATATAATGTGGAGAAATGCCCATGTGCAGCACAGATTTCCAAACTAACTCAGTGACAGACGAAAACCCCGTTCTCTGCCCAGTCCCCACTTCCGAACCCAGGGAGGTTTTGTCCCTGACCCAGGGCAGGTTTCTGACTGGATATTATTACATTGCAACATGAAGGTATTGAGTGTAACAGTTTGCTACATCCCATCATGTCATCTACTTTGCTGTTAGTGTTTTGTGAATGATATTGAAAACATTGGCAGGTGCGAGAGAATATTCTGGAAGGTGATTTGCAGTAAGAATAGAAAAAGCTGAATGTTTCTGTGTAAAATGATGAGAAATTCTGAAACAGTATTGTTCAGATGCTACAGCTTATCATGTACGTAAACATCAGTAAGTTAACATGACGGCAGTGCCAGCAGATAGGAGGACCCGTGATACATTGATCATTATTGAGATTAGACTGTGTTGGGAACATGAGCTAAACATGACAGGAAGTGGAATCAAATCAATGGGTTCAGGGTGGTTAATATACAACATGACAGATAGCCCGGAGTGAGTTCAGGCATGGAATCTAATTGAGGGGCTCATAGTGGTTTATATACAGAATAACAGATAGCCCAGGGTGAGTTAGAGCCTGGAATCTAATCATGGGGTTCAGGCTGGTTTATGTTACAGAATAACAGATACCCCGGAGTGAGTTAAAGCCTGGAATGTAATCGTGGGGTTCGGGGTAGTTTATATACAGAAAACAGATACCCCCGAGTGAGTTAAGGCGTGGAATGTAATTGAGGGATTCAGGCTTGTTTATATACAGAATAACAGATAGCCCTGAGTGAGTTAATGCCTGGAATCTAATTGAGGAGTTCAGAGTTGTTTAAAAACAAAATAACAGATGCCACAGAATGAGATGCAGCCTGGAATCCAATCGAGGGGTTCAGGGTGTTTTTTATTCACCATCACAGATACCTGAGAGTGAGTTACAACCTGGAATATAATCGAGGGGTTAAGTGTGGTTTATATACAAAATAACAGAATCCCCGGAGTGAGTTACAGCCTGGAATCTAATCAAGGGGTTCAGGGTGGTTTATATACTGACTAACAGATAGGCCGGAAAGAGTTACAGCCTGGAATCTAATCGCTGATGTCGGGGTGGATTATGTACAAAATAACACTAGCCCGGAGTGAGTTATATCCTGGAATCTAATTGAGGGGTTCAGGGTGGTTTCTATACAGAATAACAGGTACCCCGGAGTTACTTACAGCCTGGAATCTAATCTAGGGATTCAGTGTGGTTTATATACAGAGTAACAGTTACCCCGGAGTGATTTACAGATTGGAATTTAATCGCGGGGTTCAGTGTGGTTATTTACAGAATAAAAAGATAGCCCGGAGTGATTTACAGCCTTGAATCTAGTCAATGGGTTCCCAATTTAAACCCACAGAAGGTCAGTGTTGGATTTGAGAAACCCTTCAATTTGGGATAAAGTCTAGCCTAGCCTAGCCTGATCCAACGCTACAAATCTACAATTCAGTGGCTGAGCTCTTTCAGGTTTTGTATATTATGTTTCTCTCATATATTAGGAGCTTGGAAAGTAAGGCAGACCTTACTGGAATGTCACATTCTTTCTCCGCATTCACTGTAAACAGGTTCTGTGATTTGCATTTTAATCACCTTCAAAGAGCTGTCTCTATTTCCTATCTCTGCTAGCATCAATGAATGGAAATGGCTTTTGACACATTGCCCCCTCTCCCTTGCTGAAATTATTCCTGTCACAAATCAGTCATACAGACATTTTAGATTTGTCCACAGCCACCATTTTATATCAGCAAAACGATGACATTGAGTTTATATATAGGAAAAGCAAGAGAAACTGGCAACATCAATACAGCTTGAAAATATATAAAACATTGAACATGCACACAGAATCACACACACAGCGATACAGACACCTTCCAGAAGCTGTCTCCATTTCATATCTTGCAAGGGAATTCATGATATGATGATGCATTCATGCAGGACAGTCAAAAGCTTTTGAGACTTTCCCCATTGTGACAGAAATTCAGCCCCAATCTGAAACTTGGAGATATGTAACAGGACAGAAATGAAACAGCAGCTTTCTCTGTTCCTGCTGCCAATGTAACATTTGACCATTTAGTTTATCCTGTCTTCAGTCTAACATCCAACAAGGATCATTTCACACATCCAATAACAGATCCCCAGGATTGAGTTCCAGACTGGAATCTAATTGAGGGGTTTATGGTTTACATACCGCATATGAGATACCCAGGAGTGAGGGACAGACTGGAATCTAATCGAGGGGTTCAGGGTGGTTTGCATAAAGCATATGAGATACCCAAGAGTGGTAGGACAGATTGGAATCTAATTGAGGGGTTCGGGGTGGTTTATATACAGCAGACCAGATAGCCAGGAGTGAGTTACTGCCTGGAATCTAATCGCGGGGTTCAGAGTGAGTTATATACAGTATAACAGATAGCCAAGAGTGTGTTACAGATTGGAATCTAATCGAGGGGTTCAGCGTGGTTTACATGCAGAATAACAGATAACAAGGAGTGAGTTACAGCCTGGAATCTGATCGCGGGGTTCAGGGTGGTTTATGTACAGAGTAACAGATAGCCCGGAGTGAGTTGCAGCCTGGAATAGAATTGAGGGGTTTAGGGTTTGAGGCCTAACCAGGCAGGATTCTGATCCAACGCTGCAAATTATCACACGCACACACACACACATAGAAACTGAATATAATGTGGAGAAATGTTCATGTGCAGCACAGATTTCCAAACTAACTCAGTGACAGACGAAAACCCCGTTCTCTGCCTAGTCCCCATTTCCAGACCCAGGGAGGTTTTGTCCCTGACCCAAGGCAGGTTTTTGACTGGATATTATTACATTGCAACATGAAGGTATTGAGTGTAACAGTTTGCTACATCCCATCATGTCATCTACTTTGCTGTCAGTGTTTTGTGAATGATATTGAAAACTTTGGCAGGTGCAAGAGAATATTCTGGAAGGTGATTTGCAGTATGAATAGAAAAAGCTGAATGTTTCTGTGTAAAATGATCAGAAATGCTGAAACAGTATTGTTCAGATTATAAACTTAAAGAAAACAGAATTCGCGAAGGCAGAGGTGACATTCTTGGGACATTACATTGGAGATGGAAGGTTGACCCCATGGAACATAAAAACGAAGGGCTTTGAGGAATTTCCACGACCATCCTCGAAGAAAGAGGTGCTTCGATTTTTGGAATTAAGAATTAGAGGAAAAGAAATGAAGCCATCTTTTCATTCTGTTGTTTCATGTTTTTTTTTCCTGAAGTGGGGAGGTGTTATGAAGCCGCAATCATGTCCGGTCACTTTAAGACACAACGGGTTTTGCTGAATAGAAAGTACAGCCACAGATGCCTGCTAAAGGTCGTTTATCAGAAATTGCCACTTGACCTTTATCAGGTGGGGATGGAGGTTGAGAAATGGCAAATGGAGTTTAATATAGACGTGTGAGGTCTTGCATTTTGGAAACTCAAATCAAGGTAAGAGTTTCATTGTGAATGGGAGGGTCTTAAGGTGTGGAGTGGGCAGAGAGACCTTGGTGTTCAGTGCACGGTTCTCTAAGAGTGGAGTCACAGTTAGACAGGGCAGTGAAAAAGGCTTTTGGCACATTGGCTGAGTGTTTAATCGGTAGAGCTGTGAGAGACGAAGAAATGGCGATGCTGAAACACGAGGAGTGGCAGCGATCACTTATTTCCAAAAGAGACATTGATAGGGTGAGAAATTCCATACTTTACTCAGGATTTATTGGTTTGGATTATTGCCACATGTACCTCTGTACAGAGAAACACTTTATTTATGAGCAGTGGAGGCAGATCATAGGAAGCATGGCCAGGTAGATCATAGGGTGGAAATAGACTTGAACAGAGGAAGGCATACAGGATACACTGAACAGGACAAGCACTAGACAAGATCAACATGAATAAGATCAGCATTATTTGAACTTAGAGAGTCCATTCAGCAGTCTAACGTGACTTTCCTAATAGTTTATATGCCTTAATTAACTCTCCCCACATGAATGCGAAGTCGGCACAGCGGTACAGTGGTTAGCACTGCTGCCTCACAGCGCCAGAGACCCGGGTTCAATTCCCGCCTCAGGCGACTCTCTGTGTGGAGTTGGAACATTCGCCCCGTGTCTGCGTGGGTTTCCTCCGGGTGCTCCGCTTTCCTCCCACAGTCCAAAAATGTGCAGGTTAGGTGAATTGGCCAAGTTAAATTGCCATAGTGGAAGGTGAAGGGGTAAACGTTGGGGAATGGGTCTGTGTGGGGTGCGCTTCGGCGGGTCGGTGTGGAGTTGTTGCACCGAAGGGTCTGTTTCCACACTGTAGGTAATCTAATCTAATCGGCGTATGAACCCGAACGTTATGTTGTTCACAATCCCTAACAGCAGCCACAATACCTTCCATCTGAAATAGGTAGCCATTCGCACCAGTTTCCGCCCTACATAGAGAACACCATGCTGACACCTCGGAGATGGAACATGCCTTCTTGAGACTTCACACAAGACATATGGCTTCCCTCCTCACCACGAGTAAACCACGTTAAAGTCCCACGTGTGTATTACGAGGTACAACGTGGAGCAACCTGTCTGTGCAGTCTCTGTTCCAACTGTTCATCATGTTAGAGCATCAATTAGGAGACAGTGAGGACTGCCCATGCTGGAGATCAGAGTAGACAGTGGTTTGCTGGAAAAGCACAGCAGGAGAGTCGACGTTTTGGGCATAAACCATTCATCAGGATCAGCAACAACTACCCTATTCTGCCCCTGTGTAAGTGCATTGAGGTGGGAATGGCCTCCTACTGTTCCTGAATAAGTGGCTCAACGGGCTGAATGGGCTCATTCTGTTTCTGTGTAATTGACTCAAAGGACTGACTGACTTCTTCCTTGTCCGGTTGGACAAGGCCAAGGGCCTGACTGGTTACCCTTCGTTCCTGTTTGACAGCTCGATGTGCTGACAAGTGTGATGATGCTGCAACATTAAGAGGTTATTTGGTCCTGGTTTGTTTTAAGAGAGAGATTGAAGGAGCTGGCTAGTTAAGACCACTGGGTAAACAGCGAGGGAAGCCTAGGGTTTATTTTAATGCAGCTTGAATGGGTGTGGCCAACTCTCACAGATTAGAATCTCTGGGTTTTCGTTTCTCAGCAACATCAGAAAATTTGGGGTCTACACAGAGTTGGAAGCTTCAGTGAATGTCTCCTGGCTGCTACTCTCTCTGAAATTTCTCATGCTGCTGTTTTCAATTCCTGGGTTGGAGAAATGTTTGTGACATTCTGAGTCTGAATATTGCTTTTTGCCAAGGGCTGTGTTTATGGGATTTTCCTATTTTGGAACAGTTCATTAGTAATCGCTCCACGATCTATTATTCTGTTAACTTGTCCAATAGAATTACGTTATTCTAAATTCCTCTTTCTTTGGTTTCATTTTATCTTCCGTGTTTAAATAAATGGTGTTTGCTTCAGACCGAGTAGTTTGACCATTCACATTGCATCTGGAACAGACACTTTACATTTCCTTTAAAATACAAAAACATTAAAGTCTAGGTTACCGTCTTCAAATGTTTTCGAGGGCTCTAGTGTGGTCCATCACACTAGACTCCTCCCCTTCCTGAGTAATAGGCTGGAGGCACTGAATGGGCTGTCCCTGTTCTACTCTAATACTGTCAATGGGCTGAATGACTTCCTCATATTCCTGTGAAACCAGCGTGAGCTGCTGAATGAACTCTATTTCACTGTGGCAATTTGCAATGCCAGGCAGTGCTGTTACATGAATGTTACGGACCATTTAACAGCACAAACCTGACTGGTGTCTGGGTCTTGCTGCACATGGACAGAGACCGGTTCAGGAGCTGACGGACGACAAATGTTCTGAACATTGGGGACTCCTCAGTGACCATACCCACTTCTGATCTTATGTTGTGGAGGGTGGGGGCGGGGAGACATTGACGAAGCAGCTAAAGCTGTTTGTGAAGAGGAAGCTACCCTGAGGATCTCCCACAGAGGTGACCCAGGTCTGAGATGGCGAACATCTTCCTTTGTGCCATGTTTTACTCCAAACACTGGACAGTTTAGTCTGCTTCCCATTAAGTTCAGTTTTGTTAAGCTCCTTGATGTCAACAAAAGCCAACCACTGCCTTGATTCAGGGCCAATCATTGTTATCTGAACCCTTGAGCCAACCTCTTTTGTCCATATCAATAGGCCATGATATCGGAACAACACGTGTTTTCTTCAATCAAATGGTATTGAATGTCAGGGTTTCTCTTCTCAAGAATGTTAGGGAGCAAGATAACTGAAAGTATTTTAAGAAGAGGTAGATGGTTATTGACCTGACAGAGAGTTGAGGGCGATGAAGAATTGGGTATGAAAAAGGATTTGAGACCAAGAGCAGATCAGTCATGACCTTAGTGAAGGGGAAGCCAGGCTTGGGGGAGTGAAAGACATGCCTCTGTTTCTGATGTTCTCACATTCTGTTATTCGAGAGTTAGTGGATGTTATTGTCATAAATGTGCAATTACTGAATATTCCAGTCAGGGAGACCAGATGATTTTGTGAGCCATCTCTGGTGAGTATATGGGATGTATTCAGAGTCAATCTGCGTCTACAGCATGACCAACAAATGAAGCACATGTTGCAGAGAGGGAAAGCTCTGTGAAGAGAGACGTGGGGCCTCTTTAATACCTGTGCCTGTATTTTCCAATTACATTTCCCAAATCACTTCAAAGCGTGTGTGACAATCTTGAGAGGCTGAATGGTCTCCTCTGTTTCTGTGCACCAGATTATAGGAGTAAGTGGCCTCCAACTGCCCCTGTCTAGCGGTATGAGGTGCTGAATGGAGCACAGAAACATGGGACTGAGGAGCAGGAGTGGGTCGTTAGATACTTTGAGCATTCTCCACCAGGAACTACGATTGTTGCTGATCAGGTTGTGGACTCAGCCCCACTTTCCTGTCTGTATCCCAATATCCGTGACTTACTTCCCTGTAAAATATTTAGTAATGCAGATTTCAATCAATGTGAACATAGAGGCACGATAAATTTCCAGTGAAGAGAATTCCCACTTGAAAGGTCATTTTAGAATTTTTCGTCATCCTTCTTATAGAATCAGAGATTCCTGCAGAACGGAAACAGACCCGTTAGTCCAACCTGTTCACTCCGATCAGATATCAAATCTGATCTCTTCCCATTTGCCAGCATTTGGCCAATATCCCTCCTCTTTCAGATACTTTTTAAATGTGTGATTGTAACCGCCTTCAGCACTTCCTCTGACAGCACTTTCTGTACACACACCACTCTCTGTGTGAAACATTTATCTTCAGGTCCCGTCTAAATCATTCGCCCTCTCCCCTTCAACCGATGCCTCTGAATCTTGTCTCCCCTACCCTGAAGAGCAGAACGTGGCTGTTCAGAGTATCCATTCCCCTGATGAGTTTGTAAACATCTATAATGTCACCCTTCAGCCTCTGACACTCCAGGGAGAAAGACCTCAACCTAATCAACCTCTCCCTTGGACATCTTTGTAAATCTTTTCTGCAGATAACCGCGTTGTATGCAGTTTTCTTAAAATGGCCTTCCAAACACGGTGTGGAGATGCAACATGCCACCATAAACCCTATACTCAATGCTCTGACTGATTAAGGCAAATGTACCAAATATGTTCTGCACCACACTGTCTACCTGCGACTCCACTTTCAAGGAACAATGTACCTGCAGCCCTATCCCTTTGTTCCATAACACTCCCCAGGACCTTCCCATTAAGTGTATAATTTCTTCCTAAAATGCGAAACCTTATATTTATCTAAATAAACTTCATCTGTCACTCCTTGCCCATTTGTCCCATCTAATTGTGGTCTCGCTGTACTCTGAGATAATCTACTACACCACATTTCTGATGTCATCTGCAAACGTACTAACTATGGCCCCGATATCCACATCTAAGTTCTTTACATAAATGATGAAATGCAGTGAACTGAGCACTGATTCTTGCAGCACACTGCTTGTCACAAGCCTCCAGTCTGAAAAATATCCCTCTTCCTTCAAGCCAATTGTGACTAGCTTCTTCTGTATCCCATGTGACCGAACCTTTAATCTGTCTACCAATTGGAATGTTATGAACACCTTGCTGAAGTCCATATAGACAATATCTACCAAATTGCCGTCATTAATCTTCTCTTTTACCTCTTCATCAAACTCAACCAAATTAATGAGACATGATTTCCCATGTCTACCCCGATCAGCTCTTGCCTTCCCAAATGTATGTAAATGCTAACCCTTAGAATCCCCTCCAACAACTTACCCACCACTGACATCAGGCTCACCTGTCTATAGTTCCCCGGCTTTTTGGGACACTGTTTCCTTTTCTCATCCCACTCCTCCACTGCTCACAACAAATGTTAAATGTGACCAGGTTGGTGACATGGCAAATGCTAAAGGTCTTAGACTGGGTCAGGGTCAGTTTTAGGAATAAGTCAGGCTAGTTTCTTTAATCTGCTCAAATAGCACGTTTATGATCCAGAGCAATGTTACTCAAACTATGATGGAACGATAAATGGCAAACTGTTTGAGTATTGTAAATATATAATCAATACTTCCCTGTTTAAAATGCTGAGACACACACACACACACACAATCTCTGCAATTTGAAGTTGAAAGAACTTTGTCCAAATATTAGTGTAACTTATGACAAAAGGAAAAATTGAGAGATTGTCCAAAATGTGATTCAGCTTCTGAAGATATTCTACTCACACAAGCTACTAGCAATGGGATTTCATCCTGGGACAGTTGGATTTGGCTGAATTCCATTTGCATTAGGCAGTGAGAAGATTCCAATGAATTCTGGTCAGTAATGACCCAAAGGGTAGCACAGTGGCTCAGTGGTTAGCACTGCTACCTCACAGCACTAGGAACAGGGCTTCTATTCCAGCCTCGGGCGACTATCTGTGTGGGGTTTGTACATTCTCCCTTTGACTGTGTGAGCTTCTAATAGGTACTCTAGTTCCCTCCCACAGCTCAAACTGTGTACATTAGGTGGATTGGTCATGCTAAGTTGTCTGTCGTTTTCAGGGATTTCTAGGTTAGGTGCATTCGTGAGAAGTAAATCTAAGGGAACTGGCCTGGCAAGGTTACTGTTTGGAAGTTTGGTATGGACTTGTTGGGCCGAAGGGCCTGTTTCCACACTACATGAATTCTTTAAAAATGAAATGGTAATGATGACCGTATAGGTGTTTTTTTTTTTTTAGCTCACACACATTGCTGTGATGAGGAATAATGAGGGAGAGAGAGAGTGTAATAGGCCATTTCTTCTCAGGAAGATTACATTGTCTCCCTCTCTGAGTTGAATCACACAATAATGTCATCCTCTCCCAAACTGGATCATGTGAAGTCTCCTTGTATAATGTCTAAACTATGTCTCCATCACATTCCCTGTACCATGTCGATGCATCATTGTTGCCATCTCGCACAGAGCCATACCCTTAGCAGAAAATGGTCTTGGTCAATTTGAAAATATGTTTATATGCCCCTGCGTCATTAAAAAAATTAAAAAAAAATAATGTATTTTGAATACCTGTGTTAAAATGAATGCATTTTTAAAAGAAATACAGAAATTGCTGGTAAAGCTTGGCAGGCCTGTCAGTACCCAGATACCTTTTACATGCTGCAGTTGTACCAGCCTCCACCACTTCCTCTGGCAGCTAATTCCATACACACACCACCCTCTGCATGAAAAGGTGCCTCTTCGGCCTCTTCAAACCTTTCCCCTCTCACTTTAAACCAATGTCCTCTAGTTTTGGACGCCCCTAACCTGGGGAAAAACCCTAACTACTCACCCTATCCATGACCATTCTGATTTTATAAACCACTACTGCTGCAATATGTGACTCCAATCAACACGAATAGCTTTGCCTTCAGTCATTCCGGGCCTAAATTCTGAAATTCAAATCTGACACTTCTTTCTCCATCAGGTC
Organism: Chiloscyllium plagiosum; assembly: GCF_037043375.1. NCBI lineage: Eukaryota > Metazoa > Chordata > Chondrichthyes > Orectolobiformes > Hemiscylliidae > Chiloscyllium > Chiloscyllium plagiosum. The sequence continues at coordinate 79,209,501 of NW_028270175.1, forward strand.
ACAATTCTACAACCAGTTTAATCAGTTTGTTCAGATGTATCATGAGACATTTCTGTGGGATTTACACCGAGACCTGTGTGCTCGGAGGTAGGGACACTAGCATCACTCGGCAATACCCATAAAACCGTAACATTATTCTCCTGTGTGTTTGTTCATCAGCCTGTTCTGACATGCAGTGACATACCTCTGCAACAGGCAGGACTTGAATCAGTCCTATTAGGCCAGAGCTCGGAACACTACCACACAAGTTCAGGAATTGGAATCAAATCTAGAGTTCTGTCTCAGAGGCAGGGACACTACCCACTACACTACCATACCCAGATTTTGAGTCATATTTTAGTGCCCATTTTCAGCTCAGTGTGGATTTATTATAATCAGGTTACCATTACTGGAACTACACAAAACACTTTGTATTGTTAAACAAATGCAAGATATTTGTCTCAACTGTAGGATGTTGAGTGTATGTGCTGTGCTATCGAAATTAACTATGAACATCTTTAATCGCTATTATCAGAAATTCTGCAGATACACACTGCCCAATGAAGGGTCTCAAATGGATATTTATTACTGAACACCAGAGACAAGGAAGAGCTTAATTTCTGGTCACAAAACACCGATCAATCTTACCCAACTCTAACATGTGACTCCCCTCTTGCTGGCCGCTGATTATTGTCCAGCCTCTCCTCCCCACTGACTGTGTCTGCAATCTGTCCGTCCTCCCTCTAACAACACAAGGCAAACCAAGCTCAGGGTCTTTGTGAAAATCAAGGCCGGTTTATACAGGCATCCTGGAGAGGGATGGGCATTTTAAAATTGAAGGGGGAATGTGAGGTGGCAGTAATATCACACACTGGGCTGAGGGGTGGAAGATGGAGTTTAGTTTGGAATAATGCGAGGTATTGGATTTGGTAAATCAAACAAGAGCAGGACCTATACAATCAAAAGTAGAGCCTTTGGCAGTGTTGGAGAACAGAGACCAAGGCCGTCAGATATAATTCTTTAAAATTTGTTTCTCATACGGATAGTGTGGTTAAGAAGGTGTTTCACACAATTAGATTACTTACAGTGTGGAAACAGGCCCTTCGGCCCAACAAGTCCACACCTACCCGCTGAAGCGCAACCCACCCAGACCCATTTCCCTACATTTTTCCCTTCACCTGACATTTCGGGCAATTTTAACTTGGCCAATTCACCTAACCTGCACAGTTTTGGACTGTGGGAGGAAACCGGAACACCCGGAGGAAACCCACGCAGACACGGGGAGAATGTGCAAACACCACACAGTCAGTCGCCTGAGGCGGGAATTGAACCCGGGTCTCTGGCGCTGTGAGGCAGCAGTGCTAACCACTGTGTCACCGTGCCGCCCACTTCATTGTCTTCATTGGTCAGACCCTTTGAGTACCGGAATGGGGACGTCATGTTGAGGATGTACAGGACATTGGTGAGACCTCTTCTAGAATACTGTGTCCAGTCTGGTCATCCTGCCCGCACATTCCATAGACACAACACCCTCTGGGTGAGAAAGCTGCCCCTCAGGTCGCTTTAATATTTCCCCTCTCAGCTTAAACCTATGCCCTCTAGTTTTGGTCTCCCCTATACTTAGAAAATACCTTGAATATTCACTTTGATATTACTGACCTTGACATTATTAAGCTGGAGAGGGTTCAGAACAGAGTAACCTGGATGTTGCTGGGAATGGAGGGAGTGAGCTATAAGGAGAGGCTAGATAGGCTGGGACACTTTTCACTGGAGAGTATGAGGTTAAGGGATAACTTCACAGAAGTTTACAAAATAATGAGGGGTACCGATAAGCTGAAGGGCTGATGTCTTTTCCCTAGAGTTGGGGATTCAAAACTGAGGGATATTTTAAGGTGTGAAGAAAAAGATTTACAAAAGTCATGAGAGGTAATTATTATAGACAGAAGCTGGCTTATGTGTGGAATGAACTTCCAGAGGAAGTGGTGAAAGCAGGGACAGTTACAACATTTAAAGGACATTTAGATCAGTACATGGATGAGGCATCAGTTTGGATGGTGCTGTGAGCAACTGCCCTCTCCCTCCCCCTCTCTGAATGAATCTCTGTTGGTTTTCACCCTCTGCCAATGCCTGTGGAGGCCAGCAGAGGGTGACATTGCATCACTTTAAGCACCACAGAGACTGCCAGACCCGCCCCACACAGAGAGACACAGATACATACACGGGAATGGTGAGGACACGGCGTGAAGCTCATCTGATAACTTAAATGAAACATAAAGAAATGCTCAATTCGCCTCGTAAACTGTTAAAATATGAGTGACAGATCTGCCAAATTCCACTGTTTAAATAAAAACATCAATTTATTTTTTTCACTCTGAAAGTGAACATTTTACATCAACTATTCACAACTCTGGGACCCACTTTCTCTAAACTACTTATTACCCGACTGCAGCTCTACAGCAATACACTGTTAAAATATGAGTGACAGATCTGCCAAATTCCACTGTTTAAATAAAAACATCAATTTATTTTTTTCACTCTGAAAGTGAACATTTTACATCAACTATTCACAACTCTGGGACCCACTTTCTCTTAACTACTTATTACCCGACTCCAGCTCTACAGCAATACACTGTTAAAATATGAGTGACAGATCTGCCAAATTCCACTGTTTAAATAAAAACATCAATTTATTTTTTTCACTCTGAAAGTGAACATTTTACATCAACTATTCACAACTCTGGGACCCACTTTCTCTTAACTACTTATTACCCGACTCCAGCTCTACAGCAATACACTGTTTCTGGGTCTGCCATCCTTTCATATCACAGGAGCTTGAAAGCTCTCAGTTCAGAACAGCATTCACCCTCTCTTAAAGGTACAATACACAATTTCAACTTCATCACATTATACCATGATGAATATAGATAAGTGGAACCTATCCGGATTTCTCTTGCTCAGCGGTTTGTCAATATTTCAACGACTCTGTTTCGTATATGTCAGGATTTTTGTTGCTCATTGACAGAATGTCGACTCTGTCCGTGGGAATATAGCAGTATTTCACTTGCTCGCACTCTGGCGTGTGGGGTAGGATTTCAGTTGTTTCATGCGGACTGTGATGCTATGACAATCTCAATGTTGGTAGATGGCACCGAACCTGGAAGAACTCTGAAGTCCATGGAGGACAGTATGGACTGTAACAGGACATCACACGTTGGTGTAGTGTTCAGGTGTAAGGCAGATGGGGATCAGTGCAGAGCAGTGTGAGGTGGTAAACTATGGTAGGAAAGACAATGAAAGACAGTTTCAAACAGGCCGTACCGTTAAATAGGGGAATGCTGGAGCAGAGAGCGCAGCGTGTATATTGGCACAGATTGTTAAAGATGTCAGGACAAGTGGGGAGAGCAGTAACTATCACAGATTAGTTTCAGTATCTGAGCTGCTTACAGGAGGAGGTGTAGGAGGGAGTCTCCGTGCACCCTTCCTGGGAGGTGGTGGTGACGATGTGTTGTGAGCCCATCCTCCTGCCCACCGAGAGCGTGGGGATTCAATTTGTACCAGCTCGACACAAAAGGGAGATGGCATCAGGGCCATGGCTACTAAGATGTGCCGGTGTGGGGGGGGGGGGGGGGAACGGAGCTGACAGTGGGTTTAAAGTGGGAATTACTCTTCACTGAACATTGCTCCTTACTCGGTTGGTGGGATGTGGATGTTTCAGAATCTCCACACGAGGCATCCAGGTCCTCTCCGGCTCGTACCAGGGTCCTCCCCACAAGGCGGGGTGGGGGGGGGTGGTGGATGGGTGAGGGAACGGATACCGGCACTCCACCACCCGGCTTGGCCCTTTCTGTCCTATTCCAGGCTGTTTCTCCTGGAATGGGAGAAAGGGAGGGAGTGAGGGTGGGACTGGGTGGCCCTGCCGTTAGTATTGGTGTAGGTGGGGGACGGTGTCATGGTGAGGTGTCTGGAGGGAGTCAGTCCACAGTGTTGTATCCATGCAGTGTTATTAGTGTGGGGGTGAAGTGGAGGGAGGGGGGAGAGAGAGAGAGAGAGAAACAGAGAAACAGCGAGAGAGAGAGAGAGAGAGAAGGTGCAGCATGCGACAGTGAGAGTGGTGGAGCATGAGTCTTGTTCGGGGGTAGGTGCTATAACAGATATACAGTGAGTGTGAGGGAGCAGCTTCGTGCGGACGATCCCTCTGTCACACTCAAGGAAGATCAAACAAAGATAAATTATTGTTAGAATCTGCCCAATGAGTCATAGATTCGGTTCAAAGCAATTCCAGTAACAAAGATGCAGAACAAATGCTCATCTGGCCTCACACCAATATCCCTTTTTCCCGTCTTTCCTGGGAAGACTGGCTCATGTTACAGGATGTCATCGAAGTGTCTACATTTCAGCATTCTGAAACCTAGGAACACATCCTTCCATGACACAGTCTCTCAGTCTCCCTCTCTCTGTCTATACCCCAAACCCCTCCCATGTAGTGATATTTAAACTGATTCCCCCGCCATCTCACTCTGGCAGTGATGTTCACACCCACAGCACCGCCTGGTCATGGCACAATGGAGATATGGAGCTGTAAATGGGTAGGAGCTGCACATCCTGTCACTTCCAGCATGGGCTGCAAGTTTCACCACACTGCGCAGGGATCTAACACAGTGTTACTGAGGAATGCAGTGGGTTGGTGTACAGAGCTCAACATGCTGGGAGGGTAATTGCTCTGGATAACAGATCAATGCACTGGGGTGGTGTACACACAGTCCTACATGCTGGGTGGGTAACTGCTCTTGGTTTACAGATCAATGCACTGGGGTGGTGTACACAGTCCTACATGCTGGGAGGGTAATTGCTCCTGGTTTACAAATCAATGCACTGGGGTGGTGTACACAACCCTACCTGCTGGGAGGCTAACTGCTCCTGGTTTACATATGAATGTACTGGGGTGGTGTACACAGTCCTACATGCTGGGAGGGTAACTGCTCCTGGGTTACAGATCAATGCACTGGGGTGGTGTACACAGTCCTACAGGCAGGGAGGGTAACTGCTCCTGGTTTACAGATTAATTCACGGGTGATCACTGCACAGATCGCTGTGCTGGTCAGACTGTATGGTTGAGGTTTATAGATAATGCAATGATGTGGTTTGTGTAGTTCCTTATGCTGGATGGATATTTGTTTCAGGTTCACACATTAGTGCCCTGCTGTGCTCTCCACATCTCCCCGTGTTGGACAGATATGTAGCCTGTGCACAGTACATCACGTTGATGGGGTGGTTAGAGGGGAAAGGTGATGGACAGTTGAAGGAGATCCTGGAATGTTCTGCCCCCAACATTCCAAAACTGATATTTTTGTCAGTAATTCCGACCTTCCCATTTGTTATTCCAACTCCAATTATTTTAATAAATCCCTGAATTCAGGGACATATTTGAAAATCTCACTGGGTCCCCAATCAAACGGGTTCCTTTACCTCCAGGCTGATGGATAATGGGTTTGTTTTCCTTCCTCACAGTTAACGTAGTGACCATCTACGTCCTGCTTTATAAAGATTGTGGATTGTCTCCACGTGTCATACGTTACCTGGGGGCCATGGCAGCGGCGGATCTCCTAGTCATTATCCTCGACCTGATCCTGAGACACATTCACATTTTTATTGGGAACAGTTTTATTTCCTGTACTCCGTCCCCGTGTGTAATATACACGCCGTCCTGATTTATGCAGCCACTGACTGCTCTGCCTGGTTCACCGTCAATTTCACCTTTGATCGGTTTGTGGTCATTTTTGCCAGAAGCTGAAAAGTAAATATTGCAGTGAGAAAATGGCGGCTGTGGCTCTGGGAGCAGTGACTGTGCTGAGCTGTTTAAAGAACATTTCCTGGTATTTTATGCTCACGGCTCGTTATCAGCTGGTGAACACCCCCTGGTTTTGTGATGTAACAGGCGCTGTTCAATTCTCCAGTGTCTGGGTCACAATAGAGTCCCTCCACCACATTCTAACCCCGTGTGTCCCATTTCTCCTGATTCTGCTGCTCAATGTTCTCACCGTCAGACACATTTTAGTGACCAGCCGAGTCCGCAGGAGACTCCGCGCTCACACCAATGAGGACGCTCAGGCTAACACAGAAATGAGGAACCAAAAAAACCCATCATTTTACTGTTTATGAACTCGATCAATTTCATCCTGTTATGGTCAACATTAATGCTGTATTCTATATGGATCCGGATGTCGTATTTTGTGTCTACCCCTCTGTATCTCCATCTCTTTGTGCGGAAATTGAGCTTCATGCTGCAGCTCCTCAGTTGCTGCACACACACCGCGATTTATGCCGTGACCCAGACTAAGTTCAGGCAGCAGCTGAAGAATGTACTGAAATAGCTCTTCACCCAAATCCATCCATCAATCAAATTCACTCATTAACCAATCCATCCGGGATTTTCTCATTTCAGTTCAGCGTTTCAGCAATGGAGCAGTCTGTCGCTATGGTAACAGACTGAGGGTAGCTCTGGTTTGCCCATCCTTATCCCACGGGGAGAGGGGAGGGGTTACAGGGAAACATTTCAATGTTTCTCACAACTCAGGGGCCAGTGAGAAAAGGCATCATCCCACTGACTGTATCCATTACTTCCATTTGTAAACAATAGAAATGTACATTAAAGCGTGCTGAGCAGCAGAGTGACCGATGTTGTTGTGTGTTTTTGTGTTGGAGCAGCTGAGCTGGAGAGAGACAAACTCAGCCCCACGTCCTGGTCCTCAGGGAAGGGGAGGGCACCGCGCCCTGAGCTCAGGAGCTGAGTTTAACTCCCTCTGTCCCTGCTTTCACCTCTGGGTCTCCCACTCCAACTTGGCTCTCAGCAGAATTCACCTTGCTCCCTTTGTCACTCTCCCTCCATATACCCCTCCCACTCTCACACTGCTCTGCTTTTTTTCTCTCCTTTTCCCACTTCCACACTCAATTCCACTGTCCTTGCCTTCCCCAGTCTCATTCACTCTCTCTCCATCTTGCAATCATAACCTCCCAATGTTACTATCTTCCTGGAATCCTTCGGTGCTGGGTTAACAGAAGAGGGTTGTCGATCTTCCGGCCAATGTTAGGGAACAGAGATGGGGACGACATGTCAGGCCATTGCCAGGGCAACAGTATGGAGCTTGGGCCAAACACCATTGCTCAGGGACATATTGAGTGTGACAACACCAGCCGTTACTAGGGGGTAATAGGTGGAGTGGCACCGTAGTCTGTGGCTGGCACCGTAGGCTGTGGCTGAGACTGGTACAACAGGATATCACAAACAGAACACATTGTTTGGGACCCACTGTCCGTTACTCAGGGAATAGAATGGGGATGGGGTTAAAGGCCAGTCAGAGGGGATCAACTGGGTCGGTGTTCATAGGCAGGAGCTCAGTTTAAGGTGTGTGAGGAGTGCGATGATGGAAGACAGCGTGGGTGTGTGAGCGTGACGCAGGAAGAGTGTGCGAGAGAGTGAGCGTGATGGTGGTGGGGGATTGTGTGGGGGAGAGAGCGTGATGGTGGGGGAGAGTGTAGGGAAATGAGAGTGACGATGGGGGGCGTGTGCAGGGGAGTGAACAGGACAATGGAAGTGTGTGGGAGAGTGCGTGTGATGGCAGAGAAGCGCGTGAGGGTGTGAGCCTGATGGTAAGGAAGTGTATGGGGAGAGAGCGTGTCAGTGGGTCGTGTGCAGGGGAGAGAACGGGACAATGGGAGTGTGTCGGATAGTGAGCGTGATGGTAGGGAGGTGTGCGAGGGAGTGAGTGTGATGGTAGGAAAGTGTACGGGGAAGAGAGAGCGACGGTGGCGGCATTTACGGGGAGTGAATACGACAACGGGAGAGTGTGGGAGAATAAGCCTGATGATAGGGAATTGTAGGAGGGAGTGAGAGTGATGGTGGGAGCGTGTGCAGGGGAGTGAACGGGACAATGGGAGTGTGTGGGAGAGTGAGCATGATGGTGAGGGAGTGTGTGGGAGAGTGAGTGTGATAGTAGGGGAGTGCACAGGGTCTGAGAATCAGGGTGTGGCTGTGTGTGGAGAATGAGCGATGCAACGGGGAGAGTGTGTTTGATTGAGTCTGATGGTGAGGCTTTGTGCCGGGTGAGTGAGCATGACAGTGGGGCATTGTGTGGAGGAGTGAGTGTGATGGTGGGTGACTGTGCAGGAGAGTGAACGTGATTGTAGTGGAGTGAGTGGGGATGAGCGTGACTGTGAGGGTGGTGTGGGGCAGTGTGTGTGATGGTGGTTGAGAGTGTGGGTGTGAGTCTGACGGTGGGTGTGCTGTGGGGCAGTGTGGGTGATGGTGGAGTGTGTGGGAGTGAGTGTGACGGTGGGGTTAGTGTGACGGTGGGGGTGGCGTGGGACAGCGTGTCTGGTGGTGGTGGAGTGTGTGTGAATGAGCATGACGGTGGGGGTGGTGTGGGGGAGTGTGTGAGACGGTGGTGGAGTGTCTGGGGGTGACCGTGACGGTGAGGGTGGTGTGGGGCAGTGTGTGAGATGGTGGTGGAATGTGTGGGGGTGAGTGTGATGATGGAGGTGGTGTGAGGTAGTGTGTGTGATGGTGGTGGAGTGTGTGGGGGGGAGCGTGATGGTGGGGGTGGTGTAGGGCAGGGAGTGTGATGGTGGTGGAGTGTGTGAGGGTGAGGGTGACGGTGGGGATGGTGTGGGGCAGTGTATGTGATGGTGGTGGATTGTTTGTTGGTCAGCGTGACGGTGAGCGTGGTGTGGGACAATGTGTGTGATCGTGGTGAAGTGAGTGGGAGTGGGCGTGACGGTGAGGGTGGTGTGGGGCAGTGTGTGTGATCGTGGTGAAGTGAGTGGGAGTGGGCGTGACGGTGAGGGCGGTGTGGGGCAGTGTGTGTGATGCCAGTGGAGTGTGTGGGGGTGAGCGTGACGGTGGGGGTGGTGTGGGCAATTTGTGTAAGGGTGGTGGAGTGTGTGGTGGTGAGCGTGGCGGTGGGGGTGGTGTGTGGCAGTGTGTGCGATAGTGGTGGAGTGTGTGGGGGTGAACGTGACAGTGGGTGTGGTGTGGGGCAAGGAGTGCAATGATGTTGGCTTGTGCGGGGATGAGCATGACGGGGTGGGAGTGATGTGGGTCGGTTTGTGTGATGGTGGTGGAGTGTGTGGGGGAGATTGTGACGGTGAGGGTGGTGTTTGGCAGTGCGTGTGATAGTGTTGGAGTGTGTGGAGGTGAGCGTGTCGGTGGGGGTGGTGTGGGGCATTTTGTGTGAGGGTGGTGGAGTGTGTGCGTGTGAGTGCGACGGTGAGGGTGGTGTGTGGCAGTGTGTGTGAGGGTGGTAGAGTGTGTGGTGGTGAGCGTGACGGTGGGGGTGGTGTGTGGCAGTGTGTGTGATAGTGTTGGAGTGTGTGGAGGCGGGCGTGTCGGTGTGGGTGGTGTGGGGCAGTGTGTGTGATAGTGGTTGAGTGTGTTGGGGTCAGTGTGACGGTGGGGGTGGTGTGGGGCAGTGTGTGTGTTGGTGGTGGAGTGTGTGGGGGTGAGCGTGACGGTGGGGGTGGTGTGTGGCAGTGTGTGTGAGGGTGATGAAGTCTGTGGGTGTGAGTGTGATGGTGAGGGTGCTTTTGGGCAGTGTGTGTGAGCGTGGTGGTGTGTGTGAGTGTGAGCGTGACGATGAGGGTGGTGTGGGGCAGTGTCTGTGAGGGTGGTGGAGTGTGTGGGTGTGAGTGTGACGGTGAGGGTGGTGTGGGGCATTGTGTGTGAGGGTGATGGTGTGCGTGGTGGTGAGTTTGATGATGAGGGTGGTGTGGGGCAGTGTGCGTAAGGGTGGTGAAGTGTGTTGTGGTGAGCGTGATGGTGGCGGCGGTGTGGGGCAGTTGTGTGTAATGGTGCTGGAGTGTGTGGTGGTGAGTTTGATGATGAGGGTGGTGTGGGGCAGTGTGCGTAGGGGTGGTGAAGTGTGTGGTGGTGAGCGTGATGGTGGGGGTGGTGTGGGGCATTGTGTGTGACGGTGGTGGAGTGTGTGGTAGTGAGTGTGACGGTAGGGGTGGTGTGGGGCATGGAGTAAATTGATGGTGGAGTGTGTTGGTATGAGCGTGACGGTGAGGGTGGTGTGGGAAATGTGTGTAATGGTTTTGGAGAGTGTCGGGGTTTGCGTGACGGTGGGGGTAGTGTGGGGCAGTGTGTATGGTGGAGGTCGAGTGCGTGGGCGTGAGCGTGACGGTGGGGGTGGGGTGGAGTAGTGTGTGTGATGGTGGTGGAGTTTGTGAGGGTGAGCATGACGGTGGGGGTGATGTGGGGCAGTGTGTATGAAGGTGGTGGAGGGTGTGGGGGTGAGCATGACGTTGGCGGCGGTGTGGGGCAGTTGTGTGTAATGGTGCTGGAGTGTGTGGGCGTGTGCGTGAATGTGGAGGTGGTGTGGGGTAGGTTGTGTGAGGGTGGTGGAGTTTGTGTGGCGTGAGCTTGACGGTGTCGGTGGTCTGGGCAGTGTGTGTGATGGTGGTGGAATGTGTGGTGTTGGGCGTGATGTTGGGGATGTGTAGTAAATTTTGTGTGATGGTGGTGGAGTGTGTGGGTGTGACGTGATGGTGGGGGTGGTATGGAGCAGTGTGTGTGATGGTAGTGGAGTGTGGGTGTAAGCAAGATGGCCGGGGGGTGGTGTGGGACAGCGTGTGTGATGGTCGTGGAGTGTGTGGGGGTGAGCGTGATGGTGAGGGTGACATGGGACAGTGTGTGTGATGGTGGTGGAAAGCATGGTGGTGAGCGTGGCGGTGGGGCAGTGTGTGTGAGGGTGGTGGAGGGCGTGGGAGTGCCAGTGACGGTGGGGGTGATATGGGGCAGTGTGTTTGATGGTGGTGGAGTTTGTGGGCGTGAACATGAATGTGGGTGTTGTGTGGGGCAGGTTGTATGAGGTGGTGGTGTGAGGGGGGAGTGAGCGTGACGGTGGGGGTGGTGTGGGGTAGAGTGTGTGATGGTGACGGAATGTGTGGGAGCGAGCGTGACGGTGAGGGTGGTGTGGGGTAGAGTGTGTGATGGTGATGGTGTTAGTGGGGGTGATCTTGATAGTGAGAGTAGTGTGGGGCAGTGTGTGTATTGGAAGTGGACAATGTGGGGGAGATCGTGATGGTGGGGGTGGTGTGGGGCAATGTGTGTGATGGTGGTGGAGTGTGTGGGGGTGAGCGTGTTGGTTGGGGTTGTTGGGGCCGTGTGTGTAATGGTGGAGGAGTGTGTGAGGGTCAGCCTGACGGTGGGGGTGGTGTGGGTTAGAGTGTGTGATTGTGGTGGTTTTAGTGGGTGTGAGGGTGATGGTGCGGGTGATGTGTGGCAGTGTATGTGATGGTGGTGGATTTAGTGGGGGTGAGCGTGATGGTTGGGGTGGTGTGGGGCAGTGTGTGTGATGGTGAAGGAAAGTGTGGGGGTGTGCGTGACGGTGGTGGTGGTGAGGGGCAGCGTGCGTGATGGTAGTGGAGTGTGTGGGAGTGAGTGTGACAGTGAGGGTGGTTTTGGAGCAGAGTGTGTGATGGTGGCAGTATGTGGGAGGGTGGTGGCATGTGTGGTGGTGATGTGTGATGGTGTGGGTGGTGTGGGTGGTGTGTGTGATGCTGGTGGAGTGTGTGGTGGTGAGCGTGATGGTGGGGCTGGTGCGAGGCAGGGTGCGTGATGGTGGTGGAGTGTGTGGGAGTGGGTTTGATGGTGAGGGTGGTGTGAGGCAGTGTGTGTGATGGTGGTGGAGTGTGGGAGGCTGAGCGTGACGGTCGGGGTAGCGTAGGGCAGTGTGTGTGATGGTGGTGGAGTGTGTGGGGGTGAGCGTGACGGTCGGGGTGGTGTGGGCCAGTGTGTGTGAGGGTCGTAGAGTTTGTGGGGGTGAGCGTGAAGCTGGGGATCGTGTGGGGCAGTGTGCGTGATGGTGGTGGAGTGTGTGGAGGTGAGCATGACGGTGGGGATGGTGTGGGGCAGTGTGTATGAGGGTGGTGGAGTGTGTGGTGGTGAGCATGCCGGTGAGGGTGGTGTAGGGCAATGGGTGTGATGGTGGTGGAGTGTCTTGTGGGTGAGCGTGACAGTGCGGGTGGTGTGGGTCAGTGTGTGTGAGGGTAGTGGAGTTTGTGGGGGTGAGCGTGACGCTGGGGATCGTGTGGGGCAGTATGTGTGATGGTGGTGTGTGTGTGTGGTTGAGAGTGACGGTTTGGTTGGTGTGGGGCAGTGTGTGTGATGGTGGTGGAAAGTGTGGACGTGAGCATGAAAGTGGGGGTGGTGAGTGGCAGTTTGTGTGACGGTCGTAGAGTGTGTGGTGGGAGCGTGGCGGTGGGGCGGTGTGGAGCAGTGTGTGAAATGTTGTTGGAATGTGTCGGAGTGAGCATGACAGTGAGGGTGGTGTGGGGCAGCGTATGTGTTGGTGGTGGATTGTGTGGGCGTGAGCGTGACGGTGGGTGTGGTGTGGGGCATTGTGTGTGTAAGTGGTGGAGTGGGTGGGGGTTAGCGTGATGGTGGGAGTGTTGAATGGCACTGGTTCGAGAGTGGTGGAGTGTGTGTGGGCGAGGGTGAAGGTGGAGGTTGTGTCGGGCAGTTTGTGTGAGGGTGGTCGAGTGTGTGGCGTGAGCAAGAAATTTGGGTGGTGTGGGGCAGGTTGTGTGAGGGTGGTGATGTGTGGAGGGTGTGCGAGACGGTGAGGGTGGTGTGGGGCAGTGTGTGTGATGGTGGTGAAGTGTGTGGGGGTGAGCGTGACGGTGAGGCTGGTGTGGAGCAGTGTGTGTGATGGTGGTGGAGTGTGTGGAGGTGAGCATGACGGTGGGGATGGTGTGGGGCAGTATGTGTGAGGGTGGTGGAGTGTGTGGTGGTGAGCGTGACGGTGGTGGTGGTGTGGGGCAGTGTGTGTGAGGGTAGTGGAGTTTGTAATGGTGAGCGTGACGCTGGGGAGCGTGTGGGGCAGTATGTGTGATGGTGGTGGAAAGTGTGAACGTGAGCGTGAAAGTGGGGGTGGTGAGGGGCAGTTTGTGTGAGGGTCGTAGAGTGTGTGGTGGGAGCGTGGCGGTGGTGTGGTGTGGAGCAGTGTGTGAAATGTTGGTGGAATGTGTCGGAGAGAGCATGACAGTGAGGGTGGTGTGGGGCAGTGTATGTGTTGGTGGTGGAGTGTGTGGGGGAGAGCGTGATGGTGGGGGTGGTGTGGGGCAGTGTGCGCGTTAGTGGTGGATTGTGTGGGCGTGAGCGTGACGGTGGGGGTGGTCTGGGGCAGTGTGTGTATTGGTGGTGGAGTGGGTGGGGGTTAGCGTGATGGTGGGAGGGTTGAATAGCACTGGTTCGAGAGTGGTGGAGTGTGTGGGGGCGAGGGTGAAGGTGGAGGTTGTGTCGGGAAGTTTGTGTGAGGGTGGTCGAGTGTGTGGCGTGAGCAAGAAATTTGGGTGGTGTGGGGCAGGTTGTGTGAGGGTGGTGATGTGTGGGGGTGAGCGTGACGGTGAGGCTGGTGTGGAGCAATGTGTGTGATGGTGGTGGAGTGTGTGGAGGTGAGCGTGACGGTGGTGGTGGTCTGGGGCAGTGTGTGTATTGGTGGTGGAGTGGGTGGGGGTTAGCGTGATGGTGGTGGGTTGAATAGCACTGGTTCGAGAGTGGTGGAGTGTGTGGGGGCGAGGGTGAAGGTGGGGGTTGAGTCGGGCAGTTTGTGTGAGGGTGGTCGAGTGTGTGGCGTGGGCATGACATTTGGGTGGTGTGGGGCAGGTTGTTTGAGTGCGGTGATGTGTGGAGGGCGTGCGAGATTCGGTGAGGGTGGTATGGGGCAGTGTGTGTGACGGAGGTAGAGTGTGTGGTTGCGAGCGTGACGGTGAGGGTGGTATGGGGAATGTGTGTGATGGTGGTGGTGTGTGGGGGCGTGCGTGACAGTAAGGGTGGATCCTGCAGTTTGTGTGACGGAGTTGGAGTGTGTGGTTGTGATCGAAGGGTGTGGGTGGTTCTGGGGCTGTGTGTGTGAGTGTGGTGGAGAGAGTGGTGGTGAGCATGACAGTGTGGTGGTGTGGGGTATGTGTGTGAGGGTGGTGGATAGTGTGGGGGTGAGCATGATGGTGAGGTTGGTGTGGGGCAATCTATCTGATTGTGGTGGAGTGTGTGGCGGTGAGCGTGACGGTGAGGGTGGTGTGGGACAGTGTGTGTGGGGGTGGCGGAGTGTGTGGGGGTGAGTGTGACGGTGGGGGTGGTGTGGGGCAGGGTGTGTGATGGTGGTGGTTTGTGTGGTTGTGAGCGTGACGGTGAGGGTGGTGTGGTGAAGTGTGTGTGATGGTGGTGGAGTATGTTGGGGTGAGTGTGACGGTGGAGATGATGTGGGGAAGTGTGTGTGATGGTGGCGGAGTGTGTGGGGGTGAGTTCGACAGTGAGGGTGGTTTGGTGAAGTGTGTGTGTGATGGTGGCGGAATGTGTGGGAGCGAGCGTGATGGTGAGGGTGCTGTGGCGGTGTATGCGTGATGGTGGTGGAGTGTGTGGGAGTGAGTGTGACGGTGAGGGTGGTGTGGGGCAGTGTTTGGGTTGGCGGTGGTGTGTGTGGGGCAGTGTGTGTGATGTTGGTGGAGAGTGTGGGGGTGAGCGTGACCATGGCGGTGGTTTGTGGCAGTGTGTGTGTTGGTGATGGTGTGTGTGGGGGTGAGCGTGATGGTCAGGGTGGAGTGGGGCAGAGTGTGTAATGGTGGTGAAGTGTGAGGGGGCGAGCATGACAATTGCGGGTGGTCTGCGGTGTGTGAGGGTGGTAGAGTGTGTGTGGGTGTGCGTGATGGTGGGGTGGTGTGGGGCATTGTGTATGATGGTGGTGGAGTGTGTGGGGATGAGCTTGATGGTGGAGGTGGTGTGGGGCATTGTGTGTGATGCTGGTGGAGTGTGTGGGCGTGTGTGTGACGGTGGGGGTGGTGTGGGGCTGTGTGTTTGATGGTGGTGGAGTGTGTGAGGGTGAGCGTGATGTTGGGGGTGTTGCGGGGTAGTGTGTGATAGTGGTGGAGTGTGTGGGGCGAGCGTTACATTGGGGTGGTGCGGGGCAGTGTGTGTACTGGTGGTGGAGAGTGTGGGGGTAAAGATGGGGGTGCTGTGTAGCACATTGCGTGATGGTGGTGGAGTGTCATGTGGTGAGCCTGACGGTGGGAATGGTGCGGGGCAGTGAATGTGACGGTGGTGGAATGTGTGGGGGTGAGTGTGATGGTGGGGGTGGTGCGGTGCTGTGTGTGTGAAGTTGGCAGAGCATGTGGGCATGAGCGTGATGGTTGGGGTGGTGTGGGGCAGTGTGTGTGAGTGTGGTGGAGTGTGTGGTGGTGAATGGAGGTGGAGTTTGTGGAGGTGAATGAGGCAGTGGGGGTGGTTTGGGGCAATGTGTGTGATGGTGTTGGAGAGTGTGGGGATGAGTGTGACGGTGGGAGTGGCGTGGGCAGGGTGTGTCAGGGTGTGAGCGTGATGCTGGGTTTGGTGTGGGGCAGTCTGTGTGATGATGATGGAGTGTGTGGTGGTGAACGTGACAGTGAGGGTAGTGTGGGGCTGTGTGTTTGATGATGGTTGAGTGAGTGGGGGTGAGCGTGATGGTGAGGGTGGTGTGCGGCATTGTGTGTGACGGTGGTGGAGTGTATAGGGGTGAGTGTGATGGTGGAGGTGCTATGGGGTTTTGTGTGGATGATGGTGGCGTGTGTGGGGGTGAGCGTGACGGTGAGGGTGGTTTGTGGCTGTGTGTGTGATGATGGTTGAGTATGTGAGGGTGAGCGTGACGGAGAGGGTGGTGTGGGGCAGTGTGTGTTTGACAGTGGTGGAGTGTGTGATGGTGAGCGTGATAGTGAGGGTGGTGTGGGGCAGTGAGTGGACGGTGGCAGAATGTGTGTAGGTGAGTGTGACGGTGAGGGTGGTGTGGGGCAATGTGTGTGTGTGATGGTGGTGGAGTGTGTGGGGTGAGCGGAACCATGGGGGTGGTGTGGGACAGTGTGTGTGATGGTGGCGGAGGGTGTGTCGGTGAGCGTGATGGTGGGAGTGGTGTGGGGCAGGGTGTGATGCTGGCGGAGTGTATTGTGTTGAGTGTGACGGTGCGTGTGTTGTGGGGCAGTGTGTGTGTGAGATGGTCATAGAGTGTGTGGGGGTGAGCGTGACGGTGGGAGTGGTGTGGGGCAGTGTGTGTGATGGTGTTGGAGTGCGTGGGGTGAGTGTGACGGTGGGAGTAGTGTGGGGCAGAGTGTTTGAGGGTGGTAGAGTGTATGGTATTGAGCGTGATGGTGAGGGTGGTGTGGGGCTGTGTGTGATGATGGTGGCGTGTGTGGGCGTGAGCGTGACGGTGAGGGTGGTGTGGAGCATTGAGTGTGATGGTGGTGGAGTGTGTGGGCTTGAGCGTGATGGAGAGGGTGGTATGGGGCAGTGTGTGTGCTGGTGGTGGAGTGTGAGTGTGTGAGCGTGACGGCTAGGGTGGTGTGAGGGTATATGTGTGATGGTGGCGGAGTGTGTGGGGTGAGCGTGACGGTGGGGATGATGTGGGGCAGTGTGTGTGAGGGGGGTGGAGTGTGTGGAGGTGAACGTGATGATGGGAGTGGTATGGGACAGTGTGTGTGATGGTGGTGGAGTGTGAGTTTGTGAGGGTGATGGCGGGGGTGGTGTGAGTGTATATGTGTGATTGTGGCGGAGTGTGTGGGGGTGAGCGTGACGGTGGTGGTGGTGTGGTGCTGTGTGTTTGATGGTGGTGGAGTGTGTGGTGTTGAGCGTGACGGTGGGGGTTGTTTGGGGCAGTGTGTGTGATGGCGGAGGAATGTGTGGGATTTAGCTGGACATTGGGGGTTGTGTGGGGTAGTGTGTGTGATCGTGGTGGAGTTTGTAGCGATGAGCGTGATGTTTGGGTGGTATGGGGCAGTGCGTGTGATGGTGTTGGAGTGTGTGGTTGTGAGCGTGTCGGTGGGGGTGGTGTGGGGCAGAGTGTGTGAGTGTGGTGGAGTGTGTGGGGGTGAGCTTGATGATGGGGTAGTCTGGGGCAGTGTGTGTGAGGGTGGTGAAAAGTGTGGGCGTAAGCGTGAAGGTGGGGTGGTGAGGGGCATGTTGTGTGAGGTGGTGTTCTGTATGAGGGTGAGCGTGACGGTGGGGGAGATGTGGGATAGTGTGTGAGATGTTGTTGGAATATGTGGGGGCGATCAGAACTGTGAGGTGGTGAGGGTCAGTGAGTGTTTTTGTGGTGGATTGTGTGGGGGTGAGCGTGATGGTGGTGGTCCTATGGAGCAGGTTTAGTGAGGGTGGTGGTGTGTGGGGGGCGAGCGTGACATTGGGGAGGTGTGGGGCAGTGTGTATGATGGTGGTGGAGAGTCTGGGGGTGAGGGTAAAGGTGGGGGTGGCGTGTTGGGGGGGTGAGCATGACGATGGGATGGTGTGGGGCAGGTTGCGTGATTGTGATGGAATGTGGGGTTGAAGTGTGAAGGTGAGGTTGGTGGGGCCCAGTCTGTGTGAAGGTGGTGGAGTGTGTGGGGGTGAGTGGGACCATGGGGTTGGTGTGGGGCAGTGTGTGTATGGTGGTGGAGTGGGTGGAGTGAGCGGATCCATGGGGGTGTGTGGGGCAGTGTGTGTGATGGTGGTGTCGTGTGTGGGAACGAGCGTGATGGTGAGATTGTTGTGGGGCAGTGTGTGTGATGGTCGCGGAGTGTGTGGGGGTGAGCCTGACGGTAGGGGTTGTGTGGGGCAGTGTGTGTGATGGTGGTGGAGTTTGTGGAGGTGAATGAGGCAGTGGGAGTGGTTTGGGGCAATGTGTGTGATAGTGTTTGAGAGTGTGGGGATGAGTGTGACGGTGGGAGTGGTGTGGGCAGGGTGTGTCAGGGTGTGAGCGTGATGCTGGGGGTGGTGTGGGGCAGTGTATGTGAGGGTGGTGGAGTGTGTGGAGGTTAGCGTGACAGTGAGGGTGGTTTGGGGCAGTGTGTGGGATGGTGGTGGAGTGTGTGGTGGTGAGCGAGACAGCGGGGTTGGTGTTGAGCAATGTGTGATGGTGGAGGAATGTGTGTGAATTAGCAGGACAGTGGGGGTTGTGTGGGGTAGTGTGTGTGATCGTTGTGGAGTTTGTGGGGATGAACGTGATTTTTGGGTGGTATGGGGCATTGCGTGTGATGGTGTTGGAGTGTGTGGTTGTGAGCGTATCGGTGGGGGTGGTGTGGGGCAGTGTGTGTGAGTGTGGTGGAGTGTGTGGGGTGAGCTTGAAGATGGGGGTAGTCTGGGGCAGTGTGTGTGAGGGTGGTGAAAAGTGTGGGCGTAAGCGTGAAGGTGGGGTGGTGAGGGGCATGTTGTGTGAGGTAGTGTTCTGTATGAGGGTGAGCGTGACGGTGGGGGAGATGTGGGATAGTGTGTGAGATGTTGTTGGAATATGTGGGGGCGATCGTAAATGTGAGGTGGTGAGGGTCAATGAGTGTTTTTGTGGTGGTTTGTGTGGGGGTGAGCGTGATGGTGGGTGTCCTATGAAGCAGGTGTAGTGAGGGTGGTGGTGTGTGTGGGGCGAGGGTGACATTGGGGAGGTGTGGGGCAGTGTGTGTGATGGTGGTGGAGAGTCTGGGGGTGAGGGTGAAGGTGGGGGTGGCGTGTGTGGGGGGGGGATGAGCCTGACGATGGGATGGTGTGGGGCAGGTTGCGTGATTGTGATGGAATGTGGGGTTGAAGTGTGATGGTGAGGTTGGTGGGGCGCAGTCTGTTTGAAGGTGTTGGAGTGTGTGGGGGTGAGTGGGACCATGGGGTTGGTGTGGGGCAGTGTGTGTATGGTGGTGGAGTGGGTGGGGTGAGCAGAACCATGGGGGTGGTGTGGGGCAGTGTGTGTGATGGTGGTGTCGTGTGTGGGAGCGAGCGTGATGGTGAGATTGTTGTGGGGCAGTGTGTGTGATGGTCGCGGAGTGTGTGGGGGTGAGCGTGACGGTGGGGGTTGTGTGGGGCAGTGTGTGTGATGGTGGTGGAGTTTGTGGAGGTGAATGAGGCAGTGGGGGTGGTTTGGTGCAATGTGTGTGATAGTGTTTGAGAGTGTGGGGATGAGTGTGACGGTGGGAGTGGTGTGGGCAGGGTGTGTCAGGGTGTGAGCGTGATGCTGGGGGTGGTGTGGCGCAGTGTGTGTGATGATGATGGAGTGTGTGGTGGTGAACGTGACAGTGAGGGTAGTGTGGGGCTGTGTGTTTGATGATGGTTGAGTGAGTGGGGGTGAGCGTGATGGTGAGGGTGGTGTGCGGCATTGTGTGTGATGGTGGTGGAGTGTATAGGGGTGAGTGTGATGGTTGGGGTGGTATGGGGTTTTGTGTGGATGATGGTGGCGTGTGTGGGGGTGAGCGTGACGGTGAGGGTGGTTTGTGGCTGTGTGTGTGATGATGGTTGAGGATGTGGGGGTGAGCGTGACGGAGAGGGTGGTGTGGGGCAGTGTGTGTTTGACGGTGGTGGAGTGTGTGATGGTGAGCGTGATGGTAAGGTTGGTGTGGGGCAGTGAGTGTGATGGTGGTGGAGTGTGTGGTGGTGAGCGTGACAGCGGGGGTGGTGTGGGGCAGTGTGTGTGATGGTGGTGTAATGTGTGGGAGCGAGCGTGATGGTAAGATTGTTGTGGGGCAGTGTGTGTGATGGTGGTGGAGTTTGTGGAAGTGAATGAGGCAGTGGGGGTGGTTTGCGGCAATGTGTGTGATAGTGTTGGAGAGTGTGGGGATGAGTGTGACGGTGGGAGTGGTGTGGGCAGGGTGTGTCAGGGTGTGAGCGTGATGCTGGGGGTGGTGTGGGGCAGTGTGTGTGATGATGATGGAGTGTGTGGTGGTGAACGTGACAGTGAGGGTAGTGTGGGGCTGTGTGTTTGATGATGGTTGAGTGAGTGGGGGTGAGCGTGATGGTGAGGGTGGTGTGCGGCATTGTGTGTGATGGTGGTGGAGTGTATAGGGGTGAGTGTGATGGTTGGGGTGGTATGGGGTTTTGTGTGGATGATGGTGGCGTGTGTGGGGGTGAGCGTGACGGTGAGGGTGGTTTGTGGCTGTGTGTGTGATGATGGTTGAGGATGTGGGGGTGAGCGTGACGGAGAGGGTGGTGTGGGGCAGTGTGTGTTTGACGGTGGTGGAGTGTGTGATGGTGAGCGTGATGGTAAGGTTGGTGTGGGGCAGTGAGTGTGATGGTGGTGGAGTGTGTGGTGGTGAGCGTGACAGCGGGGGTGGTGTGGGGCAGTGTGTGTGATGGTGGTGTAATGTGTGGGAGCGAGCGTGATGGTAAGATTGTTGTGGGGCAGTGTGTGTGATGGTGGTCGAGTTTGTGGAAGTGAATGAGGCAGTGGGGGTGGTTTGCGGCAATGTGTGTGATAGTGTTGGAGAGTGTGGGGATGAGTGTGACGGTGGGAGTGGTGTGGGCAGGGTGTGTCAGGGTGTGAGCGTGATGCTGGGGGTGGTGTGGGGCAGTGTGTGTGATGATGATGGAGTGTGTGGTGGTGAACGTGACAGTGAGGGTAGTGTGGGGCTGTGTGTTTGATGATGGTTGAGTGAGTGGGGGTGAGCGTGATGGTGAGGGTGGTGTGCGGCATTGTGTGTGATGGTGATGGAGTGTATAGGGGTGAGTGTGATGGTGGGGGTGGTATGGGGTTTTGTGTGGATGATGGTGGCGTGTGTGGGGGTGAGCGTGACGGTGAGGGTGCTGTGTGGCTGTGTGTGTGATGATGGTTGAGTGTGTGGGGGTGAGCGTGATGGAGAGGGTGTTCTGGGGCAGTGTGTGTTTGATGGTGGTGGAGTGTGTGGTGGTGATCGTGACGGTGTGGGTGTTGTGGGGCAGTGAGTGTGATGGTGGTGGAGTGTGTGATGGTGAGCGTGACGGTGACGGTGGTGTGGGGCAGTGAGTGTGATGATGGTGGCGTGTGTGGGCGGTGAGCGTGACGGTGAGGGTGGTGTGTGGCTGTGTGTGTGATGATGGTTGAGTATGTGGGGGTGAGCGTGACGGAGAGGGTGGTGTGGGGCAGTGTGTGTTTGACGGTGGTGGAGTGTGTGATGGTGAGCGTGATGGTGAGGGTGGTGTGGGGCAGTGAGTGTGATGGTGGCAGAATGTGTGTGGGTGAGTGTGACGGTGAGGGTGGTGTGGGGCAGTGTGTGTGAGGGTGGTGGTGTGTATGGAGGTTAGCGTGACAGTGAGGGTGGTTTGGGGCAGTGTGTGTGATGGTGGTGGAGTGTGTGGTGGTGAGCCTGACAGCGGGGGTGGTGTGGAGCAGTGTGTGTGATGGTGGAGGAATGTGTGGGATTTAGCAGGACAGTGGGGGTTGCGTGGGGTAGTGTGTGTGCTATCGTGGTGGAGTTTGTGGGAATGAGCGTGATGTTTGGGTGGAATGGGGCATTGCGTGTGATGGTGTTGGAGTGTGTGGTTGTGAGCGTGTCGGTGGGGGTGGTGTGGGGCAGAGTGTGTGAGTGTGGTGGAGTGTATGGGGGTGAGCTTGATGATGGGGGTAGTCTGGGGCAGTGTGTGTGAGGGTGGTGAAAAGTGTGGGCGTAAGCGTGAAAGTGGGGTGGTGAGGGGCATGTTGTGTGAGGTGGTGTTCTGTATGAGGGTGAGCGTGACGGTGGGGGAGATGTGGGATAGTGTGTGAGATGTTGTTGGAATATGTGGGGGCGATCGTAACTGTGAGGTGGTGAGGGTCAGTGAGTGTTTTTGTGGTGGACTGTGTCGGGGTGAGCGTGATGGTGGGGGTCCTATGGAGCAGGTTTAGTGAGGGTGGTGGTGTGTGTGGGGCGAGCGTGACATTGGGGAGGTGTGGGACAGTGTGTGTGATGATGGTGGAGAGTCTAGGGGTGAGGGTGAGGTTGGGGGTGGCGTGTGTGGTGGGGTGAGCATGACGATGGGATGGTGTGGGGCAGGTTGCGTGATTGTGATGGAATGTGGGGTTGAAGTGTGAAGGTGAGGTTGTTGGGGCGCAGTCTGTGTGAAGGTGGTGGAGTGTGTGGGGGTGAGTGGGACCATGGGTTTGGTGTGGGGCAGTGTGTGTATGGTGGTGGAGTGGGTGGGGTGAGCGGAACCATCGTGGTGGTGTGGGGCAGTGTGTGTGATGGTGGTGTAGTGTGTGTGAGCGAGCGTGATGGTGAGATTGTTGTGGGGCATTGTGTGTGATGGTCGCGGAGTGTGTGGGGGTGAGCCTGACGGTAGGGTTTGTGTGGGGCAGTGTGTGTGATGGTGGTGGAGTTTGTGGAGGTGAATGAGGCAGTGGGGGTGGTTTGGGGCAATGTGTGTGATAGTGTTGGAGAGTGTGGGGGTGAGTGTGACGGTGGGAGTGGTGTGGGCAGGGTGTGTCAGGGTGTGAGCGTGATGCTGGGGGTGGTGTGGGGCAGTGTGTGTGATGATGATGGAGTGTGTGGTGGTGAACGTGACAGTGAGGGTAGTGTGGGGCTGTGTGTTTGATGATGGTTGAGTGAGTGGGGGTGAGCGTGATGGTGAGGGTGGTGTGCGGCATTGTGTGTGATGGTGATGGAGTGTATAGGGGTGAGTGTGATGGTGAGGGTGGTATGGGGTTTTGTGTGGATGATGGTGGCGTGTGTGGGGGTGAGCGTGACGGTGAGGGTGCTGTGTGGCTGTGTGTGTGATGATGGTTGAGTGTGTGGGGGTGAGCGTGATGGAGAGGGTGTTCTGGGGCAGTGTGTGTTTGATGGTGGTGGAGTGTGTGGTGGTGATCGTGACGGTGTGGGTGTTGTGGGGCAGTGAGTGTGATGGTGGTGGAGTGTGTGATGGTGAGCGTGACGGTGACGGTGGTGTGGGGCAGTGAGTGTGATGATGGTGGCGTGTGTGGGCGGTGAGCGTGACGGTGAGGGTGGTGTGTGGCTGTGTGTGTGATGATGGTTGAGTATGTGGGGGTGAGCGTGACGGAGAGGGTGGTGTGGGGCAGTGTGTGTTTGACGGTGGTGGAGTGTGTGATGGTGAGCGTGATGGTGAGGGTGGTGTGGGGCAGTGAGTGTGATGGTGGCAGAATGTGTGTGGGTGAGTGTGACGGTGAGGGTGGTGTGGGGCAGTGTGTGTGAGGGTGGTGGTGTGTATGGAGGTTAGCGTGACAGTGAGGGTGGTTTGGGGCAGTGTGTGTGATGGTGGTGGAGTGTGTGGTGGTGAGCCTGACAGCGGGGGTGGTGTGGAGCAGTGTGTGTGATGGTGGAGGAATGTGTGGGATTTAGCAGGACAGTGGGGGTTGCGTGGGGTAGTGTGTGTGTTATCGTGGTGGAGTTTGTGGGAATGAGCGTGATGTTTGGGTGGAATGGGGCATTGCGTGTGATGGTGTTGGAGTGTGTGGTTGTGAGCGTGTCGGTGGGGGTGGTGTGGGGCAGAGTGTGTGAGTGTGGTGGAGTGTATGGGGGTGAGCTTGATGATGGGGGTAGTCTGGGGCAGTGTGTGTGAGGGTGGTGAAAAGTGTGGGCGTAAGCGTGAAAGTGGGGTGGTGAGGGGCATGTTGTGTGAGGTGGTGTTCTGTATGAGGGTGAGCGTGACGGTGGGGGAGATGTGGGATAGTGTGTGAGATGTTGTTGGAATATGTGGGGGCGATCGTAACTGTGAGGTGGTGAGGGTCAGTGAGTGTTTTTGTGGTGGACTGTGTCGGGGTGAGCGTGATGGTGGGGGTCCTATGGAGCAGGTTTAGTGAGGGTGGTGGTGTGTGTGGGGCGAGCGTGACATTGGGGAGGTGTGGGACAGTGTGTGTGATGATGGTGGAGAGTCTAGGGGTGAGGGTGAGGTTGGGGGTGGCGTGTGTGGTGGGGTGAGCATGACGATGGGATGGTGTGGGGCAGGTTGCGTGATTGTGATGGAATGTGGGGTTGAAGTGTGAAGGTGAGGTTGTTGGGGCGCAGTCTGTGTGAAGGTGGTGGAGTGTGTGGGGGTGAGTGGGACCATGGGTTTGGTGTGGGGCAGTGTGTGTATGGTGGTGGAGTGGGTGGGGTGAGCGGAACCATCGTGGTGGTGTGGGGCAGTGTGTGTGATGGTGGTGTAGTGTGTGTGAGCGAGCGTGATGGTGAGATTGTTGTGGGGCATTGTGTGTGATGGTCGCGGAGTGTGTGGGGGTGAGCCTGACGGTAGGGTTTGTGTGGGGCAGTGTGTGTGATGGTGGTGGAGTTTGTGGAGGTGAATGAGGCAGTGGGGGTGGTTTGGGGCAATGTGTGTGATAGTGTTGGAGAGTGTGGGGGTGAGTGTGACGGTGGGAGTGGTGTGGGCAGGGTGTGTCAGGGTGTGAGCGTGATGCTGGGGGTGGTGTGGGGCAGTGTGTGTGATGATGATGGAGTGTGTGGTGGTGAACGTGACAGTGAGGGTAGTGTGGGGCTGTGTGTTTGATGATGGTTGAGTGAGTGGGGGTGAGCGTGATGGTGAGGGTGGTGTGCGGCATTGTGCATGATGTTGGTGGAGTGTAAAGGGGTGAGTGTGATGTTGGGGGTGGTATGGGATTTTGTGTGGATGATGGTGGCGTGTGTGGGGATGAGCGTGACGGTGAGGGTGGTGTGTGGCTGTATGTGTGATGATGGTTGAGTATGTGGGGGTGAGCGTGACGGAGAGGGTGGTGTGGGGCAGTGTGTGTTTGACGGTGGTGGAGTGTGTGATGGTGAGCGTGATGGTGAGGGTGGTGTGGTGCAGTGAGTGTGATGGTGGCAGAATGTGTGTGGGTGAGTGTGACGGTGAGGGTGGTGTGGGGCAGTGTGTGTGAGGGTGGTGGAGTGTGTGGGGGATAGCGTGACTGTGAGGGTGGTTTGGGGCAGTGAGTGTGATGGTGGTGGAGTGTCTGATGGTGAGCGTGACGGTGAGGGTGGTGTGGGGCAGTGAGTGTGATGATGGTGGCGTGTGTTGGCGGTGAGCGTGACATTGAGGGTGGTGTGTGGCTGTGTGTGTGATGATGGTTGAGTATGTGGGGGTGAGCGTGACGGAGAGGGTGGTGTGGGGCAGTGTGTGTTTGACGGTGGTGGAGTGTGTGATGGTGAGCGTGATGGTGAGGGTGGTGTGGGGCAGTGAGTGTGATGGTGTCAGAATGCGTGTGGGTGAGCGTGACGGTGAGCGTGGTGTGGGGCAGTGTGTGTGAGGGTAGTGGAGTGTGTGGAGGTTAGCGTGACAGTGAGGGTGGTTTGGGGCAGTGAGTGTGATGGTGGTGGAGTGTGTGATGGTGAGCGTGACGGTGAGCTTGGTGTGGGGCAGTGAGTGTGATGATGGTGGTGTGTGTGGGGGATGAGCGTGACGGTGATGGTGGTGTGTGGCTGTGTGTGTGATGATGGTTGAGTATGTGGGGGTGAGCGTGACGGAGAGGGTGGTGTGGGGCAGTGTGTGTGTGATGGTGGTGGAGTGTGTGGGGTGACCGTAACCATGGGGTGGTGTGGGACAGTGTGTTTGATGGTGGCGGACGGTGTGTCGGTGAGCGTGATGGTGGGAGTGGTGTGGGGCAGGGTGTGATGCTGGCGGAGTGTATTGTGGTGAGTGTGACGTTGGGTGTGTTGTGGGGCAGTGTGTGTGTGATGGTCATAGAGTGTGTGGGGGTGAGTATGACGGTGGGAGTAGTGTGGGGCAGGGTGTTTGTGGGTGGTAGAGTGTATGGTATTGTGCGTGATGGTGAGGGTGGTGTGGGGCTGTGTGTGATGATGGTGGCGTGAGTGGGCGTGAGCGTGACGGTGAGGGTGATGTGGAGCAGTGAGTGTGATGGTAGTGGAGTGTGTGGGTTTGAGCGTGATGGGGAGGGTGGTGTGGGGCAGTGTGTGTGATGGTGATGGAGTGTGTGGAGGTGAGCGTGACAGTGAGGGTGGTTTCGGGCAGTGTGTGTGATGGTGGTGGAGTGTGTGGTGTTGAGCGTGAAAGCAGGGGGTGGTGTGGAGCAGTGCGTGTGATGGCGGAGGAATGTGTGGGATTTAGCTGGACAGTGGGGGTTGTGTGGGGTAGTGAGTGTGATCGTGGTGGAGTTTGTGGGAATGATCGTGATGTTTGGGTGGTATGGGGCAGTGCGTGTGATGGTGTTGGAGTGTGTGGTTGTGAGCGTGTCGGTGGGGGTGGTGTCAGGGTATATGTGTGATTGTGGCGGTGTGTGTCGGGGTGAGCGTGACGGTCGGGTGGTGTGGGGCTGTGTGTTTGATGGTGGTGGAGTGTGTGGTGTTGACCGTGACGATGTGGGTGGTGTGGGGGTGTACGTGTGATGGTAGCGGAGTTTGTAGGGGTGAGTGTGACGGTCACTGACCGCTCTGCCCTCATCAATCCTTTTTGTTATTTCTTCAAATGCCTCAAACAATTTCTTGAGACATGATTTCCCACGCACAAAGCAATGCTGACTATCCCTAATTGCACTCTGCCTTTCCAAATACATGGAAATCCTGTCCCTCATGATTCCCTTCTTCAACATGCCCACCACTGACTTCACAGGCGAACCGGTCTGTCGTTCCCTGGCTTTTCCTTACCATCTTGTTTAAACAGTGGCACCACGTTAGCCAACCTCCAGTCTTCTGGTACCTCACCTGTGACTGTCGATGGTGAAAATATTTCAGCACGGGGCACAGCAATCACTTCCCTAGCTTCCCACAGAGTTCTAGGGTACACCTGATCAGGTCCTGGCAAGGTCCTACGAAGTGTTCCTGAATCAAGAGACCTTGGAGTGCAGGTTCATAGCTCTTCGAAAGTTGAGTCGCAGGTAGATAGGATAGTGAAGAAGGCATTTGGTATGCATTCCTATATTGGTCAGAGTACTGAGTACAGAAGTTGGGAGGTCATTTTGCGGCTGTACTGGACATTGGTTAGGCCACTGTTTTAAATATTGCATGCAATTCTGGTCTCCCTCCTATCGGAAAGATGTTGTGAAAGATTTACAAGGATGTTGCCAGGGATGGAGGATTTGAGCTACAGGGAAAGGCTGAAGAGACTGGGGCTGGTTTCCCTGGAGCGTCGGAGGCTGAGCGGTGACCTTATAGAGTTTTACAAAATTATAAGGGGCATGGACAGGATAAATAGACAAAGTGTATTCCCAAGGGTTGGGGCGTCCAGAACTGGAGGGTATTGGTTTAGGGTGAGAGCGGAAAGATATTAAAGAGACCTAAGGGGCAACTTTTTCACACAGAGGGTGATACGGGCATGGAATGAGCTGCCAGAGGAAGTGGTGGAGGCTGGTACATTTGTAACATTTAAGAGGCATTCGGATGGGTATGTGAATAGGAAGGGTTTGGAGGGATATGGTCCGGGTGCTGGCAGGTGGTAGTAGGTTCTGTAGGGATCGCTGGTTGGCATAGACGGGTTGGACCGAATGGTCTTTTTCCAGTCTGTACATCTCTATGATTCTATGACCTGATAAGGTCTTGGGGACTTATCCACCTTTATGTATTTCAAGACATCCTGCTCCTCCTCCTCTGCAATATGGACATTTCGCAAGTTGACACCATCTATGTCCCTGCATTCTACATCTTTCATGTCCTCCTCACAGTAAATGCTGATGTAAAACACTTGTTTAGTATCTCCCCCATCTCCTGCAGCTCCACGTGCGGGCTGCCTTGTTGATCTTCCAGGGGCCATATTCTCTCCCTAGTTACCATTTTGTCTTTTATGTTTTTATAAAAAACATTGGGATTCTCCTTAACAATATTTGCCCAAGCTATCTCGTGCCGGCTTTTCACCCTCCTGATTTCCCGCTTTAGTACACTCCTATTGCCTTTATAATCTTCTCAGGATTCACTCTCTCTCCTGAGATATGTTTACTTCTTTTTCTTCACTGAAACCTCAATTTCTCTCCATATCCAGTAGTCCGTACACCTAGCAGCTTTTCCTTTCACCCTAACAGGAATACTGTACACTGTCTCTGGACTGCCGTTTTCATTTTTAAAGGCTTCCCAATTCCCAATGTTAAACATTTCATTCTCTCAAAATGGCAACTCCCCAATTGCTGCATCTCGCAAAACCGCTGCTTGACAATAATGACAAAATAAAGAACTTTCCAAAGGAAGGCATCGATGAGGTGAGCTCTGGACAGGAACATAGATCTGGAGGTTACCACATGCACGGAGAGTGCTTTCTACCTGAGCAGCACCAGGTCAGTATCAGGCACAAAGACAGAGTGGGCAAATAGATTCACATCTGAACTCACATCGCCCAGCCTGGGAACCTGAAGCTGTGCACAGCCATTCTGGAGAGTTATGCAGATATCAGGAGTATTGCAGTGGCAAATAGAGGGTTCAGTAATTTTGAGGGAAGATACTAAAAAAGGAGGTTACAGAGGTAAGGAGGATTGTCGGGACTTGAAGAGGTTTCCCAGTTTACGAGTGTTGGAGGGATTGGAACAGGTTACCAAGATAGGGAGGGTTTAAGATTGAAGGATTGTACAGAAAACCTTTACAGGGAGAAAGGCAGGATTCTTGAGAGTGTGGAGGAACAGAAAATCTTGGGGTTCACGTCCATTGATCCCTCAAAGCTGGTACTCAAGCTGATAGCCTTGTTCAGAAGGCATGTGATGTGTTGGCTTTCATTAGCAGGGGGATTGAATGTAAGAGCTATGAGGTTATGCTGCAGCTTTATCGAGCCCTGGTTAGACAACACTTGGTTTATTGTGTTCAAGTCTGGTTGCCTCATTATCAGAAAGATGTGGAAGCTTTAGAGAGGGTGCAGAGGAGATTTATCAGGATGCTGCCTGGACTGGAGGGGAGATCTTACGAAGAATATTTGAGGGAGTTCGGGCTTTTCTCATTGGAATGAAAAAGGATGAGAGGTGATTCCATAGAGGTGAATGAGATGATTTGAGGCTTAGATAGAGAGGATAACCACATACTTTTCCCATTGCAAAAATGGAAATGATGAGGTGGCATAAGTTGAAGGTGATTGGAGGAAGGTTTATAGGAGATGTCAGGGGTGGGTTCTCTACACATCGTGTAGCGGGTGCGTGGAATGCACTGCCAACACTGGGAGCAGAGTCCAATATATTAGGGAAATTTAAGCAATTCTTAGATAGGCAAATTGGTGATAGGGTCTGTAGGATAAAATGTCAGCACAACATTGAGGCCAAAGTGCCTGGGCTGTGCTGTACTGTTCTCCGTTCTAAATAGCGAGAGTCACAATGGTACAAAGAGGTTTCCGAAAGCTGGAGAGGATGGGATCTGAATGAAGAGACACAAATAGGAAGGTGTGCTCAGATTGTCGAGGGTAACAGAGACAGCAACGGTCTGATCTGGAGCAGACGAACCAGACTGGGAGGGCTGTGGGGACGGGAGGTAGTTTCACAGGGAGGGAGGACCATAGAGCCACAAGAGGTTACAGAGCTATAGGGCCTGCAGGAGTTCATGGAGATGGGGAGGTTGGGAGAGATGAAGAAGTTTACAGGCACAAGGATGTTGGTAGGATGGGATGGTTGGAGAACGTTTCACAGATAAGGAAGTTTAAACCTCCTGCAGTTTAGTCAAAGTGGGAAGGTTTGTAGGGGAGGGTGGCAATTACACAGATAGAGGTGTAAGAGCTAGAGAAGGTTATGGAGATGAGTAGGTGGATGGAGAGACTGAAGGAGCTTGCATTGACAGGGTGGGAGATAGCCACAGGAGGATGTTACACAGATAGTGAGTCTTTTCGGAACTGGATCAGGAGAGTATCAGGCATTCGAGTGAGTTCTACAGATTCTGACTGCAACAGGGACCTGAGAGGATTGCAGGGTCTCCACAGATTGATCGTGTCTTTCGGACTGGAAAAAGATATGGATTGATTAAACCCAATGCATGTTGTTTTCTTTTTCCTGAACAGAGCCTCAATATCACTCAGCAGATAGTTATCCCTAAACCTGCCAGCTTTTCCCTTTACTCTAACAGGGATATACTGGTCCTGGATTCTTGAGATCACACTTTTAAAACCCTCCCGATTGCCAGTCATTCCTTTTCCTTCAAACGGACTCACCCAATCGATGGTAATCATGATGTGGAGGAGTCGGTGTTGGACTGGGGTGGACAATGTTAAAAATCACACAACACCAGCTTACAGTCCAACAGGGGAAGTTAACATCTCCAACCAATACTGCATTATTATTTCTATAGATACCTGCAATCGCTCTACACATCTGCTCCTCTAGTATCCGCCGACTCTTTGGGAATCTGGAACACTGTCCCAACAGAGTCCATCCCCTTTTTGTTTCTAACTTCTTACCATATGACCTCATTTGATGATCCCTTAAGAGTATCCCTTCTCAGCACTGTTGTTCTGCCCTCCCTTATCAAAAGGGCAACTCTCCCATCTCACTCACTCTGTCAGACCTGTAGCTTCTGCATCCTGGAACAGTGAGCTGCCAGTCCTGCCCTTCTCTCAGCCATGTTTCTGTTATGGCTACAATATCCCAGTCCCCAGAGCCAATCCATGCTCTGAGATCGTCTGCCTTCCCAGTCAGGCCTCTTGTGTTGAAATAAATGCACGTTAAACCAGTAGTCTTTTCCCTTCCTTGATTGTGCCCCAGGATATCCAGAATTCGAAATTGTTGTCGGTGGCTGACGTATTTTTCCCCTGACTGTCCGATGGTACCTCTCTTACTCAGAGTCCCTGCCAACCTAGTTTAAACCTTCCCCAGGTAACACTAACAAATCTCCCTCGCAGTGATCCTGGTGCCCCTCTGTTTTAAGTCAAACCTGTTCCCCCTTGTATAGGTCACCTCTACTCCAGAAGAGATCTCAACGATCCAAACATTACCCCATCCTCCTGCTCCTCAGCCACACATCTATCTAGCCTATCTTTCTATTTCAGTCCTCAACGGGGCAAGTGGCACTAGGCATAATCTGTAGATCACTTCCCTTGAGGTCGTCCTTTTAAACCTCTCACCTAACTCCTGATACTCATTTCACAGGACCTCATCCCATTGCCTACCACATGATGTGCACAATGACCAATCGTTAATAACCCTCCCCTTTCGAATGTTCATCAGAGACATTCTTGACCCTGGTACCCGGAAGACAGCACACTATCCTGGGATGTCTTCTGCAGCCAAAGAATCTCCTGTCTGCCCCCCCCCCTCCCCCTCACAACTGAGTCTCCTATCAGAATCACGATCATTAGAGAGGATCTGGCAAACTTGGACTGGGAGGACTATCTGCAGTTGGGTCTATATTTGAAAGTGGGAGTATGTTAAAGTGATACAGTGAGAATTCAGAGCCAGTGTGTTCCTGACGAGGGAATAGTAAAGGCAGAAAGTCCAGCGAATACTGATCAAGTGATATCGTGATTGATAAAGAAAATGCACTGTAATAAAACCGGGCGAAGCCATCCAAAAGTTTAGGGCCTGCAAGGGGGTCTTTAGAAATGAGGGGAAAACAATGACCATAAAATATCCTTGCCAGATACACTCAAGGAAAAGCCACAAGGTATTTTATCAGTATAGTTAGATTAAGAGGATTACTGGGGAAAGAGTGAGGCCTGATAGAAACCAAAGGGACAATCCGTGCATGGAGCCAGAGGAAGTAGGTGAGGTCTTCAATGAATACTTCCCATCTGTATGCACACAGGAGAAAGACATTGTAGCCTGGGATTTCAGTTGCGATGGTGAGGCTCCAGAACATATTAAGATCGATAAAGGGGAGATATTAAATGTTTTCACAGGCATAAAGCTGGAGGAATCCCCAGTGCCCAATAAAATGTATCCTAGATTGCTATGCGAGGTAAGGGAGGAGATTGTTGTGGCCCTGGTGGATATATTTAATACTTTGCTGGCCACAGGTGAAGTGTCAAATGACTGGAGGATATCTAATGTGGGTCCTTTGTTCAAGAATGGCAGCAGGGGTGGCGAGAGGGGAAGGACGCGTGGTGGTGGGTTTTGATTGCATGAAATATCACAGCAATACTTAGAGAAGACATTCCTGTGGGATCACCCACCGTGTTGGAGGAACTGTGAAATAAGAATGAGTCATCACTTTGATACGAGTGGACTGACCCTGAATAATCCATGGCAGACTGAGGAACAAATATGTCGGGAGATGTCAAATATCAATCATAATGATAACACTGTTGTGGTAGGCGTTTTTAAACTTTCCAAACCTAGATTGGCATTGCCACGATTCAATGTTAGGAACAGAGAAATTTCGTAATTACGTTCCAGAAAACTCCCAAACAGTATGTAAATGGCCCGACTGGAGAAAGGGGCAAAACCTGACCTCCCCTTGGGAAACAAGGTAGGGAAAGGGACTGAGGTATTAGTGGGGTAGCATTTCGCCAAAGTGACTCCAATTCTATTAGTTTGAAAACAGCGATGGAAAGCGCAAGCCTGGTCAACAAGTTCAAGTTATGAAATGGGGCCAGCCCAATCTTTATCGTATTAGCCAGGAACTTTCAAAAGGGGACTGGGGAGTCTATTTGCAGGGAAAGGGAAGTATTGCAAGTGAGAGTATTTTTAAAGTGAGTTAAATTTAGCGATCAGCGCCAGAATGTTCCTGTTTGTGTGCAGCTCAATGCTGACAGCATTCGGGAACACTGGCTGTCTATTGAGGGTCTGGTCAAGGAAAAGGGGGACATGTCAGGTCTAGCCAGCTGGATCAAGGGAATCCCTGAGGAGAATAGGGGCTGTAGGAATATATTTTGGGTGGAAATCAGGAATGCAGAAAGGGGACATGAAATAACTTTGACAGAGAAGGATAAGGAGACTCCAAAATTGATTGTGTTCATATGTTAAGAGTAAAAGAGTAACTCGAGACAAAATAGGGGCCTTTAAAGATCAATTGATATGTGGAACTGTAGGATATGGCTAAGACCCTAAACACATTTTGCAGTCCAGAACTTACTGTTGACAAAAACTGGGGAACTCAGGGAACAAGAGTAATACGTTAGACCACAATTGGAGTTCTCTGCAATTCCAGTATCCCCGCTAAAGGAAGGATGTTGTGAAACTTGACACGGCTCAGAAAAGATTTACAAGATGTTGCCAGGGTAGTTGCTGAATAAGCTGGGGTTATTTTCCCTGGAGCATCAGAGACTGAGGGGTGACCTGACAGAGGTTTATATAAAGATGAGGGGCGTGGATTGGGTAAACATTCAAGGTCTTTTCCCAGGGATTGGGAAGTCCAAAACTAGAGGGCATAGATTTGAGGTTAGAGGGAAAAGGTTTAAAAATGACCGAAGGGACAGCTTTTTCATGCACATGGTGACATGGGTATGGAAGAAGCGGAGGGAGAAAGTAACAGAGACTGATACTATGACAACATTTAAAAGGTATCTGGATGGGAATACGAATAGTCAGAGTTTAGCGGTTTATGGGTCAAATGCTGATTAATGGGATGGATTTGTTTAAATCTTCTGATCAGCCTGGACGAGTTGGGGACCGATGGGTCGGTTTCCATGCTGTACTTCTATTTGACTTGTAAACAGTGCATGTTATAGAAGAGGTGATGCTGGAGGTTTTAAAACACAAAGGTATGGAAGGCCCCAGGACCTGATTAAGTATATCACAGGGCATTGTGGGATGCTAGGGAAGAAATTGTGGAGCCCTGAGCAAAGGTACCATTTACAGCCATATGTGATGGGCTGGAAGAAAGGAGGGTGGAGTGAGTGCGAGGCGGACAGAGTGACTCAGATGGAATGAGTGTGAGAGGGTGAGGGTGGCGGTGATGGAGTGAGTGTGAGGGGGTCAGTGTGACTGTGATGGAGTGAGTGTGAGAGGGTCAGGTTGACGGTGATGGAGTGAGTGTGAGGGTGTCAGTGTGACAGAGATGGAGTGAATGTGAGGGGGTGAGGGTGACTTTGATGGAGTGAGTGTGAGTGTGAGGTGATCAGTGAGACCGTGATGGAGTGAGTGTGAAGGGGTCAGGGTGACGGTGATGGAGTGAGTGCGAGGGAGTCAGGGTGACGATGATGAAGTGAATGTGAGGGGGTCAGGGTGACGGTGATGAAGAGATTGGGACAGGGTCAGAGTGACAGTGATGGAGTGAGTGTGAGAGGGTCAGGGTGACGGTGATGGAGAGAGTTTGATGTGATCAGGGTGACGGTGATGGACTGAGATTGAGCGGGTCAGAGTGAAGGTGATGGAGTGAGTGTGAGAGAGGGTAAGCGTGACGGTGATGGAGTGAGTGCGAGGGTGTTAGGATGTCGGCAATGGAGTGAGTGTGAGAGAGGGTAAAGGTGACGGTGATGGAGTGAGTGTGATGGGGTGAGTGTGACAGTGATGGAGTGAGTATGAGGGTATCAGGAAGACGGTGATGGCGTGTGTCTGAGATGGTCAAGTTGACAGTGATGGATTGAGTGCGAGGGGTCAGGGTTTGGGTGATGGAGTGAGTGTGACACATTCCGCCACCATCACACACACTGCCCCACACCACCCCCGCCGTCACACTCACCACCACACACTCCACCACCATCACACACACTGCCCCACACGACCCTCACTGTCACGTTAACCTCCACACACTCCACCACCATTACACACACTGCCCCACACCACCCTCGCCGTCATACGCACACCCACAATCTCCACCACCATCACACATACGCCCCCAAACCACACCCACCGTCACGCCCAACACCACACACTCCACCACCATCAAACATATACCCTCACACCACCCCCAGCATCACGCTCACACCCACACACTCCACCACCATCACACACACTGTCCCACACCACCCTCATCATCACGCTCACCCCCACACACTCCACTCCACCAGCACACACACTACCCCACACCACCGTCACCGTCACACTCATACTCACACATTCCGCCACCATCACACTCACTGCCCCACACAACCATCACCGTCACGCTCACCACCATACGCTCCACCATCATCACACACACTGCCCCAAACCACCCCCAGCATCTCGCTCACCCACACATGCTTTATCACCCTCACAGACCCTGCCACACACCACTCCCACCGTCACACTCACCACCACACTCTCCACCACCATCACACAGACTGCCCCAAACTACGAGCACTGTCACACTCACCCCACACACTCCACCACCATCACACACACTGCGTCACACCAATGCCACCGTCACGCTCACAAACACATACTCCACCACCCTCACACACACTGCCCCACATCACCGTCACGCTCACCCCCACACACTCCACGACCATCTCACTCACTGCCCCACAATAAACCCACCGTCACACTCACCACAAAACACTCCACCACCATCACACACACAGCCCCACACCTCCGTCACCGTCGCGCTCACCCCTAAACACTGCACCACCATCACACAATGCCCCACACCACCCCCACCATCACGCTCACTGCCACACACTTAAACACCATCACACACACTGCCCCACATCACACTCACACCCACAATCTCCCTCACCATCACACATACGCCCCCAAACCATCCTCAGCGTCACGCTCAACACCATACACTCCGCCACCATCACACATATACCCTCACATCACCCCCGCCGTCACGCTCACAAACACACACTCCACCACCATCACACACACTGCACCATACCACCCCCACTATGACGCTCACCCCCAAACACTCCACCACCATCATACACACTGGCCCCAACCACCCTCACCATCACGCTCCGATCCACACACTCCAACACCATCACACACACTGCCCCACACCACCCTCACCGTCACACTCACCCCCACACATTCCACCACCAACAAACTCACTGCCCCAGACCACCCTCACCATCATGCTCCCCACCACACACTCCACCACCATCACACTCACTCACCCACAACTCCCTCACCATCACGCTCACCACCACACAATCGACCACCGTCAAACACACACTGCCCCACACCACCCTCTCCGTCACGCTCACCCCCACAAACTCAACCATCATCACACACACAGCCCCACACCACCCTTACGGTCACGCTCACCCCAACACACTCCACTACCATCACAAACACTGCACCACACCACCTTTACCGTCACGCCCAGCCCCCCACACACCAGCACCATCACACACACTGCCGCACACCACCCTGACCGTGAGCGATATGGACTTCAATAAGGTGTTCGATAGTTTCCACATGGGATGTTGGTAAGCAAGGTTAAATCTCATGAAATACAGGGAAAACAAGCCATTTGGATACAGAACTGGGTCAAAGCAAGAAGACAGAGGGTGGTGGTGGAGGGTTGTTTTTCAGACTGGAGGCTTGTGACCAGTGGAGTGCCACAAGTTCGGTGCTGGATCCACTATTTTTGTTATTTATATAAATGATTTGGATGCAACATAGGAGATGTAGTTAGTAAGTTTGCAGATGACACCAAAATTGAAGGTGTTGTGGATAGCGAAGAACGTTACGTCAGATTACAACGGGATCTGGATCAGATGGGCCAATGGGCTGAGGTGTGGCAGATGGAGTTTAATTTAGATAAATGTGAAGTGCTGCGTTTTGGGAAAACAAATCTCAGCAGGACTTACACACTTAATGACATATTTCTAGGTAGTGTTGCTGAACAAAGTACCTTTGGAATGCAGGTTCATAGCTCCTTGAAAGTGGAATTGCAGGTAGATAGGATAGTGAAGGAGGTGTTTGGTATGCTTGCGTTTACTGATCAAAGCATTGAGAAGAGGAGTTGGGAGGTCATGGTCTGTCTGTATAGGACATTGGATAAACCCCTTTTGGAATATTGCATGCAATTCTTGTCTCCTCCCTATCG
This sequence comes from Chiloscyllium plagiosum, assembly GCF_037043375.1. Taxonomy (NCBI): domain Eukaryota; kingdom Metazoa; phylum Chordata; class Chondrichthyes; order Orectolobiformes; family Hemiscylliidae; genus Chiloscyllium; species Chiloscyllium plagiosum. Next base: position 79,245,924 of record NW_028270175.1, read on the forward strand.
GAAGGATGTTGTGTAAATAGAAAGCGTTCAGAAAAGATTTACAGGGATGTTGCCAGGATTGGAAGATTTGAGCTACAGGGAGAGGTTGAATGGGCTGGGGCTATTTGAGGCTGAGGGGAGACCATCTAGAGGTTTATAAGAGAGGTATGGATAGGTTTAATAGAAAAAGGTCTTTTCCCTGAGGTAGTGCAGCCCAGAACCAGACAACCTAGGTTCAGGGTGAGAGGGGAAAGATATAAAAGGAACCTAAGGGACTACTTTTACAGGCAGAGGGTGATGTGTGTATGGAATGAACTGCTAGAGGAAGTGGTGGAGGCTGGTACACTTATTGCATTTAAAAGGCATCTGGATGGGTACACGAACAGAAAGGATTGAGAGGGAGTTGGGCCAAGTGCTGGCAAGTCAGACGAGATTATGTTAGGATATGTGGGTGGAGTGGATGAGTTGGACCGAAGGCTCTGTTTCTGTGCTGTAAATCTCTATGATTGTAAATGTTTTCCTCTGTCCATTTACAGCCACACATTTCACTGCTTCCCCTGTTTACCTTGGTCAGTTCTCCTCTCAAACACATATAAATGGCTTTGGTTGTGATTGTAGGGTGTGCTTTATGGTCACTTTAACAATCCATCATCTCACTGACTTCCACTACAATACAATTTCCCAGAGGATATCTCAGTGTGACATTACCCCTTCACTCAGCATAATCACCCAATAGTCGATCTGAGATAGTCACATCCCTGGCCATTTACACAATGTGTTATTGAAAGAAATACTGACAAAAACATTCCAAGATGAGTTGAGAGAATATCACTTTTGACAAAGTCTGATGTCTCCCAAAATAATCGCAGTGCCTTTGCATTATACAGGAATTCATTTGAATGTGTAACAGTGTTGAATAGTGAAACGTTGTCAGGCAGCCTGAAAAACATTCTCCTGCTTATGATTTTGACACGTGTTACCCAGAATCTGCATCCAGGCTGATTCCGCTGCATCATCTGAGGCCAAACGCGTTCTCTCTCATGCCTGTGTTGCCCAATACTGTCAGGGTTACCCATCCTGCATTCCCTGAGACCCCTCAAGGATGTGTGGAATTGAATATTTATGTTCCACCTTTTGTTTCTCCTGCAACCACATCTTTCTGGTGACTAAATACTATTTATCTCTGTGTCACACGTCTATTATCTTGTTGCAGAGACCTCATTCCAAAGAAAGAACATTGTAATTCACTTTTTCCCAGAATGTCCTGTCACAGCCTAATTCACTGATATACAGTTATAGTTAAACTCTGTCCCTTCCTGTTCCTTTCTGATTGTTTTCAGCCACATTCCATGCTGTTCCGATGATTCACCTTTTCTATTTGGATTTGGAAAGCTCCTTTCACCTGATCCCTGTCCCTGCCTCCTCTCTGTCAGTTTAAAGCCCTATCTATATACCTTCCGACATGACTGTCCAGGACACTGCTCCCAGCAGAGTTGTTTTTAATTCACTCGTAGGATGTTAGCCTCTCTGGTTGGCCAGCGTGTATTCCCTCCGACCCCCCCCCCCCCCCCCCCCCCCCGGGGCTGCCCTTGAAGTGAGTGGCTTGCTGGATCATTTCAGGGGGAAGTTCAGAGTCAACCTCCTTGCTCTGCATCTGGAGTCACATGTAGGCCAGACCTGCTGTCGATAACAGATTTCCTTCCTTAAAGGATATTAAACAGTTAGATGGTTATAGCTGAAACCAGCAATAAATTCTGGATGAACAGTCTCGTGACAATAACACGAGGCCATCACCTCTCCCACTCGTAGCTCAATCGTCACTGAGTACTGATCCTACTGCACCATGAATCAAAAACCTTTCATCATGCCCATTGCTTGATCCTGAAATCATTCCTGCACTCTGGTGATATCACTCAGTATCTCTCCATTTGGTATCCCTCACTGTGAGTCTAATTGCTGCCTCTGTCAATGTCTCTCACTCTTGCAGCTACTCCAGATCCTGAGCCAACAGAATTCTCCACTGCAGAGAGACGCAGCAGCACAGGCCAGGGGTGGAGTCTTGGATTTCCCAGATCACTGTGGCACTCAGCACCACTCTCCCTGTGTAACCCTCACTTCATCAGTCTAATTTCCCATTCTGTCTAATTCTCTCTCCCCTGTAGGTAATCAGGAAGCTCCTGACCCAATAGACTTCCTAACTGCTGGGTGTCTCATTCATCACCACATTGAAGATGGTCGGTCAACCAGAGAGACAAAGGGCAGGGAGATCTGGAGTCCTCAATAATTCCTGCTGTGAGGTAAGATCATTCACATGGAACAGAGCAGAGAGCAAATAGTTCGAAACATCGGCCATCAAGACATTACATAGATACAGTGCTGAACGGTGAACACAGAGCATAAAGCTCCCAGGCTCAATCCCCATCCTTTGTGAGAGGATTACTTTCAGCTCTGCTGTACTGAGCCTGTCTGAGACAGCATCGGGAGTGTCACAGTTATCAATCCAGGCCAATGCTGTCTTAGCGAGCATCAGAACAATGGAGGGGAAAGCAGGCCGACCACGAGAAGGTGCTATTGAAGCCTGGGATCTTTATGTTCTCTATTTACACTCCAACATGCTCTATTGTCGCACCATAGAGTCATACAGTCAGGAAACAGACTCTTCAGTCCAACTCATCTGAGCTAGTGCCTTGAATGCTTCTAACTCTGAGAACAGTTTCTATCTCTGTAAGCTCACCCCCTCCCTACAATCCCTCTGCAAATTTAAAACCTACTTCAATGCTGACTATCACCATGTCACTGTAAAATACTGCAGTCTGGATGACATGCCAAATCTCAGGAATCTCCTCCTCCCATCATTACAATAATCTCTCTTTCTGTCATCTTGCACAATACCTCCAGCCCATCCTGTCTCTGTAACATCCTATAGCCTCGATCCTTTGCGTACCCTCCTCCAGCCCGTACAGCACATGATATCACTGTAACCTTCAATCCCTATAACATTCCTGTCCCATCCTACACCATCACACGGCCTCTAATTCATCAACCATCCTTACAGACCTCTCTATCTGTATAAACTCCTCCAGTCCCTAAAGCCTTTCCTGCCTGTGTAACCTGCTCCCATCTCGGCAGTCCTCTCTGTGAACAGTGTCCTGAAGCCACAATAACCCTCCGAATGTCTGCAATCTCCTCTATCACTGTGACCTTCTCCCGTCACGACACTGTTCCATAGCTCTACCCTTATCGTCACTACCAGCCTTCCTATCTCTGTAACCACGAGGTCACTAAAACCATCCATGTACATGAAATATCCTCTTTGTTGCTGTATCCAAACCCAGTTCCTACAGTTCTCACTTTCTGTAACCTCCTTTTTTTCTGAAGAACCATCCAGTGTCTACATCACTCTGTATTACTGACTTCATCCAATCGCAAAAACCATCATCACAAACCTCACTATCGCAGTAAATTCTTCCAGTTCCTCCTTATCTCTGTACACCATCCTTTACTTCCTACTCATTCCTGATGAAGTTCTCCGGCCCGAAACGTCTGTGTTCCTGATCCTCGGATGCTGGAAAAGCAAAGTGGATCAGGCAGCAACACACTCTTGATTCTGATCTCCATCATCTGCAGAGCTGGCCTTCTCATGGTTGGGCAGAATGGCCTACAACTGCCCCTCTTTCCTATGTTTCTGTATAGCACTCCCTGGCTCTGAATCTCTGTCAGTCCCCACTATCCCCACTATCTGTGTAAACTACAAAATCATCAATCACTGGAATTTTCTCAGACCATGGGATACTCCCCATCTATCCAATCTCTTCCAGCCTCTCCAACCCTCCGAAACCGATAACCCCAGCTATCTTTGTAACTTCCTTTATCTGCTGGAACACTCCCTATTTCTGGAATATCATATCCGATAGCATCCCTCCGTTTGTGTGCTCCTCCAATCACTGTGGCGGCGCCTGCCTCTATGACATTATCCCACAGACTGAATCCACTTCCAACACTGAAACCTTCACTGTTTCTGTTACCTTCTCGTGCAACCACAGACCTCCCTGTCGGTATGAACTTCTGACGTTCATCAGTCCACCATGTCTCTGCAATCTACACCAGCCTCCAGAGCCCTCCGTAAATCTGTCACCTGCTCCAGCAAGTATATCACTCCCCATCTGTCAGGCCAACTGTGTAACTGCTCCTGCAGTTATATCACTCCCCATCTGTCAACCCTACTCTGTATCTTCTCCAGTAGCTATGTCACTGCCCATCTGTCAAATCTACTATGTAACTGCTCTGGCCGCTATATCACTAGCCATCTGTCAGGCTCACTCTGTAACTGCTCCAGCAGCTCTTTCACTCCCTATCTGTCAAGGCTACTCTAACTGCTTCAATTGCGATATCACACCCCGTCTCCCCAACTTTATAACTGCACCAGTGATATTACTCCCCATCTAGCAAGCCTACTCTATAACTACACCAGCAGCCCTATCTGTCAGGCGTACTCCAGTCCTCACAGACTGTGGAGACCATTGTCTCAATAACCTGCTCCAGGCCCTGAAAGTCCCTCTGTACTCAGAGTACTTCTCCAGCCACAGCAACAATCCACATCTCTGTTTGCTCCTCCTCTCCCTCCAGCACCTCAAACATTCTCTTTTTGTCTGACCTGGCAACTCTCCCTTTGCGTTCCGTATTTCTGTCCCAAAAATCTCCCTATATCTGTATCTCTCTCTCGCTCTCTCTCTCGCTCTCTCTCTCTCTCCCTCTCTCTCTCTCTCTCTCTCTCTCTCTCTCTCTCTCTCTCTATATATATATATATATATATATATATATATATATATCCACCATGTCAAAGTATGCTCCTCCAGTATTTCCATCCATCTACTCATCTCCATCACCTTCTCCAGTTCTTACCCCTCCCGTCTGTGTAAACATCACCCTCCCCTACAACCCTCCCCACCGCAGGAACCTCCTCCAGTTTGTGCAATGCTCTCTATCCGTATAAGTGTCTCCAGGCCTTATTGCTGTTCCTTTGTCTGTAAGCTCTGCCATACTCTCCAGCCTTCTCATTGATGTAACCTCCAGAACCTCACAAGGCTGCAGTGGATGATATAGTGCCTCAATTCTATACAAATCTCTTACTCTCTGTAAATTGCACCATTCCATAAAATACTCCCTGTCTGCGTAATCTCCCCCATCCTGCGCTGAGAAGCCTCACTGTCCTTTTGATCACCTGTAGTCCCTTCGGATCTCCCTGTAACTTCCCTGACTCCGTTACCTACAGCTCATCTCATGTTCTAACTCCTCATACTCATGTTACTCTCCATCTCTGTGATATTCTTCAATCCCTGCAATTCTCGTTCTTTTTCGCAAGACCTTCCAATCCTCCTGATCGATGTAAGGTTATTGATCCCTTGCAGCATGTTTAATACCTGAAGCAACTTCCAATCCCTCAATGCATCCTGTCGCTGTAACCTCCTCAAATACTACAGCTTTGTCACTGTCTTTGTAATATCTTCCAACATCTACAACCTTATCGTTTTCTGTAACCTCCTCCATAACAGCATTCCACATCTGTGTTTAATGGATGGGAATGCTGCAAATCTGTTTTCACAGCCCTCAATAACTGTCTGAACTCCTGCAGCCTTACAACCCTTAGTATCTGTGGCACCTCCAATCCTTACAATTTTCCCTGGCTCTGAACTGATCCAGCTCCTTTGAACCTTCCTAACTCAGTAAACGCCTGCAGAGCTAACGAACATGCTTATCAGTGTATTGCCGAGGCCCTACAACCCTCCCTACAGCTCCAAATATCACCCTCACTATCTTTGTAACTTCTTCAGGACTGATAACCCTGTACCTCTCTGTGACATTTTTCATCCCAACAACCTGTCTGATCTCTAACTACCAACAGTGACCTCAAACCACCCCAACTCTGTAACATCCTCCAGTCTCTACAACCCTGATTTTCTCTGTAAGCTTCCCGAGTGCCTACATTCGCCTTTATCTCCAGTTACAGATCCTTGCTCAGGGAAGCAATGTCTCAGTACAGATTCTGTAAGAAGACCAAAGGATCTTCGATGTGTCAGTAAATTTGCCTCATTTTCTAAATTCTCATGAGTTCAAATTCAACCTTCTCCAGCTTTTCTCATCAATATCCCTTCATTTTGAGGGACAGTCTGTCAAACCTTTGCTGGACTGCCTCCAATGCAAGAACATTTCCCTCGAGATAGGGGCCCACATCTATTCACAGTATTTTCATTGTGAGCTGACTGGAACCCTCGATAGTTATTACAAGCCTTCCCTATTGTTATTCTCCATTCCCTTTGGAGTCAACCCCAGCATTCCATTTGCCCTTTCTATGACCTGCTGATCCTGTAAACCACTGTTCTGAGATTTATACACGAGAATTTCCAAGTTACTTTGTGATGTAGCTTTCTGCAGTCTATCTGAAACCAAGAGGTGACGGTAATAATCAGGAAAGTGTTGGAATGTATGGTAAACGATATGGCAGAAATGATAACTGCACAATTCAAAAGCAGAAGAATAAACACGTCCCGTAAGCCCATCTCGATGGCACGGAGGCAGCGTGGTGGCTCAGTGGTTAGCACTGCTGCCTCACAGCAAGAGGAATCAGGCTTCGATTCCAGCCTCGGGCGATTGGCAGTGTGGAGATCTCCCTGTGTCTGTGTGGGTTTCCTCCAGGTATTCCTGTTTCCTCCCACAGTCCAAAGATATGCAGGTTAGGAGAGGTGGCCGTGGAACGTTGTCCACACTGTTGGGTTTCTGTGATCAGATATAGAAGGAGGCCACTTCGACCATCGAGTCTATTCCATTATTCGATGATGGTGGGATTGTTTCTCTCACCTCGTCCCTGTAACCATTCATCCCCTTACTCATTAAGAACCTATCTTTCAGGCGAAAGTGAGAGCTGCGGATGCTGGAGGTTAGAGTTCAGAGTGTGGTGCTGGAAAAGGACAGCAGGTCAGGCAGCATCCTAGGAGAAAGAGAATCAATGTTTCGGGCAAAAGCCCTTCATCACTCCTTTCCCTTTTACCAGAAATGTCGATTCTCCTGTTCCTCGGATGCTGCCTGTGATGCTGTTCTTTTGCAACACAACATCCCTGACAAGAACCTATCTATCTCTGAGTTAATACACTGAATTACTTCTTATCCATAGCCCCCCGTAGGCAGTGAGCTCCTCAGATTATCGCTCTCTGGCTGAATAAATTGCTCCACATTTCTATTCTAAAGGGGCGTCCCTTCACTCTGAAGCTCGCTCTTTGGGCCCGAGTCTCTCCGAATCATGGAACCATCTTTCCCACGTCCACTCTATCCAGGTCCCTCAATATTCTGTACGTTTGAATCATATTCTGCCACCGCTGCTTAAACTTCATCGAGTGTAGACCCAGAATCTCCAATTGCTCCTCATGTGACAAGCATTTCATCTCTGGGATCTTTCTGGGAAATCTGTTTCCCGTACCCCCTCACATCCTTTGTCCAGACTGTTAATGTACAACATGTTTAGTGTGGTCCCAACGCTTACCCCTGTGAAACTCCACTTGTCACTTGCTGACTACTTTATATCTGCTCTCTGTCTTCTGACAGTGCCACCAGGTTGTTCTGAAAGCGAGATGTCATTTCATAAACACTGCTGGCTTTGTTTTCCTGTCTGGCTGTAGACAGCAGAGTAGATAAAAGGGAGGAATGGTTTATTGGAATTTTCAGAAACCTTTTAACAAGGTCCCAGTGAAGAAGTGGATAAGCAATATTGGCACATGTGGGATTGGAGGGAATGTACTGGCATGGATTGGGAATTCTATAATGGACAGAAAATTAAGCAGAAGAAAATGGATTAGTGTTTAACATCCAACTAAGTTCAAATGGATTTGATGTGTTTGATGGTCGGACAAAATCTAATGTTCCACATTTGTTGGTGACACAAAATTAGCTGGGAATGTGGGTTGTATGGAGGAAGCAAAGAGAACATGAACAGTCTGTGAATTTCCCTTTTTTAAAATTCAATGATGTACCGTGGTCATCACTTGCTCGGCCATCATTACTTTCCCATCTGTGCTTCCCTGGTGGAGGTGGTGGTCAGCTGTCTTCCTGACCCATTGCAGTCCTTTGGGTGTAAGGACAGACACATTGCTGGTAGGATGGAACGTGACTTGGAGGGCTACTTGGAAATTCTGGTGTTCCCGTGCACCTGTAGCTCCTGCCCTTCCAGGGAATAGTGGTTCCGGGTTTGTGAAGGGCTGCTGAAAGCGCCTTCCTGAGTGACCTCAGTGCTGCTTGTTGATTTTTCTACAAATTCCTTCCTTCATTCATTCATGGACATGTGCATTGTAGGCTGAGTCGGCATTTTTTATTAATTTTGAGTTGTCACTGAGAAGATGGTGGTGAGCTTCCTTCTTGAGTGACTGCACCAGCCGTTGGAACTGTTTTTATCTGCGTACCCTCCAGCAGGCGCTCCAACACTCCTCATATCTGTAGCGTATCACACATGTGCCACTGTAACTGCATACAGACAATGCAGCTCTCCCTTTATGGATGACATACTCCTCTACGTACAACTCTTATAGTTCCTCACAATATCTCACCTCCTCCATTCCCGTCTGCGCTGTTGATCTTGCAATTTGTTTGTATTCCTGTTTAAACTTCTGATCACCATTCAACTCTTCCTTTTCAAATTTGTAACCTCTCAATATCTGTATCCCTCCATATCTCGGTTACAAATTACAACACAGGTTCCCCTCCTTAAATCTCTATGAATTACAGTGGCTGGATCTGTTTCATTCGCACTTTTCACCCTCCTTATCCACCTCACCTCGTCCAGCCCCTACAATCCCACCATTTTGGAATGCTCCCGTTATCTGCACCTCTTCATATCCTGAGGGTCCTTGAATACCAACAGTGCTCCAATGATCGATATCCCCCAGGTATTATAAGTCTTCTAACTCTGTAACATCCAGCAGTGTCCAGTACCTTAAAACGCTTCCTGGCTGTCAAGTTGTATTCGTTGAAGTCTTTCTATCTCTCTTAGCAGTTCACAAAAAGCCCTTTAGACTCGACAAAGCTCCGTCAAAAACGAACTATCAACTCTCTATTTCCTTTGCCTTATTCAGTTCCTGCAAATCTCCCTGTATCTTCCAATAACCTGCTTTAGACACTGCACGTCTGCCTACTTCTCTAGATAGCCTGTCCCATTCCCTACAGCTCGCTCAGTTACTGTAACACCCTCTGACCCTTCTAATCCTCCTCCTTTCCACTGTTTTCCAGGCACAACAGCAATCCTGTGAGGGAACAGTGCAGAATGGGATATTATAAATCTCAGCTCAGGTTTGAGGAATACAATTACCTGTGAGTCACAAAGGGAGAGAACCTGAGAGCGAGCAACACAGAGAGGGAGAATATGAATCAGCAGTGAGGATTGTGGCCGACTGGGACTTGGAGTTGGAGAAACAGCAGAGCAGGAGACTGGAAATCAGCACGGAATCATAGAGGGAGTGACTATGTGATGGAGAAATTTTGAGCAGGAGCTTGAGGCTCACTCACACATGGAAGTTAGAGGCACCAAAGTGTGAGGAAATAAATCAGAACTGAAGATTGAGGCCTAGTCATACTGGGAGTCACAGAGATGGTGACACTCTGAGGGAGCAGAGTGGAGTGGGAGCTGGTGGATTGCATGTACCTGGGAGTCACAGAGATGGTGACCCTGTGAGGTCTTCACAGAAGAAAATGAAAGTTCATTTGCTGATAATAAACCGTTACTTGCTGTAACATGCTGCAAAATGGCATTTTCCTTCATGGAATTAGGGCTGAAGGCTGAAATATCAGTAATAATTGAAAGTCTGAATCAGTATAATAAAGAGTCTCAGTCAGCTACAGACCGATAAGGGAATGCATGTGAAACGTATGCCTCTGATGTTAACTTTATCCAACATAATTCATTGAGTAAGACTAAACACGTTTCAGCTTATGTTGCGGTAGTGCAGGTTGGTCAAATGGGAAACGGTTTCTGTTACATTGGGAAGTCATAGCCCCTGCTGGTGTTCGAGATGAACACCGGGTCCTGCAGCTCAGTTAATGACTACAGATTCTGTGAGACATCTATAACGCTGAGAGTTAGGTGGATAGCACATACAGGGAGGGGAATCACACTGCTCTCATAACGGCCTGTAAGAAGGAAGGGAATGGGTGATCAGTCAAGAGGTACGGTCAGGGAATACAGGATTACCCTGGGGCGGGGGGGGAGGGAAAGTGAGGCTCCCTCCCCATTCAGTTTCCCAGTTTGGAAGCTGATGAAGATGCGGGCTGCTCAGGGGAATGCAGTCAGAGCCATATTTGTGGCGCCACAAGCAGCCTGACTGTGCAGGAGGGGAGGGAGAAGGAAGGAGTGGCGATAGTCACAGAGCAGTCAGGAAATTGAAGAAGGTGTCAGTGTTTCTGTGACTGTCAATGTAATTCCAGGATCGTGGTATCAAGAATGTCACTGTGTCCATCAAGTCTGCTCCACCATTCACGTTTGACTGATCGGTTTTTCAAGCCCGTTTTCCTTCTTTCCCCCTTTGATCTCATGGCAATCAAGACCGTTTCTATCTTTGTTTTAAATCTACTCAATGACCTTGCATACACAGCCTTCTGTGACAATGACTTCCACAGATTCCCCACTCTCGGGCTGAAGAAGTTTCCCCTTATCTCCGATCTAACAGGTTTTCCCTTTACTCGAAGGCTGTGCCCTTGGTTACTCGTCTCTCCCGTCAATGGAAACACCTTCCCAATATCCACTCTGTCCAAGCCATTCAGTATTCTGTAAGTTTCAATCAGATCTCCCCTTGTCCTTCTAAACTCCATCATGTTTGGTCCCAGAGCCCTCAAACATTCCTCATCTGTTAAGCCTTTCGTTCCTGGGATTTTTCTTGTGAACGTCCTCTGGACCGGCTCCAGGTCCAATGCATCCTTCCTGATGTATGGAGCCCAAAGTATAACGTATTCAAAAATGATATAAAGGAAAGCAAAGGATGAAGTGTAGAAGTATTGGTTCATGATAGTGTTAGTTAATGAGTCTGAGATTAAGTTGATGCCTTCAAGTTCAGAATGAATTTGGCCGGAGCTTTAGTAAAAAAAAAAACTAGAAGGTTACACTGTGAGGGACCTTCTGTGGGCTGCCAACTAGTGAAAAGGATTCAGAGATGGCAACGTGATAGTGTTGAGAAACTTGCATTATCGAGATCCAGGCTGGGATACTGACCGTGTCTGGGCAGTGACGGATTGCATGAAGGAGAGCTTACTGCAGGAGTAAGTGCCCACCCCAAGGAACCATGTACTGTTGAACCTTGGAAAAGTGGTGGGGAAAGTGGATCCAGTATCAGGTGGGAACATTTTCAGGCACGATGTTCATTTTATTGTAACGCTCAGGATGATGGTAGAGAATGCTGTGCATTGACTGAGTTTGAGAAAAAAATCAATCGACTGGGAGCTGCCTTCACTGGGGCAAGAATGAATCTGGGAAGGTATGGCCGGAATACCAAATTGGTCAGAAAAAGAAAATGAACAATGGGCTCCCTTCAATGCATCAGGTCCGTTCGAGGAATATTTCCTCACACAGGAAAGGCAGGGTAAACAAACCCAAAGCTCCCTAGATGACAATGGAGCAAAAAGTTAAGATGAAGAAGAACAATTGAATAGGTGTCAGATAGAGAACAGAATTGTGAGCCAGGAGAAATGCTGAAGGTTTAGGTAGAGATGATACAGCGGAGGAATTTGAGGAAACGGAAAGCCAACATAAGGTTGTCACACCTCTAAGGGAGCGTGCGAAAAGGTGGAGTAAGGCTGATCCAACACTTGAAAGAGGATTTATACTGAGAAGAATGGGAATACTGAGTGTGAGATGAATACTTCATCTCTGTATTTACCAAAGTGGCCGAACCCACCCAGGTCATGCTGACAGAGGAGGAAACTCTGTCACTAGAAAGGTACAACATTGATGAGGAATATCTTTATGGCACAGGCAACAAACATGTGTCATTGTTTTTCCCTCGATATATGTGACATTAAATCATTCATTCATTCATTCTTGCATGGAATAAAAGAGGCTGTATCAATTTGGACACAGAAATGACTGGAAATTGAGAGGAATGGTAGGAAATCGAGAGGAATGGTCACTAGATTTGTAATTTCAGGCTGGAGATAGATTTTCAGTGAAGTTCCGCAGGATTCAGTTTTGGTGACCTCATTCATTTTGAAATGTATGAACGATGTACATCTGGTGTGCAGGGATCCATTCAAAGTTTACAGTTGACACAGCACTTAAAGAAATTGTAAACTGTGAGGAAAACGTTGTCGAACTCTAAACTTACATTGCCAACTTCATAGAAACAGTAGAGAAGTGTTTGATGAAGTTTGGCACATTGAAACATGAGACAATGCAAATTTCTAGCAAGAACATTAAAAGACAATATAAAAAAGGCAGGATATAGGAGCACAGGATGTGTAAAGATCATTGAAGTTTGTAGGACATTAAACATAGGCAAAGCATACAGTGTTCCTGTCTTTATAAATACTGACAGTTCAAGAGTAAAGAGGTGATGTTGAACTTGCACCAAACACATTCGGCTTCAACTGTGTCACATGATCGGAAGAATATAAACACATTGGAAAGGATGAAGAACTGATCTAAAAGAATATTTCCAGGAATTAGTAAGACCAGTTATGAAGTCAGACTGTTGCAACTGTTCTCACTGAAGTGAAGGTGGCTAAGAGGAGATCGGATGCAGTTTTTCAAACTCATAGGCAGACTGAATAGATTAGATTGGATAAAACTGTGCCCACTCACAAAACGAGAGGACACAGATTTCAGTTCATGCACAACAGGAGAACTATGACAGAAGTAAGAACCTTTTCACTTGGCGAGTAGTTAGGATGTGTTGCACATGGATGTTCAATGGAAATTTTCAAGAGGGGATTAGATGATTATTGCGACTAAATGAAATGTGTAATTGTTGTGTTTCTGTTCGCCGAGCTGGGAATTTATATTGTAGACGTTTCGTCCCCTGTCTAGGTGACATCCTCAGTGCTTGGGATCCTCCTGTGAAGCGCTTCTGTGATGTTTCCTCCGGCATGTATACAGGTTTGTCTCTGCCGCTTCCGGTTGTCAGTTCCAGCTGTCCGCTGCAGTGGCCGGTTTATTGGGTCCAGGTCGATGTGTTTGTTGATAGAATCTGTGGATGAGTGCCACGCCTCTAGGAATTTCCTGGCTGTTCTCTGTTTGGCTTGTCCTATAATCGTAGTATTGTCACAGTCGAACTCATGTTGCTTGTCATCTGCGTGTGTGGCAGAACAACGAACGGAGAATTCACCACAAAGGTATACAGGTACGCCACACACACAGACCAAGTCCTGAACTACGAAAGCAGCCACCCCAACACACACAAAAGAAGTTGCATCAAGAGGAGTCATAACAGCACACAAACCAACAGTCACTCTCAGACAACTCACCAGGACGAAGTACCCGATACCCAGCATGAGCAAAATCAATGTAGTGTACAAAATCCCATGCAAGGACTACACAAAACACTACATAGGACAAACAGGAAGACAGCTAACGATCCGCATCCATGAACACCAACTAGCCACGAAACGACACGACCAGTTTTCCTTAGTAGCCACAAACGCAGATGACAAGCAACATGAATTCCTCTGGGACAACACTGCTATTCTAGGACAAACCAAACAGAGAACAGCCAGGGAATTCCTGGAGGCATAGCACTCATCCACAGATTCTATCAGCAAACACATCAACCTGGACCCAATATACCGGCCACTGCAGCGGACAGCTGGAACTGACAACCAGAAGCGGCAGATACAAACCTGTATAAGTGCCGTAGGAAACATCACAGTAGCGCTTCACAGGAGGCTCCCAAGCACTGAGGATGTCACCTAAACAGGGGACGAAAAGTCTGCAACACAAATTCCCAGCTCGGCGAATAGAACCACAACAACGAGCACCTGAGCTACCAATCTTCTCACAAACTTTGAGAAATGTGTATTGGTATGGGAGAAAGCACGAGATCACTACTCTGTAATGAACACAGATGAAAAGCTGGTGTAAACATCATGGGTCAAATGACACCCTCTTGCCTTACGATTTCTGTGTGGATTGGTGCCATTCTCAAGAGTTCTCCAACTCTAATTATACTGTGTCTTCATAACCTCATTGATCCTGTGCGATCCGTTTTACCTCAGAAATATCTATCAGTCAAAGCACCCCTCCTTATCTCTGTAACTCATACACGCCATTTTATAAACCTCCTTTCTCTGCAATCTCCTCTAAATACTCCCTCTCTCTGTAATAATTCTCAAGGCCTCACAGCTTTGTCTGTAATTGCTCTGATATATAGAAAACTCCCAATCTTTACAATTTCCTCCAGCTCGCAAAATCATCAGGGTCACTAATTGCCTCCCGCCCTGATAAATCTCATGATCTCCATAACCTCCTCCAGCCATTACACTGTTCATTATTCAGTGCACCTTTCTCCATCCCTTACAAATCTGCCCATCTCTTAAACTTCCTCAAGTCCTTGCAATGTTACCAGTTGTCTGACATGCTCCAATCTGTAATCTGTTGTGTAAAATCCTCTAGGCCCTACAGCACTCCCTATTCTGTAACCACCTACACAGCTCCCTATCTCTGCAGCCTCAACATTCTAAATCCCAACCTATCTGTGGAAACACCTCCAGCTCTCATTATTTCTCTAATCTCCACCAGATCAAAAGAACACTCTTATTTATCTCAAATCTTCATTAGCTCTTTCAAGTATCACTGTCTCTGAAATTCCTCCCGCGACTGCAATGCTCTCTCTGAAATCTTCCAAGAAAAGTCACATTCCTTTCAGGAGCACCTCGTCTTATTAATCTCCTGCAGTGCCAAAACAAGGTTTTCTTTGTCTTCTGCAAGCTCTCTATCTCGAACCCTTCACCTATGACGTCCTTATTATCTCTGATCTCATTCAAAAACTTGATCGGCCTGTATATCTGTGACCTTCCCCAGGAGGGGGAATGGCTTTTCTGGAGTTGGGGTAGATTTTGTGTTTGGAGGATGTCATAAATATATGACTGTTTGTAGAAAGTAGGGATTTACAGAGGTAGGATGGGTGACAGAACATGAGGGATGTTACAGAGACTGATATTTGTAGGCACAGACAAAATAATCTGTGGTTTGCCTGTTTGGCTATAATTTTAAGAGGAAAAATGCTGTTAGACTGCAAATGTATGGGCCTCGTATTGAGTTTGGGATCAGCCTGTTCTAACTGTGGGACTCCATACTGAAATAGGTGTGAGCAGCTAACCCCGAAAAGGCTGGGCAGAGTCTGTAATCTTCCAAATCATATTTGGGAGATCACTTCCAGGATAGGTGAAAGCAGCTGACAATATTCAGGCAAGGCAGGAAGCATGGGATTTTACTGATCTGATTGTGGGATTCATTTCCAGAATGGATGCGAGTAGCTATAAATACCTAATGCACTGGGCTGGTTCAGTTCTGAATGTACTTACCTATTCTGTATCCATATCTGCATGTGATTCCGAACTGACATTGTTACAACAGAAGTGACTGCTTAAAAAAAGCAATTCCCAGGTAGGAATACTTGACCAGGGTCAACTCAACATAGCCTCAGATAAGATTAAGTTCTCACTTCCTGAAATGTTACAATTGAAAAGTATTTTATGAGAACAATACTTGTTTCATCTGGTGTGAATTCAGTCTGCATCATTGACCCGAATCTCTATGGTAGGACAGATCAGTTCACCTGTCACAGTGTGGGCTCTATCTGTAGGCCTTGTGTAACTTAACCACTTCTCACAACACAACCTAGCCCTCCCACCAGCTCCCCGATCTGGTGGATTCTTTTTTCTGATACAGACAGACACAGTTATCATTTTCCTCAGGTTTCGTGGAGAGTTTCTCTTTGTAAGTTTACAGTAGACAAAATATTGATCTGGCTGGTCCAGCTCACTTTTCACTTCAACCAAAACCTAAATCTATCTTTGTCCTTGTAATGTCCTTCAGCCCCTAGAACAATCCATATCTCTAAAATATCCCGCTGTCTTCGTACACCTTCCTATCATTGTAAACCTTTCCCAAATTTACATTCATCATGGTTTCTGGCACTTGCTGTCATCCCCAAATTCCTTCCTGCTTTTTCAACAAGGCCAATGAAGCAATAGAAAAAATAGAATGAAAAAAGACACTCATGACTGCAGTATGACCAAGACTGAGAACCAAATAATCAAAGGCTTTCAGCATTTATACAAGAAGGAGAAAAAGACCACCACAGTGAAGTAGCATTGTGTATAAATGCAAAGATCAGTACTTTTGTGATGCTAATCAATTTACACACGACTCCTCTCTGTCCTTTCCCTGATCCCTTTATATTGATTCTCTCTATATTGTCTAAATATTAGAAATTTCTTCAACACAGAGGAGATTACTTGCGAAATGGTCTGCACTTACTGAAAAGGTGCCAGCCAGCTTCATCCTTTCAAAAGAAAAATCATTGTTATGATTCCACAAAAACTGTAGTACTTCAGGTTCAGATCTAGGCACATTTTTAAAATTTTCAAGAGTTTCTGCTTCTACTCCACTTCCATGCATCACTCCCCGATCCCTTCCTTACTCTGGGTGAAATAACAACTTTACTCACTACTTCTCTAATATTTCATCCAATTACATTAATTATTTGCTGCTGGTAACTGAGCTCTCCGATAAGAACAAGACAGTCCCTCCCTCTCTATCCAGGCCATGGGCAACATGTGCAGGTTAATCAAATCTCCTCTCAGCATCCTCCACTTCAACCTTTCCTCATAACTGCATTTTCACTTTCCCACGATAACAAACCTCTTCTGTACTATCTCCAAGAGTGAAACATGCTAGAAACGTCAATTCTCCTGGCACTCTGATGCTACCAGACCTGCTGTGCTTTTCCCACACAACACTCTTTGACTCTAATTTCCAGCATCTGCAATCCTCACGTTCTTCTGTACACTCTCCATTCTAATTCCATCCTGCCATATGATATAGTGACCAGAATTACATGCAGCACACTGTGACTGAACGAATTACTTATACAGTTCAAGTGTAAGTTTCCTGCTCTGACATTCTGCACTTGAACTGAGAGAGGAAACAGTGCCAACTGCTGCCTTATCTAGAGCTTTGACGAGCCCAGCTACCTTCAGGGATATGTCCACACTGACAGTATGCTCATTTATTGTGTCTTCTTTCTATTGTTTGCTATCCCTAAATAACTTGACTTGCACTTCTCCAGGTTGCTTGCTACAGTCAACTGGACCTCATAGCTTCCATTTTTAAGCAAACTGCTATGTGATCCTCATCAAATCCAAATAAGTCACATCAACTGTACGAGTCTCTGAATGAAAACCAAACAGCCAGATTAATTACACATAGCATTCCCTGCAGAAATTCAGGCTGACCGTCCTGGGATTTTCTAACGGACCATTCTTCCTGCCTCGCAGATTCTGATCTGTTAGTATTCAGTCAGCCCCTTGCTTCATACTAAACAAAGCTACAATTACAGCAGGTCTCTGACACTTTGCCTCTACCTGGTGAGGAACGGAAAATGATGGACAATGAGAAAGCATGGCTGGTGATTTTACTCCCCAGCTACTTTTAATAGTATGGAACAGTGTTTTCGTCACCCTCAAGGATGTGAATCTCTTTTATAGGTTTTCTCTAAGTTTATAACTTACAATATTTTGCACTACAAAATCTGCACAAGACAAGGGCCTGATTTTTTTTGTTTTGGCCAATCTCAGTTCTGTCAGTTTCATGGAGGGTTTTTCTCCACAGGTCTCAGTGAATGTTCTCATGATAACATCTTCAATCCGCCTCATTAACTACCTTCCCTGCCTCTATGTCCCTTCTTTCATCTGGTCCGAGCCCAATGATTATTTTGCGGTTTGTTATAGGCATAAAAACTGCCCACTGCCTGGATATCCCAGAATGCACCAGATTCCCTGTTACAGATGCCATTTTTAAAAAGTCATTACACTCTTGGATTGTCACTCCAATACTACCCTGGACATGGTGGGGGTGTGGGTGAGGTTTAGGGGAAGGTGGTAAAATTAGGATCCCACGTTGTGGCCAAGCCCCCGCGGATCAGGTGGATGGCATGTTGCAGGAGAGGGACATTATCTTTCTCCAGGACTTGCATGGGAGGCCACAACACCAGACCCTACAAGCTTGGTCCGAGGGTGACCCCTGGGTCAGTGAGGTGCCAGTCTTTTGAGTTAATGCCCAGCAGTGTAGGAAGGAGGTCAGTGACCTTCCCCACTCCACCAGGGAAAATACCACCATCTGCACTTTGTGACCTCACCCACACTCTCTCTCTGTTACTGCACCCACCTCCCACTGATTCTCATGTTCTCCCACCTCCCACCAAGGCTCATGTTCTCCCACCTCCCACCAAGGCTCATGTTCTCCCACCCTCACTGAATGCAGCACCTTCTCTCAGTCTCTCCAACCTCACCTCTGTCCCTCTGCCCAACTCTGCCTGGTGTCTGTGCTGCCTATTCACTCACTCAGGACACCTCGCTAACTTTCCCCAAGCTGTACCAGCATTAACAGCTGTACCAACACTTTCCATCTCCCTTAATTCCTCTTGCTAATTTTCACATCCCAGAAGGAACCATCCCACATTAGGAGAGAAAGAGCCAAGAGGCACAGGAGTTTCCCCAACATTCAGCTCCTCACCCCCTCACAGGGGAAGGATCCTGACCCTTACAACCATGAGACAAACCATGAGAGTCTGACTGACCGTGCCCAAGCTCCCGGACTGAGATCTGAGATTCCCCCTGACTCACTGCGCTGGGCACCATGGCTGACCGTGCCCAAGCTCCCGGACAGGGATCTGAGACTCCCCCTGACTCATTGTGCTGGGCACCGTGACTGACCGTGTCCGAGCTCCCGGACGGGGATCTGAGACTCCCCCTGACTCACTGTGCTGGGCGCCATGTGACTGACTGTGGACAATGATATCACGCTTCCTGGTTTTGTGTCTGTGCTAAACACCAAGACAATACAGCAGACGGGTGAGCCTGGTAGCTCTGGCTGAGGAGTAACACTGCTGAGGGCAGCGTAAGGCAAGGCAATAATTCCGTGAGTATTCAAGTCAGCTAAAAGTGAGTGTGTACAAACATGGAGTGAGCAGCCCAGAGGGACAGTCCATGAGCTGGGTGTGTGTCCCTGAGCACAATGTCCTTGCAGCAGCATTGAGTGTGTACAAACACGGAGTGAGCAGCCGAGAGGGACAGTCCATGAGCTGGGTGTGTCCCTCTGAGTACAGTGTCCTTGCAGCAGCAATGCAGTGAGAGTTGTCAGTGCACCCTGAACTGCAGCATTGAAGTACAGAAGGGTACTGTCAGTGGGTCGGATATGTGCTGGGATGGCATGGTGAGGCTGGCATGTGACAGATGCCAGCATTGGTGGGTATGGAGTACATGCAACTTATATCAGTGCAGTGTCCCCCAAGACGTTAGTGTCCAAAATTTAAAGCCGTAGGAGCGAGGGGCGAGATGGAATCACCAGTTACCAGCTCTAACGTTCATGTCAATTCTCCATATTGAGTTTCCCCGCAGTGGGAGGGAGGATATGAAGCTGCAAGTTGATGAGGAGAGATCAGCAATATTGTGCCTTTGATCATCAGTAATCATTCAGTGAGCATCTCGCCACTCCTGCGCTCAAATCTTGACTTAAAGAACAGTCCAGCACAGGGACAGGCCCTTCAGCCAAGCAAGCCCACACTGACACATGATAACCTTCGAAAGTTGAAACGAAAGTTTTTGCTTCTGCCCATTCTATGTCATTCTATTCGTTGCTGTCTCTTCTCTGTGACAAGATGCCTCTTAAACCTTGCTATATTAGCTTCTTCCCCTCTATCGGTGTATTCCAGGCGCTTTCACATTCTGTCTGGAACAGCAAAAACAAACTTGCTTATCATATCTCCTGAACTTTCTCCCTTTTACCTAAAACCTACAGTCCTGAGTAATTGATATTTCTACTCTGGGAAAAAGCTTCTAACTGTCCTTCTATCTATGCTTCTGATAATTTTGTAAATATCTATCAGGTAGCCCCATAGCCACTGATGCCCAGCTGCCCACAAACCATGTTTGTTCAATTTTTCCTTCTGGCTAATATCCTCAAAACCAGGCAACATGCTGGGAAATCTTTCCACAACCTCTCCAATACTTCCACATCGTTCTGCTCGTGTGGCAAACAGTACTGTACACAATATTCCAAATGTGCCCGAACTAAGTTTCTTACAGCTGCAATGTGACCTGCTAATGTTCATATTGTATGCTCTGATGCATGTCTGCAAGTTTGCCATCAGTTTTCCTGATCACCCTATCCACCCGTATTACCACTTTTAGGGGAATGTGGAGCTGGACACCCTTTGGATGTTGATGCAATCAGTAGTTTTTCCATCTACTGTACACTTCTCTCCTGCATTAGACCTTCTAAAACGCATCACGTCACAGTTGTCCAGATAAAGTTCCATCTGTATTTTCTCTGCCCAAGTCTGCAGGAGACCTCCATCCTGCTGTATTCTCTGGCACTTATCCTCACAATCTGCAACTCCACCAATCTACTTACAGATCTCCAGTCACAAAAACTCTGTTCCAACACTACTCTGTCTTCTAAGACCAAGCAATTCTCTATCCATCTTACTAAATGACCGCTGATCCTATTTCACTTCACCTTCTGTATGAGCCTGCCATAAAGAACCATATCAAAGGTCTTGCTAAGGTGCAAACGGCTAACCTCCAACCCTATGCCGTCATCAATGAATTTTGTCACTTCCTCAACAATTCAATCAAGTTTGTGAGACAGGACCTTCCACACACAACGGAGTTGCCTGTCACTAGTAAGACTATATTAGATACTGATGGAGCTCCATTCATTCAGACAAGCGATTATTCCATCATATTCCTGACTGGAACCTTGGAGAGTAAATTAGATTCCCTGCAGTGTGGAAGCAGGCCCTTCGGCACAAACAGTCCGCAGCAACCCTCCGAAGAGTTACCCACCCAGACCCATTTCCCTCTGACTAAATCAACTGACACTATGGAAGATTTAGCATGGACAATCCAACTGACCTGCACATCTTTGGACTGTGGGAGGAAGCCCACGGAGACAAGGGGTGAATGTGCAAATTTCAAACAGAGTCACCCCAGGACCTTGGTGTTGTGAGGTAGCAGTGCAAACCACTGAACCGCCGTGCTGCTCTTGATGGTTACTGTCGTGTGGGAACAATGCTGGGCCGTGATGGTGACTGTACAGAGGGAGTTATGTCGGGCCGTGACGGTTATTGTACAGTGGGGGCTATGTCAGGCCGTGATGGTTACTGTACAGTAGAAGGTATGTCGGGCCGTGACGGTTACTGTACAGTGGGAGGTATGTCGGGCCGTGGTGGTTACTGTACAGTGGGAGGAATGACGGGCCAATAGGGTTACTGTACAGTGGGAGGTATGTTGAGCCGTGATGGTTAATCTACAGTGGGAGGTATGTCTGGACGTGAAGGTTACTGTACAGAGGGAGGTATGTCGGTTTGTGATGGTTAATGTACAGTGGGAGGTATGTCGGGCCGTGATGGTGACTGTACAGTGGGAGGTATGTAGGACCGTGACTGTTACAGTACAGTGGGAGGTATGTCGGGCCGCGATGGTTACTGTACAGTGGGAGGTATGTCGGGCCGTGATGGTTATTGTACAGTGGGAGGTATGTCGGGCCCTGATGGTTACTGTACAGTGGGAGGTATGTAGGGCGGTGATGGTAACTGTACAGTTGGAGGTATGTCGGGCCGTGATGGTTATTGTACAGTGGGAGGTATGTCGGGCAGTGATAGTTACTGTGCAGTGGGAGGTATGTCGGGCCGTGATGGTTACTGTACAGAGGGAGGCATATCGGGCCGTGATGGTTACTGTACAGTGGGAGGTATGTCTGGCCGAGATGGTAACTGTACAGAGGGAGGCATATCGGGCCGTGATGGTTACTGTACAGTGGGAGATATGTCGGGCCGTGATGGTTATTGTACAGTGGGAGGTATGTCGGGCAGTGTTAGTTACTGTGCAGTGGGAGGTATGTCGGGCAGTGATGGTTACTGTACTGTGGGAGGTATGTAGGGCAGTGATGGTTACTGTACAGTTGGAGGTATGTCGGGCCGTGATGGTTATTGGAAAGTGGGAGGTATGTCGGGCAGTGATAGTTACTGTGCAGTGGGAGGTATGTCGGGCGGTGATGGTTACTGTACAGAGGGAGGCATATCGGGCCGTGATGGTTACTATACAGTGGGAGGTATGTCGGGCAGTGATAGTTACTGTGTAGTGGGAGGTATGTCGGGCCGTGATGGTTACTGTACAGAGGGAGGCATATCGGGCCATGATGGTTTCTGTACAGTGGGAGGTATGTCGGGCAGTGATAGTTACTGTGCAGTGGGAGGTATGTCGGGCCGTGATGGTCACTGTACAGAGGGAGGCATATCGGGCCGTGATGGTTACTGTACAGTGGGAGGTATGTCTCGCCGTGATGGTTACTGTACAGTGGGAGGTATGACGGGCCGTGGTGTTTACTGTACAGTGGGAGATATGATGGTTACTGTACAGTGGGAGTTATATCAGGCTGTGATGGTTACTGCACAGTGGGAGGTATGTCTGGCCATGATGTGTACTGTACAGTGAGGGATATGTCGGGCCGTGATGTTTACTGTACAGTGGGAGGTATATCGGGCCGTGATGGTTACTGTACAGTGGGTGGGATGTCGGGCCATGATGTTTACTGTACAGTGGGAGGTATGTCTGGGTGTGATGGTTACTGTACAGAGGGAGGCATATCGGGCCGTGATGGTTACTATACAGTGGGAGGTATGTCTGGGTGTGATGGTTACTGTACAGTGGGAGGTATGTCGGGCTCTGACAGTTACTGTACATTGGGAGGTATGTCTGGCCGTTATGGTTACTGTACAGTGGGAGGTATGTCGGGCCGTGCTTTTTACTGTACATTGGGAGGTAAGTTGGGCCGTGATGGTCGCTTTACAGTGAGAGGTATGTCGGGCCGTGATGGTTATTGTACAGTGGGAGGTATGTCGGGCAGTGATAGTTACTGTGCAGTGGGAGGTATGTCGGGCGGTGATGGTTACTGTACAGTGGGAGGTATGTCGGGCTCTGACAGTTACTGTACATTGGGAGGTATGACTGGTCGTGATGGTTACTGTACAGTGGGAGGTATGTCGGGCCGTGATTGCTACTGTACATTGGGAGGTAAGTTGGGCCGTGATGGTCACTTTACAGTGAGAGGTATGTCGGGCCGTGATGGTGATTGTACAGTGGGAGGTATGTCGGACCGTGATGGTTATTGTACAGTGGGAGGTATGTCGGACCGTGATGGTTATTGTACAGTGGGAGGTATGTCGGGAAAGGATAGTTACTGTACAGAGGGAGGTATGTCTGGCCGTGATTGTTACTTTACAGTGGGAGGTATGATGGTTACTGAACAGTGGGAGTTATGTCAGGCTGTGATGGTTACTGCACAGTGGGAGGTATGTCTGGCCAGGATGTGTACTGTACAGTGAGGGATATGTCGGGCCGTGATGTTTACTGTACAGTGGGAGGTATATCGGGCCCTGATGGTTACTGTACAGTGGGTGGGATGTCGGGCCGTGATGTTTACTGTACAGTGGGAGGTATGTCGGGCTGTGATGATTACTGTACAGTGGGAGGTATGTCGGACCGTGATGGTTATTGTACAGTGGGAGGTTTGTCGGGCCGTGATGGTTATTGTACAGTGGGAGGTATGTCGGGAAAGGATAGTTACTGTACAGAGGGAGGTATGTCTGGCCGTGATGGTTACTGTACAGTGGGAGGTATGTCTGGCCGTGATGGCTACTGCACAGTGGGAGGTATGTCTGGCCGTGATGGTCCCTTTACAGTGAGAGGTATGTCGGGCCGTGATGGATACTGTACCGTTGGAGGTATGTTGTGTCGTGACAGGTACTGTACAGTAGGAGGTATATCAGGCCGTGATGGTTACTGTACAGGGGGCGGTATGTTGGGCCGTGACAGTAACAGTACAGTGGGAGCTATATCAGGCCGTGATGTTTACTGTAGAGTGTGAGGTATGTTGGGCCGTGAAAGTTACAGTACAGTGGGGGGTATGTCGAGCCGTGATGGTTACTGTACAGTGGGAGGTATATCGGGACGTGCTGGTTACTGTACAGTGGGAGGTATGTCGGGACTTGATTGCTTACTGTACAGTTGCAGGGATGTCGAGCCTTGACGGATTCTGTTCAGTGGAAGTCTGTCGGGGCGTGATAGTTTCTGTACAGTGGGAGGTCTGTCGGGCCGTGATGGTTACTGTACAGTGGAGAGTATGTCGGTCAGTGATGGTTACTGTATAGTGGGAGGTATGTTGAGTCGTGACAGTTACTGTGCAGTGCGAGGTATTTCGAGCCGTGATGGTTACTGCACAGTGGGAGGTATGGCGGGCCGTGATGATTACTGCACAGTGGGAGGTCTGTCGAGCCGTGATACTTACTGTACAATAGGAGGAATGTCAGGCCGTGACGGTTACTGTACAGTGGGAGGTTTGTCGGGCCGTGATAGTTACTGTACATTGGGAGGTATGTCTGGACGTGATGGTTACTGTACAGTGGGAGGTAGATCGGGCCGGGAAAGTTATTGTGCATTGGGAGGTATGTCGGGCGGTGATACTTACTGTACAGTTGGAGGTATGTCGGGCCGTGACGGGTACTGTACAGTGGGAGGTATGACGGGCCGTAATGGTTACTGTACAGTGGGAGGTATGTCGGGCTGTGACGGGTATGTACTGTGGGAGGCATGTCGGGGTGTACTAGTTACTGTACAGTGGGAGGCATGTCAGGCTGTGATGGTTACTGTACAGTGGGAGGTATGTTGGACCGTGACGGTTACTGTACAGTGCAGAGTATGTCGGGCCGTGATGGTTACTGTACATTGGGAGGTATGTCCGGCCGTGATTGTTACTGTATTGTGACAGGTATGTAGGGCAGTGATGGTTACTGTACATTGGGACGAATGTCGGGCCGTGATAGTTACTGTACAGTGGAAGGATGTCGGGCCGTGATGGTTACTGTACAGTGGGAGGTATGTCGGGGTGGAATGGAAACTGTACAGTGGGAGGTATGTCGGGACGTGATGGTTACTGTACAGTGGGAGGTATGTTGGGCTTTGACGGTTAGTGTACAGTGGGAGGTATGTCGGGCCGTGATGGTTACTCTACAGTGGGATGTATGTTGGGCCGTGACAGTTACTCTGCAGTGGGAGGTATGTCTGGACGTGATGGTTACTGTGCAGAGGGAGGTATGTCGGGCCATGATGGTTACTGTGCAGTGGGAGGTATGGCGGCCCGTGATGGTTACTGTACAGTGGGAGGTATGTCGGGCCGTGATGGTTACTGTACATTGGGAGGTATGTCGGGCCGTGATGGTTAGTGTACATTGGGACGAATGTCGGGCCGTGATAGTTACTGTACAGTGGGAGTGATGTCGGACGTGATGGTTTCTGTACATTGGGAGGTATGTCAGTCCGTGATCGTTACTGTACAGTGGGAAGTATGTCCGGCCGTGATTGTTACTGTATTGTGACAGGTATGTAGGGCAGTGATGGTTACTGTACATTGGGACGAATGTCGGGCCGTGATAGTTACTGTACAATGGAAGGATGTCGGGCCGTGATGGTTACTGTACAGTGGGAGGTATGTCGGGGTGGAATGGAAACTGTACAGTGGGAGGTATGAAAGGACGTGATGGTTACTGTACAGTGGGAGGTATGTTGGGCTTTGACGGTTAGTGTACAGTGGGAGGTATGTCGGGCCGTGATGGTTACTCTACAGTGGGATGTATGTTGCGCCGTGACAGTTGCTCTGCAGTGTGAGGTATGTCTGGACGTGATGGTTACTGTACAGAGGGAGGTATGTCGGGCCATGATGGTTACTGTACAGTGGGAGGTATGGCGGCCCGTGATGGTTACTGTACAGTGGGAGGTATGTCGGGCCGTGATGGTTACTGTGCAGATGGAGGTATGTCCGGCCGTGATGGTTACTGTACATTGGGACGAATGTCGGGCCGTGATAGTTACTGGACAGTGGAAGGATGTCGGGCCGTGATGGTCACTGCACAGTGGGAGGGATGTCGGACGTGATGGTTTCTGTACATTGGGAGGTATGTCAGTCCGTGATGGTTACTGTACAGTGGGAGGTATGTCGGGCCGTGATGGTTACTGTGCAGTTGGAGGTATGTCGGGCCGTGATGGTTACTGTACATTGGGACGAATGTCGGGCCGTGATAGTTACTGTACAGTGGAAGGCTGTCGGGCCATGATGGTTACTGCACAGTGGGAGGGATGTCGGACGTGATGGTTTCTGTACATTGGGAGGTATGTCGGGCCGTGATGGTTACTGTACAGAGGGAGGCATATCGCGCCATGGTGGTTAGTGGACAGTGGGAGGTATGTCTGGCCGTGATGGTTACTGTACAGTGGGATGTATGACGGGCCGTGGTGGTTACTGTACAGTGGGAGGTTTTATGGTTACTGTTCAGTGTGAGGTATGTCAGGCTGTGATGGTTACTGTACAGTGGGAGGTATGTCTGGCCGTGATGGTTACTGTACAGTGGGAGGTATGTCTGGCCATGATGTTAACTGTACAGTGAGGGATATGTCGGGCCGTGACGGTTACTGTACAGTGGAGAGTATGTCGGTCAGTGATGGTTACTGGATAGTGGGAGGTATGTTGAGTCGTGACAGTTACTGTACAGTGCGAGGTATATCGAGCCGTGATGGTTACTGTACAGTGGGAGGTATGGCGGGCCGTGATGGTTACTGTACAGTAGAAGTATGTCGGGCCATGATGGTTACTGTACAGTGGGAGGTATGTCGGACCGTGATGGATACTGTACAGTGGGAGAGCATGTCAGGCCGTGATGGTTACTGTACAGTTGGAGGTGTGTCGGGTTGTAATGATTACTGCACAGTGGGAGGTATGTCGAGCCGTGATACTTACTGTACAATAGGAGGAATGTCAGGCCGTGATGGTTACTGTACAGTGGGAGGTTTGTCGGGCCGTGATAGTTACTGTACATTGGGAGGTAGGTCGGGCCGGGAAAGTTATTGTGCATTGGGAGGTATGTCGGGCGGTGATACTTACTGTACAGTTGGAGGTATGTCGGGCCGTGACGGGTACTGTACAGTGGGAGGTATGACGGGCCGTAATGGTTACTGTACAGTGGGAGGTATGTCGGGCTGTGACGGGTATGTACTGTGGGAGGTATGTCGGGGTGTACTGGTTACTGTACAGTGGGAGGCATGTCAGGCTGTGATGGTTACTGTACAGTGGGAGGTATGTTGGACCGTGACAGTTACTATACAGTGCAGAGTATGTCGGGCCGTGACGGTTATTGTACAGTGGGAGATATGTCGGGCCGTGATGGTTAGTGTACAGTGGGAGGTATGTCCGGCCGTGATTGTTACTGTATTGTGGCAGGTATGTAGGGCAGTGATGGTTACTGTACATTGGGACGAATGTCGGGCCGTGATAGTTACTGTACAGTGGAAGGATGTCGGGCCGTGATGGTTACTGTACAGTGTGGGGTATGTCGGGGTGGAATGGAAACTGTACAGTGGGAGGTATGTCGGGACGTGATGGTTACTGTACAGTGGGAGGTATGTTGGGTTTTGACGGTTAGTGTACAGTGGGAGGTATGTCGGGCCGTGATGGTTACTCTACAGTGGGATGTATGTTGAGCCGTGACAGTTACTCTGCAGTGGGAGGTATGTCTGGACGTGATGGTTACTGTACAGAGGGAGGTATGTCGGGCCATGATGGTTACTGTACAGTGGGAGGTATGGCGGCCCGTGATGGTTACTGTACAGTGGGAGGTATGTCGTACCGTGATGGTTACTGTACAGTGGGAGTTATGTCGGGCCATGATGGTTACTGTACAGTGGGAGGTATGGCGGCCCGTGATGGTTACTGTACAGTTGGAGGTATGTCGGGCCGTGATGGTTACTGTACATTGGGAGGTATGTCGGGCCGTGATGGTTACTGTACATTGGGACGAATGTCGGGCCGTGATAGTTACTGTACAGTGGGAGTGATGTCGGACGTGATGGTTTCTGTACATTGGGAGGTATGTCGGGCCGTGATGATTACTGTACAGTGGGGAGTATGTCGGGCAGTGATGGTTACTGTACAGTAGGAGGTATGTCTGGCCGTGATCGTTACTGTACAGTGGGAGTTATGTCTGTCCATGATGGTTAGTGTACAGAGAGGAATATGTCGGGCCGTGATGGTTACTGTACAGTGGGAGGTATGTCGGGCCGTGATGATTACAGTACAGTGGGTGAGATATCGGGCCGTGATGTTTACTGTACAGTGGGAGGGATGTCTGGGTGTGATGGTTACTGTACAGTGGGATTTATGTCGGGCTCTGACAGTTACTGTACAGTGGGAGGTATGTTGGGCCATGATGGTTACTGTACAGTGGGAGGTATGTCTGGGTGTGATGGTTACTGTACAGTGGGAGGTATTTCGAACCGTGATGGTTACTGCACAGTGGGAGGTATGTCGTGCCGTGATGGTTACTGTACAGTGGGAGGTATGTCTGGGTGTGATGGTTACTGTACAGTGGGAGGTATGTCGGGCCGTGATGATTACTGTACATTTTGAGGTAAGTTGGGCCGTGATGGTTACTTTACAGTGAGAGGTATGTCGGGCCGTGATGGATACTGTACATTTTGAGGTAAGTTGGGCCGTGATGTTTACTGTACAGTGAGAGGGCATGTCGGGCCGTGATGGTTACTGTACAGTGGGAGAAATGTCTGGGTGTGATGGTTACTGTACAGTGGGAGGTATTTCGAACCGTGATGGTTACTGCACAGTGGGAGGTATGTCGTGCCGTGATGGTTACTGTACAGTGGGAGGTATGTCTGGGTGTGATGGTTACTGTACAGTGGGAGGTATGCCGGGCCGTGATGATTACTGTACAGTGGGAGGTATGTCGGGCCATGATGGTTACTGTACAGTGGGAGGTATGTCTGGGTGTGATGGTTACTGTACAGTGGGAGGTATGTCGGGCCGTGATGATTACTGTACATTTTGAGGTAAGTTGGGCCGTGATGGTTACTTTACAGTGAGAGGTATGTCGGGCCGTGATGGATACTGTACAGTGAGAGGGCATGTCGGGCCGTGATGGTTACTGTACAGTTGGAGGTATTTCGGGCCGTGATGGTTACAGTACAGTGGGTGAGATGTCGGGCCGTGATGTTTACTGTACAGTGAGAGGTATGTCTGGGTGTGATGGTTACTGTACAGTGGGAGGTATGTCGGGCTATGACAGTTTCTGTACAGTGGGAGGTATATCAGGTCGTGATGTGTACTGTATAGTGTGAGGTATGTTGGGCCGTGAAAGTTACAGTACAGTGGCAGGTATGTCGAGCCGTGATGGTTACTGTACAGTGGGAGGTATGTCGGGCCATGAAGGTTCCTGTTCAGTGGGAGGTATGTCGGGCCGTGATGCTTTCTGTGCAGTTGGAGGGATGTCGGGCCGTGACGGTTTCTGTACAGTGGGAGGTAGTCGGTCCGTGATGATTACTAAACAGAGGGGAGTATGTCGGGCAGGAATGGTTAATCTCCAGTGGGAGGTATGTCAGGCCGTGATGGTAACTGTACAGTGGGAGGTATGTTGGGTCGTGAGAGTTACTGTACAGTGGGAGGTATGTCGAGTCGTGATTTTTACTGTACAGTGGAACGTATGTCGGGCCGTGACGGTTACTGTACAGTGGGAGGTATGTTGGACCGTGATGGTTAATGTACAGTGGGAGGTAGGTTGGGCCGTGATGATTATTATTCAGTGGGAGGTTTGTCGGGCCGTGATAGTTACTGTACATTGGGAGATATGTTTGGACGTGATGGTTACTGTAGAGTGCGAGATTTGTCGGGCTGTGACGGATATGTACAGTGGGAGGTATGTCGGGCCGTGATGGTTACTGTACAGTGGGAGGTATGTCGAGCTGTGATGGTTACTGTACATTGGGAGGTAAGTCGGGCCGTGACGGTTACTGTACAGTGGGAGGAATATCTGGCCGTGATAGTTCCTGTACAGTGGGAGTTATGTCGGTTTGTGATGGTAAATGGACAGTGGGAGGTATGTCGAGCCGTGATAGTTACAGTACAGTGGGAGGTATGTCTGGCCGTGACAGTTACTGTACAGTGGGAGGTATGTCTGGCGGTGATGGCTACTGTACAGTGGGAGGTATGTCGGGCTGTGATGGTAACTGTACAGTGGGAGGCATGTCGGGCTGTGATGGTTACTGTACATTGGGAGGTAAGTCGGGCCGTGACGGTTACTGTACAGTGGGAGGAATATCTGGCCGTGATGGTTACTGTACAATGGGAGTTATGTCGGTTTTGTGAT
Organism: Chiloscyllium plagiosum; assembly: GCF_037043375.1. Classification (NCBI taxonomy): domain Eukaryota; kingdom Metazoa; phylum Chordata; class Chondrichthyes; order Orectolobiformes; family Hemiscylliidae; genus Chiloscyllium; species Chiloscyllium plagiosum. The sequence goes on from NW_028270175.1 coordinate 79,276,409, forward strand.
GGTTACTGTGCAGTGGGAGGTATGTCGAGCCGTGATGGCTTCTGTACAGTGGGAGGTATGTCGGGCCGTGATGGTTACTGTACAGAGGGAGGTATGTCGTGCCGTGTTGGTTACTGTACAGTGGGAGGTGTGTCGGGCCGTGATGCTTACTGTACATGGTGAGGGATGTCGGGCCGTGACGGTTTCAGTACAGTGGGAGGTGTAACAGGGGTGTGATGGTTACTGTACAGTGGGAGGTATGTTTAGCCGTGCTGTTTACTGTACAGTGGGAGGTATGTCGGTTTGTGATGGTTACTGTACCGTGGGAGGTATGTCGGGGTGTAATGGAAACTGTACAGTGGGAGGTATGCCGGGTCGTGATAGTTACTGTACAGTGGGAGGTATGTTGGGCTTTGACGGTTAGTGTACAGTGGGAGATATGTCGGGCCGTGATGGTTACTGTACAGTGGGATGTATGTTGGGTCGTGACAGTTACTGTACAGTGGGAGGTATTGTGGGCCGTGATGGTTACTGTACAGTGGGAGGTATGTCGAGCCGTGATGGTTACTGTACAGTGGGAGGTATGTCGGGCCGTGATGTTTACTGTACAGTGGGAGGTGTGTCGTTGCGTGATGGATTCTGTACAGTGGGATGTACGTCGGGCCGTGATGGTTACTGTACAGTGGGAGGTATGTCGGGCCGTGATTGTTACTGTACAGAGGGAGGCATAGCGGGCTGTGTTGGTTACTGAACAGTGGGAGGTATGTCGGGACGTGATAGTTGCTGTACAGTGGGAGCTATGTCGGGCCATGATGGTTACTGTACAGTGAGGGATATGTCGGGCCGTGATGGTTACTGTATGTGGGAGGTATGTCGGGCCGTGATGGTTACTGTACAGTGGGAGATATGTCTGGGTGTGATGGTTAATGTACAGTGGGAGGTATCTTGGGTCGTGATGGTTACTGTACAGTGGGAGGTATGTCGGGCCGTGATGGTTACTGTACAGTGGGAGGTATCTTGGATCGTGACAGTCAATGTACAGTAGGAGGTATTTCAGGCCGTGATGGTTACTGTACAGTGTGAGGTATGTTGGGCCATGACAGTTACTGTTCAGTGGGAAGTATGTCGAGCCGTGATGGTTACTGTACAGTGGCAGGTATATCGGGCCGTGATGGTTACTGTGCAGTGGAAGTTATGTTGGGCCGTGACGGTTACTGAACATTGGGAGGTATGTCGGGCCGTGACAGTTACTGTACAGTGGGAGGTATGTCGGGCTGTGATGGTTACTGTACCGTGGGAGGTATGTCAGGCCGTGATGGTTACTGTACAGTGGGAGGTATGTTGGGCTGTGACTGTTACTGTACAGTGGGAGGTATGTCGGGCTGTGACAGTTACTGTACAGTGGAAGGTATGTTGGGCCGTGACAGTTACTGTACAGTCGGAGGTATGTCGAGCCGTGATGCTTACTGTACAGTGGGAGGTATGTCGGGCTGTGATGTTTACTGTACCGTGGGAGTTATGTCGGGGTGTAATGGAGACGGTACAGTGAGAGGTGTGTCGGGCCGTGATGGTTACTGTACAGTGGGATGTATGTTGGGTCGTGACAGGTAATGTACAGTAGGAGGTATGTCAAGCCGTGATGGTGACTGTACAGTGTGGGGTATGTTGGGCCGTGACAGTTACTGTACAGTGGGAGGTAAGTCGAGCCGTGATCGTTACTATACAGTGGGAGGTATATTGGGTCGTGACAGTTACTGTACAATAGGAGGTATGTCAGGCCGTGTTGTTTACTATTCAGTGTGAGGTATGTTGGGCCGTGACAGTGCACAGTGGTAAGTATGTCGATCCGTGATGGTTACTGTACAGTGGGAGGTATGTCAGGCCGTGATGTTTCCTATACAGTGGGAGGTATGTCAGTTTGTGATGGTTACTGTACAGTGGGAGGTATGTCGGTGTGTAATGGAAACTGTACAGTAGGAGGTATGTCGAGCCGTGATGGTTACTGTACAGTGGGAGGTATGTCGGGCCGTGATAGTTACTGTATAGTGGGAGGTATGTCAGGCCGTGATGTTTACTGTACAGTGGGAGGTATGTAGGTTTGTGATGGTTACTGTACCGTGGGAGGTATGTCGGTGTGTAATGGAAACTGTACAGTAGGAGGTATGTCGAGCCGTGATGGTTACTGTACAGTGGGAGATATGTCGGGCCGTGATGGTTACTCTACAGTGGGAGGTATGTCGGGCCGTGATGGTTACTGTACAGTGGGACGTATGTCGGGCCGTGATGGTTACTGTACATTGGGAGGTATGTCGGGCCGTAATGGTTACTGTACAGTGGGAGGTGTGTGAGGCCGTGATGTTTACTGTACAGTGGGAGGTATGTCGTTTTGTGATGGTTACTGTACCGTGGGAGGTATGTCGGGGTGTAATGGAAACTGTACAGTGGGAGGTATGTCGAGACGTGATGGTTACTGTACAGTGGGAGGTATGTTGTGCTTTGACGGTTAGTGTACAGTGGGAGGTATGTCGGGCCATGATGGTTACTCTACAGTGGGATGTATGTTGCGCCGTGACAGTAACTGTACAGTGGGAGGTATGTCGAGCCGTGATGGTTACTGTACAGTGGGTGGTATGCCGGGCAGTGATGGTTACTGTACAGTGGGAGGTATGTCGGGCCGTGATGCTTACTATACAGTGGGAGGGATGTCGGGCCGTGTCGGTTTCTGTACAGTGGGAAGTATGTCAGGCCGTGATGTTTACTTTACAGTGGGAGTTATGTCGGTTTGTGATGGTTACTATACCATGGGAGGTATGTCGGGGTGTGATGGAAACTGTACAGTGGGAGGAATGTCGGGCCGTGATGGTTACTGTGCTGTGGGACGTTGTGGGGTTGAAACGTTACTGTACACTGGGAGGTATGTCGGGCTGCGACGATTACTGTACGTTGGGTGGTAGGTCGGGCCGTGATATTTACTGTACAGTGGGAGGTATGTTGGGCTGTGACAATTACTGTACAGTGGGAGGTATGTCGGGCCGTGACAGCTACTGTACAGTGTGAGGTATGTCAGTCCGTGACAGTTACTGTACAGTGGGAGGTATGTTGAGTCGTGATTGTTACTGCACAGAGGGACGCATATCAGGCCGTGATGGTTACTGTACAGAGGGAGGTTTGTCGGGCGGTGATGGTTATGTACAGAGGGAGGTATATCGGGCCGTGATGGTTAACGTACAGTGGGAGGTATGTTGGGCCGTGACAGTTACTGTACACTGGGAGTTATGTCCGGCCGTGACGGGTACTGTACAATGGGAGGTATTTCGAGCCGTGATGGTTACTGTACAGTGGGAGGTATGTCTGGACGTGTTGGTTACTGTACAGAGGGAGGTATGTCGGGCCGTGATAGTTACTGTACAGTGGGAGGTATGTTGGGCTGTGAAGTTACTGTACAGTGGGAGGTATGTCGGGCTGTGACGGATACTGTACGATGGGGGGTATTTCGGGCCATGATGGTTACTGTACTGTGGGAGGTATGTTGAGCCGTGATAGTTACTCATCAGTGGGAGATAGGTCTGGACGTGATGGTTAATGTACAGAGGGAGGTATGTCGGTTCGTGATAGTTACTGTACAGTGGGAGGTATGTTGGGCTGTGACGTTACTGTACAGTGGGAGGTATGCCGGGCTGTGACGGTTACTGTACGATGGGGGGTATATCGGGTCATGATGGTTACTGTACAGTCGGAGTTATGTTGAGCCGTGATGGTTACTCTCCAGTGGGAGGTATGTCTGGACGTGATGGTTACTGCAAAGTGGGAGGTATGTCGGGCCGTGATTGTTACTGTTCAGTGTGAGGTATGTTGGGCTGTGACAGTTACTGCACAGTGGGAGGTATGTCGAGCCGTGATGGTTACTTTACAGTGGGAGGTATGTCGGGCCGTGATGGTTACTGTACAGTGGGAGGTATGTCGGGACGTGATGGTTTCTCTACAGTGGGAGGAATGGCGGCTCGTGATGGTTACTGTACAGTGGGAGGTATGTCGGGCCGTGATGGTTACTGTACATTGGGAGGTATGTCGGGCCGTGATGGTTACTGCACAGTGGGAGGTATGGCGGCTCGTGATGGTTACTGGACAGTGGGAGGTATGTCGGGCCGTGATGGTTACTGTACATTGGGAGGTATGTCGGGCCGTGATGGTTACTGTACAGTGGGAGGTATGTCGGGCCGTGATGCTTACTGTACAGTGGGAGGTATGTCGGTTTGTGATGGTTACTGTACCGTGGGAGGTATGTCGGGGTGCAATGGAAACTGTACAGTGGGAAGTATGTCGGGCCGTGATGGTTACTGTACAGTGGGAGGTATGTTGGGCTTTGACGGTTACTGTACAGTGGGAGGTATGTCGGGACGTGATGGTTTCTCTACAGTGGGAGGAATGGCGGCTCGTGATGGTTACTGTACAGTGGGAGGTATGTCGGGCCGTGATGGTTACTGTACATTGGGAGGTATGTCGAGCCGTGATGGTTACTGCACAGTGGGAGGTATGGCGGCTCGTGATGGTTACTGGACAGTGGGAGGTATGTCGGGCCGTGATGGTTACTGTACATTGGGAGGTATGTCGGGCCGTGATGGTTACTGTACAGTGGGAGGTATGTCGGGCCGTGATGCTTACTGTACAGTGGGAGGGATGTCGGTCCGTGATAGTTACTGTACAGTGGGAGGTGTGTCGGGGTGTGATGGTTTCTGTACTTTGGGAAGTATGTCGGGCCGTGACGGCTACTGTAGAGTTGGAAGTATGTCAGGCCGTGATGCTTACTGTACAGTGGGAGGTATGTCGGGCCGTGATGGTTACTGTACAGTGGGAGGTATGTTGGGCTATGGCGTTCCTGTCCAGTGGGAGGTATGTCGGACTGTGACGGTTACTCTACGATGGGGGATATATCGGGCCGTGATGGTTACTGTACAGTGGGAGGTATGTTGGGCTGTGACAATTACTGTACAGTGGGAGGTATGTCGTGTCGTGACGGTAAATGTACAGTGGAAGGCATGTTAGGCTGCGACAATGACTATACAGTGAGAGGTATGTCAGGACGTGATGCTCACGGTACAGTGGGAGGTATGTTGGGCTGTGACAATTACTGTACAGTGGGAGGTATGTCGTGTTGTGACGGTAAATGTACAGTGGCAGGTATGTTAGGCTGCGACAAAGACTATACAGTGAGAGGTATGTCAGTACGTGATGCTCACTGTACAGTGGGAGGTATGTCGGGCCGTGATGCTTACTGTACAGTGGGAGGGATGTCGGTCTGTGATAGTTACTGTACAGTGGGAGGTGTGTCGGGGTGTGATGGTTTCTGTACTTTGGGAAGTATGTCGGGCCTTGATGGCTACTGTAGAGTTGGAAGTATGTCAGGCCGTGATGCTTACTGTACAGTGGGAGGTATGTCGGGCCGTGATGGTTACTGTACAGTGGGAGGTATGTTGGGCTATGGCGTTCCTGTCCAGTGGGAGGTATGTCGGACTGTGACGGTTACTCTACGATGGGGGATATATCGGGCCGTGATGGTTACTGTACAGTGGGAGGTATGTTGGGCTGTGACAATTACTGTACAGTGGGAGGTATGTCGTGTCGTGACGGTAAATGTACAGTGGAAGGCATGTTAGGCTGCGACAATGACTATACAGTGAGAGGTATGTCAGGACGTGATGCTCACGGTACAGTGGGAGGTATGTTGGGCTGTGACAATTACTGTACAGTGGGAGGTATGTCGTGTTGTGACGGTAAATGTACAGTGGCAGGTATGTTAGGCTGCGACAAAGACTATACAGTGAGAGGTATGTCAGTACGTGATGCTCACTGTACAGTGGAGGTATGTCGGGAAGTGATGATTACTGTACAGTGGGAGGTATGTCGGGCAGTGATGGTTACTGTACAGTGGGAGGTATGTCGGGCCGTGATGCTTACTGTACAGTGGGAGGGATGTTGGTTTGTGATGGTTACTGTACCGTGGAAGGTATGTCGGGGTGCAATGGAAACTGTACAGTGGGAGGTATGTCGGGCCGTGACAGTTACTCTGCAGTGGGAGGTATGTCTGGACGTGATGGTTACTGTACAGAGGGTGGTATGTGGGGCCGTGATGGTTACTGTACAGTGGGAGGTATGGCGGCCCGTGATGGTTACTGTACAGTGGGAGGTATGTCGGGCCGTGATGGTTACTGTACATTGGGAGGTATGTCGGGCCGTGATGGTAACTATACAGTGGGAGGTATGTCGGGCCGTGATGCTTACTGTACAGTGGGAGGGATGTCGGGCCGTGATAGTTACTGTACAGTGGGAGGTGTGGCGGGGTGTGATGGTTTCTGTACTTTGGGAGGTATGTCGGGCCGTGATGCTTACTGTACCGTGGGAGGTATGTCGGGCCGTGTTGGTTACTGTACAGTGGGAGGTATGTTGGGCTATGGCGTTCCTGTACAGTGGGAGGTATGTCGGACTGTGACGGTTACTCTACGATGGGGGATATATCGGGCCGTGATGGTTACTGTACAGAGGGAGGTATGTTGGGCTGTGACAATTACTGTACAGCGGGAGGCATGTCGTGTCGTGACGGTAAATGTACAGTGGTAGGTATGTTAGGCTGCGACAATAACTGTACAGTGAGAGGTATGTCAGGACGTGATGCTCACTGTACAGTGGGAGGTATGTCGGGAAGTGATGATTACTGTACAGTGGGAGGTATGTCGTGCCGTGACAGCTACTGTACAGTGGCAGGCATGTCAATCCGTGACAGTTACTGTACAGTGGGAGATATGCCGGGCCGTGATGGTTAATGTACAGAGGGAGGCATATCGGGCTGTGATGGTTACTGTACAGTGGGAGGTAAGTAGGACCGTACCAGTTACTGTACAGTGGGAGGTATGTCGGGCCGTGATGGTTACTGTACAGAGGGAGGCATATCGGGCCGTGATGGTTACTGTACAGTGGGAGGTATGTTGGGCGCGACAGTCACTGTACAGTGGTAGTTATGTCAGGCCGTGATGGTTACTGTACAGTGGGAGGTATATTGGGTCGTGACAGTTACTGTACAGTGGGAATTATGTCAGGCCGTGATGGTTACTGTACAGTGATAGTATGTTGGGTCGTGACAGTTACTGTACACTGGGAGGAATGTCAGGCCGTGATGGTTACTGTACAGGGGGAGGTATGTTCGGTCGTGTCAGTAACTGTACAGTGGGAGGTATGTCAGGCCGTGATGGTTACTGTACAGTGGGAGGTATGTTGGGTCGTGACAGTTACTGTACAGTGGGAGGTATGTCGGGCCGTGATGGTTACTGTACAGAGGGAGGCATATCGGGCCGTGATGGTTACTGTACAGTGGGAGGTATGTTGGGCGCGACAGTCACTGTACAGTGGTAGTTATGTCAGGCCGTGATGGTTACTGTACAGTGGGAGGTATATTGGGTCGTGACAGTTACTGTACAGTGGGAATTATGTCAGGCCGTGATGGTTACTGTACAGTGATAGTATGTTGGGTCGTGACAGTTACTGTACACTGGGAGGAATGTCAGGCCGTGATGGTTACTGTACAGGGGGAGGTATGTTCGGTCGTGTCAGTAACTGTACAGTGGGAGGTATGTTGGGTCGTGACAGTTACTGTACAGTGGGAGATATGTCGGGCCGTGACAGTTACTGTACAGTGGGAGGTATCTTGGGTCGTGATTGTTACTATACAGTGGGAGGTATGTCGGGCCGTGACGGTTACTGTACAGTGGCAGGTATGTTGGTCCGTGATGGTAACTGTACAGTGGGAGGTAGGTCGGGCCATGAAAGCTATTATGCAGTGGGAGGTATGTCGGGCTGTGATGATTACTGTATCGTGGGAGGTATGTCGTGCCGTGATGGTTACCGTACAGTGGGAAGTATGTTGGGCTATGACGTTCCTGTACAGTGGGAGGTATGTCGGGCTGTGACGGTTACTCTACGATGGGGGATATATCGGGCCGTGATGGTTACTGTACAGTGGGAGGTATGTTGGGCTGTGACAATTACTGTACAGTGGGAGGTATGTCCTGTCGTGACGGTAAATGTACAGTGGTAGGTATGTTAGGCTGCGACAATGACTATACAGTGAGAGGTATGTCAGGACGTGATGCTCACTGTACAGTGGGAGGTATGTCGGGAAGTGATGATTACTGTACAGTGGGAGGTATGTCGTGCCGTGACAGCTACTGTACAGTGGCAGGCATGTCAATCCGTGACAGTTACTGTACAGTGGGAGGTATGTCGGGCCGTGATGGTTACTGTACAGAGGGAGGCATATCGGGCCGTGATGGTTACTGTACAGTGGGAGGTATGTTGGGGCGCGACATTCACTGTACAGTGGTAGTTATGTCAGGCCGTGATGGTTACTGTACAGTGGGAGGTATATTGGGTCGTGACAGTTACTGTACAGTGGGCATTATGTCAGGCCGTGATGGTTACTGTACAGTGATAGTATGTTGGGTCGTGACAGTTACTGTACACTGGGAGGAATGTCAGGCCGTGATGGTTACTGTACAGGGGGAGGTATGTTCGGTCGTGTCAGTAACTGTACAGTGGGAGGTATGTCAGGCCGTGATGGTTACTGTACAGTGGGAGGTATGTTGGGTCGTGACAGTTACTGTACAGTGGGAGATATGTCGGGCCGTGACAGTTACTGTACAGTGGGAGGTATCTTGGGTCGTGATTGTTACTATCCAGTGGGAGGTATGTCGGGCCGTGACGTGTACTGTACAGTGGCAGGTATGTTGGTCCGTGATGGTAACTGTACAGTGGGAGGTAGGTCGGGCCATGAAAGGTATTATGCAGTGGGAGGTATGTCGGTCTGTGATGATTACTGTACCGTGGGAGGTATGTCGTGCCGTGATGGTTACCGTACAGTGGGAAGTATGTTGGGCTATGACGTTCCTGTACAGTGGGAGGTATGTCGGGCTGTGACGGTTACTCTACGATGGGGGATATATCGGGCCGTGATGGTTACTGTACAGTGGGAGGTATGTTGGGCTGTGACAATTACTGTACAGTGGGAGGTATGTCCTGTCGTGACGGTAAATGTACAGTGGTAGGTATGTTAGGCTGCGACAATGACTATACAGTGAGAGGTATGTCAGGACGTGATGCTACCTGTACAGTGGGAGGTATGTCGGGAAGTGATGATTACTGTACAGTGGGAGGTATGTCGTGCCGTGACAGCTACTGTACAGTGGCAGGCATGTCAATCCGTGACAGTTACTGTACAGTGGGAGGTATGCCGGGCCGTGATGGTTAATGTACAGAGGGAGGCATATCGGGCTGTGATAGTCACTGTACAGTGGGAGGTATGTAGGACCGTGACAGTTACTGTACAGTGGGAGGTATGTCGGGCCGTGATGGTTACTGTACAGAGGGAGGCATATCGGGCCGTGATGGTTACTGTACAGTGGGAGGTATGTTGGGGCGCGACAGTTACTGTACAGTGGTAGTTATGTCAGGCCGTGATGGCTACTGTACAGTGGGAGGTAAGTTGCGTCGTGACAGTTACAGTACAGTGGGAGGTATGTAAGGCCGTGATGGTTACTGTACAGTGGTAGTATGTTGGGTCGTGATAGTTACTGTACAGTGGGAGGAATGTCAGGCCGTGATGGTTACTGTACAGGGGGAGATATGTTGGGTCGTGTCAGTAACTGTACAGTGGGAGGTATGTCAGGCCGTAATGGTTACTGTACAGTGGGAGGTATGTTGGGTCGTGACAATTACTGTACAGTGGGAGGTATGTCGGGCCGTGATGGTTACTGTACAGTGGGAGATATGTCGGGCTGAGATGGGTATGTACTGTGGGAGGAAAGTCGGGGCGTAATGATTACTGTACATTGGGAGGCATGTCGGGCTGTGATGGTTACTGTACAGTGGGAGGTATGTTGGGCCGTGACGATTACTGTACAGTGGGAGGAATATCTGGCCGTGATAGTTACTGTACAGTGGGAGTTGTGTCGCGTTGTGCTGGTTACTGTACAGTGGGAGGTATGTCGGGCGTGATGGTTACTGTACAGTGGGAGGTATCTTGGGTCGTGATTGTAACTATGCAGTGGGAGGTATGTCGGGCCGTGACGGTTACTGTACAGTGGCAGGTATGTTGGTCCGTGATGGTTACTGTACAGTGGGAGGTAGGTCGGGCCATGAAAGCTATTATACAGTGGGAGGTATGTCGGGCGCTGATAGTTACTGTACAGTGGGAGGTATGTCTGGACGTGATGGTTACTATACAGTGGGAGTTATGTCGGGCCGTGATGGTTACTGTACAGTGGGAGATATGTCGGGCTGTGACGGGTATGTCCTGTGGGAAGTATGTCGGGGCGTAATGTTTACTGTACATTGGGAGGCATGTCGGGCCGTGATGGTTACTGTACAGTGGGTGGTATGTTGGGCCGTGACGGTTACTGTACAGTGGGAGGAATATCTGGCCGTGATAGTTACAGTACAGTGGGAGTTGTGTCGGGTTCTGATGGTTACTGGACCGTGAGAGGTATGTCGAGCCGTGATAGTTACGTTACAGTGGGATGTATATCGGGCCGTGATTGTTACCATACAGTGGGGGGTATGTCGGGCCCTGGTGTTTACTGTACATTGGGAGGTATGTCGGGCCGTGATAGTTACTGTACAGTGTGAGGTATGTTGATCCGTGATGGTTACTGTACACTGGGAGGTATGTCGGGCGCTGATAGTTACTGTACAGTGGGAGGTACGTCTGGACGTGATGGTTACTGTACAGTGGGAGTTATGTCGTGCCGTGACGGGTACTGTACGTTGGGAGGTATGTCGGGAAGTGATGATTACTGTACAGTGGGAGGTATGTTGTGCCGTGACAGCTATTGTACCGTGGCAGGCATGTCAATCCGTGACAGTTACTGTACAGTGGGAGGTATGCCGGGCCGTGATGGTTAATGTACAGAGGGAGGCATATCGGGCTGTAATGGTTACTGTACAGTGGGAGGTATGTAGGGCCGTGACAGTTACTGTACAGAGGGAGGTATGTCGGGCCGTGATGGTTACTGTACAGAGGGAGGCATATCGGGCCGTGATGGTTACTGTACAGTGGGAGGTATGTCAGGCCGTGATGGTTACTGTACAGTTGGAGGTATGTTGGGTCGTGACAGTTACTGTACAGTGGGAGGTATGTCGGGCCGTGATGGTTACTGTACAGTGGGAGATATGTCGGGCTGTGACGGGTATGTACTGTGGGAGGTATGTCGGGGCGTAATGGTTACTGTACATTGGGAGGCATGTCGGGCTGTGATGGTTACTGTACAGTGGGAGGTATGTTGGGCCGTGACGGTTACTGTACAGTGGGAGAAATATCTGGCCGTGATCGTTACTGTACAGTGGGAGTTGTGTCGGGTTGTGCTGGTTACTGTACAGTGGGAGGTATGTCGGGTCGAGATGGTTACTGTACAGTGGGAGGTATCTTGGGTCGTGATTGTTACTATACAGTGGGAATTATGTCGGGCCGTGACGGTTACTGTACAGTGGGAGGTATGTTGGTCCGTGATGGTTACTGTACAGTGGGAGGTAGGTCGGGCCATGAAAGCTATTATACAGTGGGAGGTATGTCGGGCGCTGATAGTTACTGTACAGTGGGAGTTATGTCGGGCCGAGATGGTTACTGTACAGTGGGAGGTATGTCGGGCTGTGACGGTTACTCTACGATGCGGGATATATCGGGCCGTGATGGTTACTGTACAGTGGGAGGTATGTTGGGCTGTGACAAATACTGTACAGCGGGAGGTATGTCGTGTCGTGACGGTAAATGTACAGTGGTAGGTTTGTTAGGCTGTGACAATTACTATACAGTGAGAGGTATGTCAGGACGTGATGCTCACTGTACAGTGGGAGGTATGTCGGGAAGTGATGATTACTGTACAGTGGGTGGGATGTCGTGCCGTGACAGCTACTGTAAAGTGGCAGGCATGTCAATCCGTGACAGGTACTGTACAGTGGGACATATGCCGGGCCGTGATGGTTAATGTACAGAGGGAGGCTTATCGGGCTGTGATGGTTACTGTACAGTGGGAGGTATGTAGGACCGTGACAGTTACTGTACAGTGGGAGGTATGTCGGGCCGTGATGGTTCCTGTACAGTGGTAGTATGTTGGGTCGTGACAGTTACTGTACACTGGGAGGAATGTCAGGCCATGATGGTTACTGTACAGGGGGCGGTATGTTCAGTTGTGTCAGTAACTGTACAGTGGGAGGTATGTCAGGCCGTGATGGTTACTGTACAGTGGGAGGTATGTTGTGTCGTGACAGTTACTGTACAGAGGGAGAAATGTCGGGCCGTGACAGTTACTGTACAGTGGGAGGTATGTTGCGTCGTGTTTGTTACTTTACAGAGGGAGGCATATCAGGCCGTGATGGTTACTGTCCAGAGGGAGGTTTGTCGGGCAGTGATGGTTACTGTACAGAGGGAGGTATATCGGGCTGTGATGGTTATTGTACAGTAGGAGATATGTCGGGCTGTGACGGGTATGTACTTTGGGAGGTATGTCGTGGCGTAATGGTTACTGTACATTGGGAGGCATGTCGGGCTGTGATGGTTACTGTACAGTGGGAGGTATGTTGGGCCGTGACGGTTACTGTACAGTGGGAGGAATATCTGGCTGTGACAGTTACTGTACAGTGGGAGTTGTGTCGGGTTGTTCTAGTTACTGTACAGTGCGAGGTATGTCGGGCCGTGACGGTTACTGTACAGTGGCAGGTATGTTGGTCCGTGATGGTTACTGTACAGTGGGAGGTAGGTCGGGCCATGAAATTTATTATGCAGTGGGAGGTATGTCGGGCTGTGATGATTACTGTACCGTGGGAGGTATGTCGGGTCGTGTTGGTTACTGTACAGTGGGAGATTTGTTGGGCTGTGACTGTTACTGTACAGTGAGAGGTATGTCGGGCCGTGATGGTTACCGTGCAGTGGGAGGTATGTTGGGCTATGACGTTCCTGTACAGTGGGAGGTATGTCGGGCTTTGACGGTTACTCTACGATGGGGGATATATCGGGCCGTGATGGTTACTGTACAGTGGGAGGTATGTTGGGCTGTGACAATTACTGTACAGTGGGAGTTATGTCGTGTCGTGACGGTAAATGTACAGTGGTAGGTATGTTCGGCTGCGACAATGACTATACAGTGAGAGGTATGTCAGGACGTGATGCTCACTGTACAGTGGGAGGTATGTCGGGAAGTGATGATTACTGTACAGTGGGAGGTATGCCGGGCCGTGATGGTTAATGAACAGAGGGAGGCATATCGGGCTGTGATGGTTACTGTGCAGTTGGAGGTATGTAGGCCGGTGACAGTTACTGTACAGTGGGAGATATGTCGGGCCGTGATGGTTACTGTACAGAGGGAGGCATATCGTGCCGTGATGGTTACTGTACAGTGGGAGGTATGTTGGGGCGCGACAGTTACTGTACAGTGGTAGTTATGTCAGGCCGTGATGGTTACTGTACAGTGGGAGGTATGTTGCGTCGTGACAGTTACTGTACAGTGGGAGGAATGTCAGGCCGCGATGGTTACTGTACAGGGGGAGGTATGTTGGGTCGTATCAGTAACTGTACAGTGGGAGGTATGTCAGGCCGTAATGGTTACTGTACAGTGGGAGGTATGTTGGGTCGTGACAGTTACTGTACAGTGGGAGATATGTCGGGCTGAGATGGGTATGTACTGTGGGAGGTATGTCGGGGCGTAATGGTTACTGTACATTGGGAGGCAGGTCGGGCTGTGATGGGTACTGTACAGTGGGAGGTATGTTGGGCCGTGACGGTTACTGTGTCGCGTGGTGCTGGTTACTGTACAGTGGGAGGTATGTCGGGCCGTGATGCTGGTTACTGTACAGTGGGAGGTATGTCGGGCCGTGATGGTTACTGTACAGTGGGAGGTATCTTGGGTCGTGATTGTTACTATACAGTGGGAGGTATGTCGGGCCTTGACGGTTACTGTACAGTGGCAGGTATGTGGGTCCGTGATGGTTACTGTACAGTGGGAGGTAGGTCGGGCCATGAAAGCTATTATACAGTGGGAGGTATGTCGGGCGCTGATAGTTACTGTACGGTGGGAGGTATGTCTGGACGTGATGGTTACTAGACAGTGGGAGTTATATCGGGCCGTGATGGTTACTGTACAGTGGGAGATATGTCGGGCTGTGTCGGGTATGTACTGTGGGAAGTATGTCGGACGTAATGTTTACTGTACATTGGGAGGCATGTCGGGCCGTGATGGTTACTGTACAGTGGGAGGTATGTTGGGCCGTGACGGTTACTGTACAGTGGGAGGAATATCTGGCCGTGATAGTTACAGTACAGTGGGAGTTGTGTCGGGTTGTGATGGTTACTGGACAGTGGGAGGTATGTTGAGCCGTGATAGTTACGTTACAGTGGGAGGTATATCGGACCGTGATTGTTACTGTACAGTGTGAGGTATGTTGGTCCGTGATGGTTACTGTACACTGGGAGGTATGTCAGGCGCTGATAGTTACTGTACAGTGGGAGGTACGTCTGGACGTGATGGTTACTGTACCGTGGGAGTTATGTCGTGCCGTGACGGGTACTGTACATTGGGAGGTATGTCGGGAAGTGATGATTACTGTACAGTGGGAGGTATGTCGTGCCGTGACAGCTATTGTACCGTGGCAGGCATGTCAATCCGTGACAGTTACTGTACAGTGGGAGGTATGCCGGGCCGTGATGGTTAATGTACAGAGGGAGGCATATCGGGCTGTAATGGTTACTGTACAGTGGGAGGTATGTAGGACCGTGACTGGTACTGTACAGAGGGAGGTATGTCGGGCCGTGATGGTTACTGTACAGAGGGAGGCATATTGGGCCGTGATGGTTACTGTACAGTGGGAGGTATGTTGTGTCGTGACGGTTACTGTACTGTGGGATGTATGTCAGGCCGTGATGGTTACTGTACAGTTGGAGGTATGTTGGGTCGTGACAGTTACTGTACAGTGGGAGGTATGTCGGGCCGTGATGGTTACTGTACAGTGGGAGATATGTCGGGCTGTGACGGGTATGTACTGTGGGAGGTATGTCTGGTCGTAATGGTTACTGTACATTGGGAGGCATGTCGGGCTGTGATGGTTACTGTACAGTGGGAGGTATGTTGGGCCGTGACGGTTACTGTACAGTGGGAGAAATATCTGGCCGTGATAGTTACTGTACAGTGGGAGTTGTGTCGGGTTGTGCTGGTTACTGTACAGTGGGAGGTATGTCGGGCCGAGATGGTTACTGTACAGTGGGAGGTATCTTGGGTCGTGATTGTTACTATACAGTGGGAGGTATATCGGGCCGTGACGGTTACTGTACAGTGGGAGGTATGTTGGTCCGTGATGATTACTGTACAGTGGGAGGTAGGTCAGGCCATGAAAGCTATTATGCAGTGGGAGGTAGGTCGGGCGCTGATAGTTACTGTACAGTGGGAGGTATGTCTGGACGTGATGGTTACTATACAGTGGGAGTTATGTCGGGCCATGATGGTTACTGTACAGTGGGAGATATGTCGGGCTGTGACGGGTATGTACTGTGGGAAATATGTCGGGGCGTAATGTTTACTGTACATTGGGAGGCATGTCGGGCCGTGATGTTTACTGTACAGTTGGAGGTATGTTGGGCCGTGACGGTTACTGTACAGTGGGAGGAATATCTGGCCGTGATAGTTACTGTACAGTGGGAGTTGTGTCGGGTTGTGATGGTTACTGGACAGTGGGAGGTATGTCGAGCCGTGATATTTACTTTACATTGGGATGTATATCGGGCCGTGATTGTTACTGTACAGTGGGGGGTATGTCGGGCCCTGATGGTTATTGTACATTGGGAGCTATGTCGGGCCGTGATAGTTACTGTACAGTGTGAGGTATGTTGGTCCGTGATGGTTACTGTACACTGGGAGGTATGTCGGGCGCTGATAGTTACTGTACAGTGGGAGGTACGTCTGGACGTGATGGTTACTGTACAGTGGGAGTTATGTCGTGCCGTGACGTGTACTGTACATTGGGAGGTATGTCGGGCCGTGATGGATACTGTACCGTGGGAGGTATGTCGGGCCGTGATGGTTACTGTACAGTGGGAGGTTTGTTGGGCTGTGACGGTTAGTGTACAGTGGGAGGTATGTTGGGCTGTGATGTTACTGTACAGTGGGAGGTATGTCGGGCTGTGACAGTTACTCTACAATGGGGGTTATATCGGACCGTGATGGTTACTGTACAGTGGGAGGTATGTTGGGCTGCGACAAATACTGTACAGTGGTAGGTATGTCGTGCCGTGACGGTAAATGTACAGTGGGAGGTATGTTGGGCTGCGACAATTACTATGCAGTGAGAGGTATGTCAGGACGTGATGGAAACTGTACAGTGGGAGGTATGTCGGTAGGTGACGATTACTGTACAGTGGGAGCTATGTCATGCCGTGACAGCTACTGTACAGTGGCAGGCATGTCAATCCGTGACAGTTACAGTACAGTGGGAGGTATGTCGGGCCGTGATGGTTACTGTACAGTGGGAGGTATGTCGGGCCGTGATGGTTACTGTACACAGGGAGGCATATCGGGCCGTAATGGTTACTGTACAGTGGAAGGTATGTTGGGGGCGCGACAGTTACTGTACAGTGGGAGGTATGTCAGGCCGTGATGGTTACTGTACAGTTGGAGGTATGTCAGGCCGTGATGGTGTCTGTAGAGTGGTAGTATATTGGGTCGTGACAGTTACTGTACAGTGGGAGGTACGTCGGGCCGTGATGGTTACTGTACAGGGGAGGTATGTTGGGTCGTGTCAGTTACTGTACAGTGGGAGGTATGTCGGGCCGTGATGGTTACTGTACAGTGGGAGGTATGTCGGGTGGTGATGGTTACTCTACAGATGGAGGTATGTCGGTCCGTGATGGTTACTGTACATTGGGAGGTATGTCGGGCCGTGATAGTTACTGAACAGTGTAAGTTATGTCGGGCTGTGATGGTTACTGTGCAGTGGGAGGTATGTTGGTCCGTGATGGTTACTGTACAGTGGGAGATATGTCTGGAGGTGATGGTTACTGTACAGTGGGAGGTATGTCGAGCCGTGATAGTTCCTGTACAGTGGGTGATATGAAGGGCTGTGACGGGTACGTACTGTGGGAGGTATGTCGGGGCGTAATGGTTACTGTAAAATGATAGGCATGTCGGGCTGTGATGGTTACTGTGCAGTGGGAGGTATGTTGGGCCATGACAGGTACTGTACAGTGGCAGGCATGTCAATCCGTGACAGTTACTGTACAGTGGGAGGTATGCCGGGCCGCGATGGTTCATGTACAGAGGGAGGCATATCGGGCTGTGATGGTTACTGTACAGTTGGAGGTATGTAGGACCGTGATGGTTACTGTACAGAGGGAGGCATATCGGGCCGTGATGGTTACTGTACAGTGGGAGGTATGTTGGGGCGCGACAGTTACTGTACAGTGGTAGTTATGTCAGGCCGTGATGGTTACTGTACAGTGGGAGGTATGTTGCGTCGTGACAGTTACTGTACAGTGGGAGGTATGTCAGGCCGTGATGGTTACTGTACAGTGGTAGTATGTTGGGTCGTGACAGTTACTGTACAGTGGGAGGAATGTCAGGCTGTGATGGTTACTGTACAGGGGGGGGTATGTTGGGTCGTGTCAGTAACTGTACAGTGGGAGGTATGTCAGGCCGTAATGGTTACTGTACAGTGGGAGGTATGTTGGGTCGTGACAGTTACTGTACAGTGGGAGGTATGTCGGGCCGTGATGGTTACTGTACAGTGGGAGATATGTCGGGCTGAGACGGGTATGTACTGTGGGAGGTATGTCGGGGCGTAATGGTTACTGTACATTGGGAGGCATGTCGGGCTGTGATGGTTACTGTACAGTGGGAGGTATGTTGGGCCGTGACGGTTACTGTACAGTGGGAGGAATATCTGGCCGTGATAGTTACTGTACAGTGGGAGTTGTGTGGCGTGGTGCTGGTTACTGTACAGTGGGAGGTATGTCGGGCCGTGATGGTTACTGTACAGTGGGAGGAATATCTGGCCGTGATAGTTACTGTACAGTGGGAGTTGTGTGGCGTGGTGCTGGTTACTGTACAGTGGGAGTTATGTCGGGCCGTGACGGTTACTGTACAGTGGCAGGTGTGTTGGTCCGTGATGGTTACTGTACAGTGGGAGGTAGGTCAGGCCATGAAAGGTATTATACAGTGGGAGGTATGTCGGGCGCTGATAGTTACTGTACAGTGGGAGGTATGTCTGGACGTGATGGTTCATATACAGTGGGAGTTATATCGGGCCGTGATGGTTACTGTACAGTGGGAGATATGTCGGGCTGTGACGGGTATGTACTGTGGGAAGTATGTCGGGGCGTAATGTTTACTGTACATTGGGAGGCATGTCGGGCCGTGATGGTTACTGTACAGTGGGAGGTATGTTGGGCCGTGACGGTTACTGTACAGTGGAAGGAATATCTGGCCGTGATAGTTACTGTACAGTGGGAGTTGTGTCGGGTTGTGATGGTTACTGGACAGTCGGAGGTATGTTGAGCCGTGATAGTTACGTTACAGTGGGATGTTTATCGGGCCGTGATTGTTACTATACAGTGGGGGGTATGTCGGGCCCTGGTGGTTACTGTACATTGGGAGGTATGTCGGGCCGTGATAGTAACTGTACAGTGTGAGGTATGTTGGTCCGTGATGGTTACTCTACACTGGGAGGTATGTCGGGCGCTGATAGTTACTGTACAGTGGGAGGTACGTCTGGACGTGATGGTTACTGTACAGTGGGAGTTATGTCGTGCCGTGACGGGTACTGTACATTGGGAGGCATGTCGGGAAGTGAAGATTACTGTACAGTGGGAGGTATGTCGTGCCGTGACAGCTACTGTACCGTGGCAAGCATGTAAATCCGTGACAGTTACTGTACAGTGGGAGGTATACCGGCCCGTGATGGTTAATGTACAGAGGGAGGCATATCGGGCTGTAATGGTTACTGTACAGTGGGAGATATGTCGGACCGTGACAGTTACTGTACAGAGGGAGGTATGTCGGGCCGTGATGGTTACTGTACAGAGGGAGGCATATCGGACCATGATGGTTACTGTACAGTGGGAGGTATGTTGTGTCGTGACGGTTACTGTACAGTGGGAGGTATGTCAGGCCGTGACGGTTACTGTACAGTTGGAGGTATGTCGGGCCGTGATGGTTACTGTACAGAGGGAGGCATATCGGGCCGTGATGGTTACTGTACAGTGGGAGGTATGTCAGGCCGTGATAGTTACTGTACAGTTGGAGGTATGTTGGGTCGTGACAGTTACTGTACAGTGGGAGGTATGTCGGGCCGTGATGGTTACTGTACAGTGGGAGATATGTCGGGCTGTGACGGGTATGTCCTGTGGGAGGTATGACGGGGCGTAATGGTTACTGTACATTGGGAGGCATGTCGGGCTGTGATGGTTACTGTACAGTGGGAGGTATGTTGGGCCGTGACGGTTACTGTACAGTGGGAGAAATATCTGGCCGTGATAGTTACTGTACAGTGGGAGTTGTGTCGGGTTGTGCTGGTTACTGTACAGTGGGAGGTATGTCGGGCCGAGATGGTTACTGTACAGTGGGAGGTATCTTGGGTCGTGATTGTTACTATACAGTGGGAGGTATATCGGGCAGTGACGGTTACTGTACAGTGGGAAGTACGTTGGTCCGTGATGGTTACTGTACCGTGGGAGGTAGGTCAGGCCATGAAAGCTATTATGCAGTAGGAGGTAGGTCTGGCGCTGATAGTTACTGTACAGTGGGAGGTATGCCTGGACGTGATGGTTACTATACAGTGGGAGTTATGTCGGGCCGTGATGGTTACTGTACAGTGGGAGATATGTCGGGCAGTGACGGGTATGTACTGTGGGAAATATGTCGGGGCGTAATGTTTACTGTACATTGGGAGGCATGTCGAGCCGTGATGGTTACTGTACAGTGGGAGGTATGTTGGGCCGTGACGGTTACTGTACAGTGGGAGGAATATCTGGCCGTGATAGTTACAGTACAGTGGGAGTTGTGTCGGGTTGTGATGGTTACTGGACAGTGGGAGGTATGTCGAGCCGTGATAGTTACTTTACAGTGGGATGTATATCGGGCCGTGATTGTTACTGTACAGTGGGGGGTATGTCGGGCCCTGATGGTTATTGTACATTGGGAGCTATGTCGGGCCGTGATAGTTACTGTACAGTGTGAGGTATGTTGGTCCGTGATGGTTACTCTACACTGGGAGGTATGTCGGGCGCTGATAGTTACTGTACAGTGGGAGGTACGTCTGGACGTGATGGTTACTGTACAGTGGGAGTTATGTCGTGCCGTGACGGGTACTGTACATTGGGAGGCATGTCGGGAAGTGAAGATTACTGTACAGTGGGAGGTATGTCGTGCCGTGACAGCTACTGTACCGTGGCAAGCATGTAAATCCGTGACAGTTACTGTACAGTGGGAGGTATACCGGCCCGTGATGGTTAATGTACAGAGGGAGGCATATCGGGCTGTAATGGTTACTGTACAGTGGGAGATATGTCGGACCGTGACAGTTACTGTACAGAGGGAGGTATGTCGGGCCGTGATGGTTACTGTACAGAGGGAGGCATATCGGACCATGATGGTTACTGTACAGTGGGAGGTATGTTGTGTCGTGACGGTTACTGTACAGTGGGAGGTATGTCAGGCCGTGACGGTTACTGTACAGTTGGAGGTATGTCGGGCCGTGATGGTTACTGTACAGAGGGAGGCATATCGGGCCGTGATGGTTACTGTACAGTGGGAGGTATGTCAGGCCGTGATAGTTACTGTACAGTTGGAGGTATGTTGGGTCGTGACAGTTACTGTACAGTGGGAGGTATGTCGGGCCGTGATGGTTACTGTACAGTGGGAGATATGTCGGGCTGTGACGGGTATGTCCTGTGGGAGGTATGACGGGGCGTAATGGTTACTGTACATTGGGAGGCATGTCGGGCTGTGATGGTTACTGTACAGTGGGAGGTATGTTGGGCCGTGACGGTTACTGTACAGTGGGAGAAATATCTGGCCGTGATAGTTACTGTACAGTGGGAGTTGTGTCGGGTTGTGCTGGTTACTGTACAGTGGGAGGTATGTCGGGCCGAGATGGTTACTGTACAGTGGGAGGTATCTTGGGTCGTGATTGTTACTATACAGTGGGAGGTATATCGGGCCGTGACGGTTACTGTACAGTGGGAAGTACGTTGGTCCGTGATGGTTACTGTACCGTGGGAGGTAGGTCAGGCCATGAAAGCTATTATGCAGTAGGAGGTAGGTCTGGCGCTGATAGTTACTGTACAGTGGGAGGTATGCCTGGACGTGATGGTTACTATACAGTGGGAGTTATGTCGGGCCGTGATGGTTACTGTACAGTGGGAGATATGTCGGGCAGTGACGGGTATGTACTGTGGGAAATATGTCGGGGCGTAATGTTTACTGTACATTGGGAGGCATGTCGGGCCGTGATGGTTACTGTACAGTGGGAGGTATGTTGGGCCGTGACGGTTACTGTACAGTGGGAGGAATATCTGGCCGTGATAGTTACAGTACAGTGGGAGTTGTGTCGGGTTGTGATGGTTACTGGACAGTGGGAGGTATGTCGAGCCGTGATAGTTACTTTACAGTGGGATGTATATCGGGCCGTGATTGTTACTGTACAGTGGGGGGTATGTCGGGCCCTGATGGTTATTGTACATTGGGAGCTATGTCGGGCCGTGATAGTTACTGTACAGTGTGAGGTATGTTGGTCCGTGATGGTTACTGTACACTGGGAGGTATGTCGGGCGCTGATAGTTACTGTACAGTGGGAGGTACGTCTGGACGTGATGGTTACTGTACAGTGGGAGTTATGTCGTGCCGTGACGGGTACTGTACATTGGGAGGTATGTCGGGCCGTGATGGATACTGTACCGTGGGAGGTATGTCGGGCCGTGATGGTTACTGTACAGTGGGAGGTTTGTTGGGCTGTGACGGTTAGTGTACAGTGGGAGGTATGTTGGGCTGTGACGTTACTGTACAGTGGGAGGTATGTCGGGCTGTGACAGTTACTCTACAACGGGGGTTATATCGGGCCGTGATGGTTACTGTACAGTGGGAGGTATGTTGGGCCGTGACGGTTACTGTACAGTGGGAGGAATATCTGGCCGTGATAGTTACAGTACAGTGGGAGTTGTGTCGGGTTGTGATGGTTACTGGACAGTGGGAGGTATGTCGAGCCGTGATAGTTACTTTACAGTGGGATGTATATCGGGCCGTGATTGTTACTGTACAGTGGGGGGTATGTCGGGCCCTGATGGTTATTGTACATTGGGAGCTATGTCGGGCCGTGATAGTTACTGTAAAGTGTGAGGTATGTTGGTCCGTGATGGTTACTGTACACTGGGAGGTATGTCGGGCGCTGATAGTTACTGTACAGTGGGAGGTACGTCTGGACGTGATGGTTACTGTACAGTGGGAGTTATGTCGTGCCGTGACGGGTACTGTACATTGGGAGGTATGTCGGGCCGTGATGGATACTGTACCGTGGGAGGTATGTCGGGCCGTGATGGTTACTGTACAGTGGGAGGTTTGTTGGGCTGTGACGGTTAGTGTACAGTGGGAGGTATGTTGGGCTGTGACGTTACTGTACAGTGGGAGGTATGTCGGGCTGTGACAGTTACTCTACAACGGGGGTTATATCGGGCCGTGATGGTTACTGTACAGTGGGAGGTACGTTGGGCTGCGACAAATACTGTATAGTGGTAGGTATGTCGTGCCGTGACGGTAAATGTACAGTGGGAGGTATGTTGGACTGCGACAATTACTATGCAGTGAGAGGTATGTCAGGACGTGATGGAAACTGTACAGTGGGAGGTATGTCGGTAGGTGACGATTACTGTACAGTGGGAGCTATGTCATGCCGTGACAGCTACTGTACAGTGGCAGGCATGTCAATCCGTGACAGTTACAGTACAGTGGGAGGTATGTCGGGCCGTGATGGTTACTGTACAGTGGGAGGTATGTCGGGCCGTGATGGTTACTGTACACAGGGAGGCATATCGGGCCGTAATGGTTACTGTACAGTGGAAGGTATGTTGGGGGCGCGACAGTTACTGTACAGTGGCAGGCATGTCAATCCGTGACAGTTACAGTACAGTGGGAGGTATGTCGGGCCGTGATGTTTACTGCACAGTGGGAGGGATGTCGGGCTGTGATGGTTACTGTACAGTGAGAGATATGTCGGGCTGTGACGGTTACTGTACAGTGGGAGATATGTCGAGCCGTGATGGTTACTGTACAGTGGGAGGTATGTCCGGCTGTGATTGTTACTGCACAGTGGGAGAGATGTCGGACCGTGATGGTTTCTGTACAGTGGGAGGTATGTCAGTCCGTGATCGTTACTGTACAGTGGGAAGTATGTCGGGATTTGATGGTTATTGTACAGTGGGAGATATGTCGGGCTGCGATGTTTACTGTACAGTGGGAGATATGTCGGGCCATGATGGTTACTGTACAGTGAGAGGTATGTCGGCCCGTGATAGTTACTGTACAGTGGATGAATGTCGGGCCGAGATGGTTACTGCACAGTGGGAGGGATGTCGGACCGTGATGGTTTCTGTACAGTGGGAGGTATGCCAGTCCGTGATCGTTACTATACAGTGGGACATATGTCGGGCCGTGATGGTTACTGTACACTGGGTGGTGTACTGTACAGTGAGAGATATGTTGGGCGGTGATGATTCTTGTACAGTGGGAGGTATGTCGGGCTGTGCTGGTTACTGTACACTGGGAGGTATGTTGGGTTGTGCTGGTTACTGTACAGTGGGAGATATGATCGTTACTGTACAGTGGGAGGTTTGTTGGGCCGTGATGGTAACTGTACAGTTGGAGGTATGTCTGGCCGTGATGGTTACAGTACAGTGAAGGATATGTCGGGCCGTGTTGGTTACTGTACAGTGGGAAATTTGTCGGGTCGTGATGTTTACTGGACATTGGGAGGGATGTCGTTCCGTGATGGTTACTGTACAGTGGGAGGCATGTCGGGCCGTGATGGTTACTTGAAATTGGGAGGGATGTCTGCCCTTGACGGTTAGTGTACAGTGGGAGATATGTTGGGCTGTGATGGTTACTGTGCAGTGGGAGGTATGTAGGACCGTGACAGTTACTGTACAGTGGGAGGTATGTCGGGCCGTGATGGTTATTGTACAGTGGGATTTATGTTGGGCTCTGACAATTACCGTACAGTGGGAGATATGTCGGGCCGTGTTAGTTACTGTACAGTGGGAAGTATGTCGGGATTTGATGGTTATTGTACAGTGGGAGATATGTCGGGCTGCGATGTTTACTGTACAGTGGGAGATATGTCGGGCCGTGATGGTTACTGTACAGTGGGAGGTATGTCCGGCCGTGATTGGTACTGTATTGTGGCAGGTCTGTAGGGCCGTGACGGTTACTGTACATTGGGACGAATGTCGGCCCGTGATAGTTACTGTACAGTGGATGGATGTCGGGCCGTGATGGTGACTGCACAGTGGGAGGGATGTCGGACCGTGATGGTTTCTGTACAGTGGGAGGTATGCCAGTCCGTGATCGTTACTATACAGTGGGACATATGTCGGGCCGTGATGGTTACTGTACAGTAGGAGGTATGTCGGGCAGTGATGGTTATTGTACAGTGGGATTTATGTTGGGCTCTGACAATTACTGTACAGTGGGAGATATGTCGGACCGTGTTAGTTACTGTACAGTGGGAGGTATGTCAGGCCGTGATGGTATCTTTTCATTGTGAGGTATGTCGGGCAGTGTTGGCTACTGCACAGTGGGAGGTATGTCGGGCAATGACGGTTATGGTACAGTCGGAGGTATGTCGGGCCGTGATGGTTACTGTACAGTGTGATGTATGGCTGGCGGTGATGGTTATTGTACAGTGGGAGATATGATAGTTACTGTACAGTGGGAGGTATGTCTGGCCGTGATGGTTACAGTACAGTGAGGGATATGTCGGGCCGTGTTGGTTACTGTACAGTGGGAGATTTGTCGGGTCGTGATGGTTACTGTACATTGGGAGGGATGTCGTTCCGTGATGGTTACTGTACAGTGGGAGGCATGTCGGGCCGTGATGGTTACTTGAAATTGGGAGGGCTGTCTGCCCTTGACGGTTAGTGTACAGTGAGATATGTTGGGCTGTGATGGTTACTCCGCAGTTGGAGGTATGTCGGGCTGTGGTGGTTACTGTACAGTGGGAGATATGATGGTTACTGTACAGTGGGATGTCTGTCTGGCCGTGATGGTTACTGTACAGTGGGAGGTATGTCTGGCCGTGATGATTAGAGTACAGTGAGGGATATGTCGGGCCGTGTTGATTACTGTAGAGTGGGAGATTTGTCGGGCCGTGATGGTTACTATACATTGTGAGGGATTTCGGGCCGTGATGGTTACTGTACAATGGGAGGTATGTCGGGCTGTGATGGATACTGTACAGTGGGAGGTATGTCGGGCCGTAATAGTTACTATACAGTGTGATGTATGTCGGGCTGTGATGGTTACTGTACAGTGGGAGGTATGTCGGGCCGTGGTGGTTACTTACCGTGGGATGTATGTCTGGACGTGATGGTTACTGTACAGAGGATGGTATGTTGGGCTGTGATGGTTACTTGAAATTGGGAAATATGTCTGGCCGTGACGGTTACTGTACAGTGGGAGATATGTTGGGCGGTGATGATTACTGAACAGTGGGAGGTATTTCGGGCTGTGCTGGTTACTGTACAGTGGCAGATATGTCGGGCTGTGCTGGTTACTGTACAGTGGGGGATATGATAGTTACTGTACAGTGGGAGGTATGTTGGGCCGTGATGGTAACTGTACAGTGGGAGGTATGTCTGGCCGTGATGGTTACAGTACAGTGAGGGATATGTCGGGCCCTGTTGGTTACTGTACATTGGGAGATTTGTCGGGCCGTGATGGTTACTGTACATTGGGAGTGATGTCGTTCCGTGATGGTTACTGTACAGTGGGAGGGATGTCGGGCCGTGATGGTTACTGGACAGTGGGAGGTATGTCGGGCCGTGGTTGTTACTGCACCGTTGGATGGAGGTCGGGACGTGATGGTTACTGTACAGTGAGAGATATGTTGGGCGGTGATGATTCTTGTACAGTGGGAGGTATGTCGGGCTGTGCTGGTTACTGTACACTGGGAGGTATGTTGGGTTGTGCTGGTTACTGTACAGTGGGAGATATGATCGTTACTGTACAGTGGGAGGTTTGTTGGGCCGTGATGGTAACTGTACAGTTGGAGGTATGTCTGGCCGTGATGGTTACAGTACAGTGAAGGATATGTCGGGCCGTGTTGGTTACTGTAGAGTGGGAGATTTGTCGGGCCGTGATGTTTACTGGACATTGGGAGGGATGTCGTTCCGTGATGGTTACTGTACAGTGGGAGGCATGTCGGGCCGTGATGGTTACTTGAAATTGGGAGGGATGTCTGCCCTTGACGGTTAGTGTACAGTGGGAGATATGTTGGGCTGTGATGGTTACTGTGCAGCTGGAGGTATGTCGGGCTGTGGTGGTTACGGTACAGTGGGAGATATGATGGTTACTGTACAGTGGGATGTCTGTCTGGCCGTGGTGGTTACTGTACAGTGCGAGGTATGTCTGGCCGTGATGATTAGAGTACAGTGAGGGATATGTCGGGCCGTGTTGATTACTGTAGAGTGGGAGATTTGTCGGACCGTGTTGGTTACTATACATTGTGAGGGATTTCGGGCCGTGATGGTTACAGTACAGTGGGAGGTATATCTGAGTGTGATGGTTGCTGTACAGTGTGAGGTATGTCGGGCTAACAGTTACTGTACAGTGGGAGGTATGTCTGGTCGTGATGGTTACTGTACATTGGGTGATATGTCGGGCCGTGATGGTTACTGTACAGTGGGGTATATGTCGGGCCGTGATGGTTACACTACAATGGGAGAAATATCGTGCCGCGATAGTTACTATACAGTGTCAGGTATGTTGGGCCATTATGGTTCCTGTACAGTGGGTGGTATGTCGGGCCGTAATAGTTACAATACAGTGGGAAGTATGTCGGGCCGTGATGGTAACTGTACAGTGGGCGGTATGTCGGGCTCTGAACGTTTCTCGAAATTGGGAAATATGTCTGGCCGTGATGGTTACTGTACAGTGGGAGGTATGTCTGGCCGTGATGGTTACTGTACAGTGGGAGGCATGTCTGGCCGTGATGATTACAGTACAGTGAGGGATATGTCGGGCCGTGTTGATTACAGTACAGTGGGAGATTTGTCGGGCCGTGATGTTTACTGTACAGTGAGAGGTATATCTGAGTGTGATGGTTGCTGTACAGTGGGAGGTATGTCGGGCTCTGACAGTTACTGTACAGTGGGAGATATGTCGGGCCATTATGGTTACTGTACAGTGGGAGATATGTCGGGCCGAGGTGGTTACTGTACGTGGGAGAAGTTTCGTGCCGCGATAGTTACTATACAGTGTCAGGTGTGTTGGGCCATTACGGTTCCTGTACATTGGGAGGTATGTCGGGCCGTAATAGTTGCAATACAGTGGGAAGTATGTCGGGCTGTGAAGGTTACTGTACAGTGGGAGGTATGTTTGGACGTGATGATTACTGTACAGTGGGAGGTATGTCTGGCCGTGATGGTTACAGTACAGTGAGGGATATGTCGGGCCGTGTTGATTATAGTACAGTGGGAGATTTGTCGGGCCGTGAGGTTTACTGTACATTGGGAAGGATGTCGAGCCGTGATGGTTACTGTACAGTGGGAGGTATATCTGAGTGTGATGGTTGCTGTGCAGTGGGAGGTATGTCGGTTTCTGACAGTTACTCTATAGTGAGAGGTATCTCGCTCCGTGATGGTTACTGTACAGTGGAAGGTATTTTGGGTTGTGATGGTTACTGTACAGGAGGGGATATGTCGGGCCGTGGTGGTTACTGTACAGTGGGAGGTATTTGGGACCATGATAATTAAAATACAGTGGGAAGTATGTCGGGCCGTAATAGTTGCAATACAGTGGGAAGTATGTCGGGCTGTGATGGTACTGTACAGTGGGAGGTATGTCTGGCCGTGATGATTACTGTACAGTGGGAGATATGTCGGGCCGTTATGGTTACTGTACAGTGGGAGGTATGTCGGTGTGTGATGGTTACTGTGCAGTGGGAGGTATGTCGGTGTGTGATGGTTACTGTGCAGTGGGAGGTAGGTCGGGTGTTGAACGATTCTCGAAATTAGGAAATATGTCTGGCAGTGATGGTTACTGCACAGTGGGAGGTATGTCGGGCCGTGATGGTTACTGTACAGTGGGAGGTATGTCTGGCCGTGATGGTTACTGTACAGTGGGAAGGATATCGTTCCGTAATGGTTACTGCACAGTGGGAGGTATTTCTGGCCGTGATGGTTACTGTATAGTGGGAGGTGTGTCGGGCCGTAATGGTTACTGTACAGTGGGATGTATGTCGGGCCGTGATTGTTACTGTACAGTGGGAGGTAGGTCGGGCTGTGGTGGTTACTGTACAGTGGGAGAAACGATGGTTATTGTACAGTGGGAGGTATGTCGAGCCGTGATGGTTATTGTACAGTGGGAGGTATGTCGAGCCGTGATAGTTACTGCACAGTGGGATGTATGTCGGGCCGTAATGGTTACTGTACAGAGGGAGATATGTCAAGCCGTGATAGTTACTGTACAGTGGGATCTATGTCGGGCCGTGATTGTTACTGTACAGTGGGAGGAATTTCGGGCCGTGATGGTTACTGTACAGTGGGTTGTATGTCGGGCCTTGATGGATACTGTACAGTGGGAGGTATGTGGGTCTGTGGTGGTTAGTGTACAGTGGGAGATATGATGTTTGCTGTACAGTGGGAGGTATGCTGGTCCGTGATGGTTACTGTACAGTGGGAGGTATGCTGGGCCGTGTTGGTTACTGTACAGTGGGAGATTTGTCGGGCCGTGGTGGTTACTATACATTGGGAGGGATGTCGGGCCGTAACGGTTACTGGTCAGTGGCAGGGATGTCGGGTGGTGATGTTTTACTGTACATTGCGAGTTTTGTCGGCCCCTGATGGTTACTGTACAGTGGGAGGTATATCGGGCTGTGATGGTTACTGTACTTAGGGAGGTATGTCTGGACGTGATTCTTACAGTACAGTGGGAGGTATGTCGGTTTGTGATGGTTACTGTACAGTGGGAGGTATATCGGGCCGTGTCGGTTACTGTACATTGGGAGGAATATCTGGCCGTGATAGTTACTGTAAAGTGGGGGATATGTCGGGTTGTTATGGTTATTGGACTGTGGGACGTATGTCGAGCCGTGATTGTTACTGTACAGAGGGAAGTATGTCGGGCCGCGATAGTTACTGTACAGTGGGATGTATGTCGGGCCGTGAGGGTTAATGTACAGTGGAAGGGATGTCGGACCGTGATGGTTGCTGTACAGTGGGAGCTATGTCGGGCCGTGATTGTTACTGTACAGTGCGAGATATGTCGAGCCGTGATGGTTACTGTACAGTGGGTGGTGTGTCGGGCCGTGATGGCTACTGTTCAGTGGGAGGTATGTCGGGCCGCGATAGGTTCTGTACAGTGGGATATATGTCGGGCCGTGATGGTTATGGTACAGTGGGAGTGATGTCGCACACTAATCGTTGCTGTACAGAGGGAGGCATGTCGGGCAGTGATGGTTTCTATACAGTGGGAGATATGTCGGGCGGGGATGGTACTGTACAGTGGGAGTAATCTCGGGCCGCGGTGGTTACTTGAAATTGGGAGCTATGTCTGCCCGTGACTGCTACTGTACAGTGGGAAATATGTTGGGCCGTGATGGTTACTGTACAGTGGGAGGTAGGTCGGGCTGTGGTGGTTAATGTACAGTGGGAGATATGATGGTTATTGTGCAGTGGGAGCTATGTCTGGCCGCGATGGTTCCTGTGCAGTGGGATGTATGTCGGGCCGTGATTTTTACTGTACAGAGGGCAGTATGTCGGGCCGCGATAGTTACTGTACAGTGGGATGTATGTCGGGCCGTGAGGGTTAATGTACCGTGGGAGGGATGTCGGACCGTGATGGTTGCTGTACAGTGGGAGGTATGTCGGGCCGTGATGGCTACCGTTCAGTGGGAGGTATGTCGGGCCGCGATAGGTTCTGTACAGTGGGATGTATGTCGGGCCGTGATGGTTATGGTACAGTGGGAGCGATGTCGCACACTGACCGTTGCTGTACAGTGGGAGGCACGTCGGGCCGTGATGGTTTCTGCACAGTGGGAGATATGTCGGGCGGTGATGGTACTGTACAGTGGGATTAATGTCGGGCCGCGGTGGTTACTTGAAATTGGGAGCTATGTCTGGCCGTGAATGCTACTGTACAGTGGGAGATATGTTGGGCCGTGATGGTTACTGTACATTGGGAGGTAGATCGTGCTGTGGTGGTTAATGTACAGTGGGAGATATGATGGTTATTGTGCAGTGGGATGTATGTCGGGTCGTGATTGTGACTTACAGAGGGAAGTATGTCGGGCCGCGATAGTTACTGTACAGTGGGATGTATGTCGGGCCGTGAGGGTTAATGTACAGTGGGAGGGATGTCGGACCGTGATGGTTGCTGTACAGTGGGAGGTATGTCGGGCCGTGATGGTTACAGTACATTGAGGGATATGTCGGGCCGTATTGATTACTGTATAGTGGGAGATTTGTCGGGACGTGATGGTTACTGTACATTGGGAGGGATGTCGGTTAGTGATGTTTACTGTACAGTGGGAGGGATATCGGGCCGTGATGGTTACTGTACAGTGGGAGGAATGTCGGGTTGTGATGGTTACTGTACAGTGGGGGATATGTCGGTCCGTGGTTGTTACTGTACAGTGGGAGGTATTTCGGACCGTGTTAATTAAAATACAGTGGGAAGTATGTCGGGCCGTAATAGTTACAAAAGGTGGGAGATATGTCGGGCCGTGATGGTTACTGTGCAGTGGGAGGTAGGTCGGGTGGTGAATGCTTCTCGAAATTGGGAAATATGTCTGGCAGTAATGGTTACTGTACAGTGGGAGGTATGTCGGGCCGTGAAGGTTACTGTACAGTGGGAGGTATGTCTGGCCGTGTTGGTTACTGTACAGTGGGAAGGATATCGTTCCGTGATCGTTATTGTACAGTGGGAGGTATGTCTGGCCGTGATGGTTACTGTACAGTGGGAGGTATGTCGGTCCGTGATGGTTACTGTACAGTGGGAAGTATGTCGGGCCGTGATGGTTACAGTACAGTGAGAGGTATATCTGAGTGTGATGGTTGCTGTACAGTGTGAGGTATGTCGGGCTCTGACAGTTACTGTACAATGGGAGGTATGTCTGACCGTGATGGTTACTGTACAGTGGGAGATATGTCGGGCCGTGATGGTTACTGTACAGTGGGGTATATGTCGGGCCGTGGTGGTTCCTGTACAGTGGGAGAAATTTCGCGTCGCGATAGTTACTATACAGTGTCAGGCATTTTGGGCCATTACGGGTCCTGTACAGTGGGAGGAATGCCGGGCCGTAATAGTTATAATACAGTGGGAAGTATGTCAGGCCGTGATGTTTGCTGTACAGTGAGGGATATGTCGGGCCGTGTCGGTTACTATACAGTGGGAGGTATGTCGGGCCGTGATGGTTACAGTACAGTGAGAGGTATATCTGAGTGTGATGGTTGCTGTACAGTGTGAGGTATGTCGGGCTCTGACAGTTACTGTACAATGGGAGGTATGTCAGGCCGTAATGGTTACTGTACAGTGGGAGGTATATCTGGCCGTGATGGTTACTGTACAGTGGGAGGTATGTCTGGCCGTGATGGTTACAGTACAGTGAGGGATATGTCGGGCCGTGTTGATTACAGTACAGTGGGAGATTTGTCGTGCCGTGATGGTTACTGTACAGTGGGAGGTATGTCGGGCCGTGTCGGTTACTATACAGTGGGAGGTATGTCGGGCCGTGATGTTTACTGTACAGTGGGAGGTATATCTGAGTGTGATGGTTGCTGTACAGTGGTAGGTATGTCGGGCTCTGACAGTTACTGTACAGTGGGAGATATGTCGGGCCGTGGTGGTTACTGTACAGTGGGAGAAATTTCGTGCCGCGATAGTTACTATACAGTGTCAAGTGTGTTGGGCCATGACGGTACCTGTACAGTGGGAGGTATGTCGGCCCGTAATAGTTGCAATACAGTGGGAAGTATGTCGGGGTGTGATGGTTACAGTACAGTGGAGGTATGCCTGGCCGCGATGGTTACAGTACAGTGAGGGATATGTCGGGCCGTGTTGATTATAGTACAGTGGGAGATTTGTCGGGCCGTGATGTTTACTGTACATTGGGAAGGATGTCGGGCCGTGATGGTTACGGTACAGTGGGAGGTATATCTGAGTGTGATGGTTGCTGTGCAGTGGGAGGTATGTCGGGTTCTGACAGTTACTCTATAGTGGGAGGTATGTCGCTCCGTGATGGTTACCGTACAGTGGAAGGTATGTCGCGTTGTGATGGTTACCGTACGGGGGGGGGATATGTCGGGCCGTGGTGGTTACTGTACAGTGGGAGGTATTTCGGACCGTGATAATTAAAATACAGTGGGAAGTATGTCGGGCCGTGATGGTTACTGTTCAGTGGGAGGTATGTCGGGTGGTGAACGCTTCTCGAAATTGGGAAATAAGTCTGGCAGTGATGGTTACTGTACAGTGGGAGGTATGTCGGGCCGTGATGGTTACTGTACAGTGGGAGGTATGTCTGGCCGTGATGGTTATTGTACAGTGGGAAGGATGTCGTTCCGTTATAGTTACTATACAGTGGGAGGTATGTCTGGCCGTGATGGTTACTGTACAGTGGGAGGTATGTCGGGCTGTGATGGTTACTGTACAGTGGGAGGTATGTCGAGCCGTGATGGTTATTGTACAGTGGGAGATATGTTGGGCGGTGATGGTTACTGTACAGAGGGAAGTATGGCGGGCCATGATGGTTATTGTACAGTGGCAGGTATGTCGGGCAATGACGGTTACTGTACAGTGGGAAGAATAACTGGCCGTGATAGTTACTGTATAATCTGGGATATGACGGGTTGTGATGGTTACTGGGCAGTGGGAGGTATGTCGAGCCGTGATAGTTACTGTACAGTGGGATGTATGTCGGGCCATAATGGTTACTGTACAGAGGGAGATATGTCAAGCCGTGACAGTTACTGTACAGTGGGATCTATGTCGGGCCGTGATGGTTACTGTACATTGGGAGGTGTGTTGGGCTGTGAAGGTTACAGGACATTGGGAGGTATGTCGGTCCGTGATGGTTACTGTACAGTGGGATGTATGTCGGGCCGTAATGGTTACTGTACAGAGCGAGATATGTCAAGCCGTAATAGTTACTGTACAGTGGGATCTATGTCGGGCCGTGATTGTTACTGTACAGTGGGAGGAATTTCGGGCCGTGATGGTTACTGTACAGTGGGAGGTATGTCGGCCCGCGATAGTTACTGTACAGTGGGTTGTATGTCGGGTCGTGATGGATACTGTACAGTGGGAGGTATGTGGGTCTGTGGTGGTTACTGTACAGTGGGAGATATTATGTTTGCTGTACAGTGGGAGGTATGTTGGGCCGTGATGGTTACTGTACAGTGGGAGGTATGTCTAGCCGTGATGGTTACAGTACAGTGAGGGATATTATGGGCCGTGTTGGTTACTGTACAGTGGGAGATTTGTCGGGCCGTGGTAGTTACTATGCATTGGGAGGAATGTCGGGCCGTGATGTTTACTGGTCAGTGGCAGGGATGTCGGGCTGTGATGTTTACTGTACATTGCGAGTTTTGTCGGGCCGTGATGGTTACTGTACAGTGGGAGGTATATCGGGCTGTGATGGTTATTGTACTTAGGGAGGTATGTCTGGACGTGATGCTTAC
The DNA here is from genome assembly GCF_037043375.1 of Chiloscyllium plagiosum. Lineage (NCBI taxonomy): Eukaryota > Metazoa > Chordata > Chondrichthyes > Orectolobiformes > Hemiscylliidae > Chiloscyllium > Chiloscyllium plagiosum. The sequence goes on from NW_028270175.1 coordinate 79,310,349, forward strand.
AGCACAGTGGGAGGTATGCCGGGTTGTGATGGTTACTGTACAGTGGGGGATATGTCGGTCCGTGGTTGTTACTGTACAGTGGGAGGTATTTCGGACCGTGTTAATTAAAATACAGTGGGAAGTATGTCGGGCCGTAATAGTTACAAAAGGTGGGAGATATGTCGGGCCGTGATGGTTACTGTGCAGTGGGAGGTAGGTCGGGTGGTGAACGCTTCTCGAAATTGGGAAATATGTCTGGCAGTAATGGTTACTGTACAGTGGGAGGTATGTCGGGCCGTGAAGGTTACTGTACAGTGGGAGGTATGTCTGGCCGTGTTGGTTACTGTACAGTGGGAAGGATGTCGTTCCGTGATCGTTATTGTACAGTGGGAGGTTTGTCTGGCCGTGATGGTTACTGTACAGTGGGAGGTATGTCGGTCCGTGATGGTTACTGTACAGTGGGAAGTATGTCGGTCCGTGATGGTTACTGTACAGTGGGAAGTATGTCGCGCCGTGATGGTTACAGTACAGTGAGAGGTATATCTGAGTGTGATGGTTGCTGTACAGTGTGAGGTATGTCGGGCTCTGACAGTTACTGTACATTGGGAGGTATGTCTGACCGTGATGGTTACTGTACAGTGGGAGATATGTCGGGCCGTGATGGTTACTGTACAGTGGGGCATATGTCGGGCCGTGGTGGTTACTGTACAGTGGGAGAAATTTCGCGTCGCGATAGTTACTATACAGTGTCAGGCATTTTGGGCCATTACGGGTCCTGTACAGTGGGAGGAATGCCGGGCCGTAATAGTTATAATACAGTGGGAAGTATGTCAGGCCGTGATGTTTGCTGTACAGTGAGGGATATGTCGGGCCGTGTCGGTTACTATACAGTGGGAGGTATGTCGGGCCGTGATGGTTTCAGTACAGTGAGAGGTATATCTGAGTGTGATGGTTGCTGTACAGTGTGAGGTATGTCGGGCTCTGACAGTTACTGTACAATGGGACGTATGTCAGGCCGTGATGGTTACTGTACAGTAGGAGGTATATCTGGCCGTGATGGTTACTGTACAGTGGGAGGTATGTCTGGCCGTGATGGTTACAGTACAGTGAGGGATATGTCGGGCCGTGTTGATTACAGTACAGTGGGAGATTTGTCGTGCCGTGATGGTTACTGTACAGTGGGAGGTATGTCGGGCCGTGTCGGTTACTATACAGTGGGAGGTATGTCGGGCCATGATGGTTACTGTACAGTGGGAGGTATATCTGAGTGTGATGGTTGCTGTACAGTGGTAGGTATGTCGGGCTCTGACAGTTACTGTACAGTGGGAGATATGTCGGGCCGCGGTGGTTACTGTACATTGGGAGAAATTTCGTGCCGCGATAGTTACTATACAGTGTCAAGTGTGTTGGGCCATGACGGTACCTGTACAGTGGGAGGTATGTCGGCCCGTAATAGTTGCAATACAGTGGGAAGTATGTCGGGGTGTGATGGTTACAGTACAGTGGAGGTATGCCTGGCCGTGATGGTTACAGTACAGTGAGGGATATGTCGGGCCGTGTTGATTATAGTACAGTGGGAGATTTGTCGGGCCGTGATGTTTACTGTACATTGGGAAGGATGTCGGGCCGTGATGGTTACGGTACAGTGGGAGGTATATCTGAGTGTGATGGTTGCTGTGCAGGGGGAGGTATGTCGGGTTCCGACAGTTATTCTATAGTGGGAGGTATGTCGCTCCGTGATGGTTACTGTACAGTGGAAGGTATGTCGCGTTGTGATGGTTACTGTACGGGGGGGGGGGGATATGTCGGGCCGTTGTGGTTACTGTACAGTGGGAGGTATTTCGGACCGTGATAATTAAAATACAGTGGGAAGTATGTCGGGCCGTGATGGTTACTGTACAGTGGGAGGTATGTCGGGTGGTGAACGATTCTCGAAATTGGGAAATACGTCTGGCAGTGATGGTTACTGTACAGTGGGAGGTATGTCGAGCCGTGATGGTTATTGTACAGTGGGAGATATGTTGGGCGGTGATGGTTACTGTACAGAGGGAAGTATGGCGGGCCATGATGGTTATTGTACAGTGGCAGGTATGTCGGGCAATGACGGTTACTGTACAGTGGGGAGAATAACTGGCCGTGATAGTTACTGTATAATCTGGGATATGACGGGTTGTGATGGTTACTGGGCAGTGGGAGGTATGTCGAGCCGTGATAGTTACTGTACAGTGGGATGTATGTCGGGCCATAATGGTTACTGTACAGAGGGAGATATGTCAAGCCGTGATAGTTACTGTACAGTGGGATCTATGTCGGGCCGTGATGGTTACTGTACATTGGGAGGTGTGTTGGGCTGTGATGGTTACAGGACATTGGGAGGTATGTCGGTCCGTGATGGTTACTGTACAGTGGGATGTATGTCGGGCCGTAATGGTTACTGTACAGAGGGAGATATGTCAAGCCGTAATAGTTACTGTACAGTGGGATCTATGTCGGGCCGTGATTGTTACTGTACAGTGGGAGGAATTTCGGGCCGTGATGGTTACTGTACAGTGGGAGGTATGTCGGCCCGCGATAGTTACTGTACAGTGGGTTGTATGTCGGGTCGTGATGGATACTGTACAGTGGGAGGTATGTCGGCCCGCGATAGTTACTGTACAGTGGGTTGTATGTCGGGTCGTGATGGATACTGTACAGTGGGAGGTATGTGGGTCTGTGGTGGTTACTGTACAGTGGGAGATATGATGTTTGCTGTACAGTGGGAGGTATGTTGGGCCGTGATGGTTACTGTACAGTGGGAGGTATGTCTAGCCGTGATGGTTACAGTACAGTGAGGGATATTATGGGCCGTGTTGGTTACTGTACAGTGGGAGATTTGTCGGGCCGTGGTGGTTACTATGCATTGGGAGGAATGTCGGGCCGTGATGTTTACTGGTCAGTGGCAGGGATGTCGGGCTGTGATGTTTACTGTATATTGCGAGTTTTGTCGGGCCGTGATGGTTACTGTACAGTGGGAGGTATATCGGGCTGTGATGGTTACTGTACTTAGGGAGGTATGTCTGGACGTGATGCTTACAGTACAGTGGGAGGTATGTCGGTTTGTGATGGTTACTGTACAGTGGGAGGTATATCGGGCCGTATCGGTTACTGTACATTGGGAGGAATACCTGGCCGTGATAGTTACTGTAAAGTGGGGGATATGTCGTGTTGTGATGATTATTGGACTGTGGGAGGTATGTCGAGCCGTGATAGTTACTGTGCAGTGGGATGTATGTCGGGCCGTGAGGGTTAATGTACAGTGGGAGGGATGTTGGACCGTGATGGTTGCTGTACAGTGGGAGGTATGTCGGGCCGTGATTAGTATTGTACAGTGGGAGGTATGTCGGGCCGTGATGGCTACTGTTCAGTGGGAGGTATGTCGGGCCGCGATAGGTTCTGTACAGTGGGAGGTATGTCGGGCCGCGATAGGTTCTGTACAGTGGGATGTATGTCGGGCCGTGATGGTTATGGTACAGTGGGAGTGATGTCGCACACCGATCGTTGCTGTACAGTGGGAGATATGTCGGGCGGTGATGGTACTGTACAGTGGGAGTAATGTCGGGTCGCGGTGGTTACTTGAAATTGGGAGCTATGTCTGGCCGTGACTGCTACTGTACTTTGGCAGATATGTTGGGCCGTGATGGTTACTGTACAGTGGGAGGTAGGTCGGGCTGTGGTGGTTACTGTACAGTGGGAGATACGATGGTTATTGTACAATGGGAGGTATGTCTGGCCGTGATGGTTACTGGACATTGAGGGATATGTCGGGCCGTATTGATTACTGTATAGTGGGAGATTTGTCGGGACGTGATGGTTACTGTACATTGGGAGGGATGTCGGTTAGTGATGTTTACTGTACAGTGGGAGGGATATCGGGCCGTGATGGTTACTGTACAGTGGGAGGTGGGTCGGGCTCTGACAGTTACTGTACAGTGGGGGATATGTTGGACCGTGTTGATTACTGCACAGTGGGAGGTAATTCGGCCGTGATAGTTAGTATACAGTGGGAGGTATAGATTATCTTAGATTAGATTACTTACAGTGTGGAAACAGGCCCTTCACCCCAACAAGTCCACACCGCCCCCCCCGAAGCGCAACCCACCCATACCCCTACATTTACCCCTTACCTAACACTACGGGCAACTTTAGCATGGCCAATTCACCTGACTTGCACATCTTTGGACTGTGGGAGGAAACCGGAGCCCCCGGAGGAAACCCACGCAGACACGGGGAGAACGTGCAAACTCCACACAGTCAGTCGCCTGAGGCGGGAATTGAACCAGGGTCTCTGGCACTGTGAGGCAGCAGTGCTAACCACTGTGCCACCGTGCCGCCCACGGGCCATGACGGTTCCTGTACAGTCGGATGCATGTCGGGCCGAGATTGTTACTGTACAGTGGGAGATATGTCGGGCCGTGATGGTTACTGGACTGTGGGAGGTATCTCGGGCCGTGATTGTTACGAACAGTGGGAGGAATTTCGGGCTGTAATCCTTACAGTACAGTGGGAGGTATGTCGGGCCGTGATGGTTACTGTACTGTGGGAGGTATGTCGGGACGTGATAGTTACTGTACTGTGGGAGGTATGTCGGGCCGTGATGGTTACTGTTCACTGGGAGGTATGTCAGGCCGCGATAGGTACTGTACAGTGGGATGTATGTCGGGCCGTGATGATTACGGTACAGTGGGAGTGTTGTCGCACTCTGATGGTTGCTGTACAGTGGGAGGCATGTCGGGCCGTGATGGTTTCTGTACAGTGGGAGATATGTCGGGCGGTGATGGTACTGTACATTGGGAGGTATGTCGGGCCGCGACGGTTACTGTACAGTGGGAGGTATGTCGAGCCGTGATGGTTACTGTACAGTGGGATGCATGTCGTGCCGTGATGGTTACTGTACAGTGGGAGGTATGTCGGGCCGTGATGGTTACTGTTCAGTGAGGGATATGTCGGGCCGTGATGTTTACTGTCCAGTGGGGGGCATGTCGGGCCGTGATGGTTACTGTACAGTGGGAGGTATGTCGAGCCGTGATGGTTACTGTACAGTGGGATGCATGTCGTGCCGTGATGGTTACTGTACAGTGGGAGGTATGTCGGGCCGTGATGGTTACTGTTCAGTGAGGGATATGTCGGGCCGTGATGTTTACTGTCCAGTGGGAGGCATGTCGGGCCGTGATGGTTACTGTACAGTGGGAGGTATGTCGGGCCGTGATGGTTACTGTACAGTGGGACGCATGTCGTGCCGTAATGGTTACTGTACGGTGGGAAGCATGTCGGGCCGTGATGGTTACTGTACAGTGGGAGGTATGTCTGGCCTTGATGGTTACTGTACAGTGGGTGGGATATCGGGCCGTGATGGTTAACGCGCAGTGGGAGGTATGTCAGGTTGTGATGGTTACTGTACAGTGGGAGGTATGACTGGACGTGACAGTTAATGTACAGTGAGAGGTATGTCGAGCTGTGATGGTTTCTGTACATTGTGAGGTATGTCTGGACGTGATAGTTACTGTACAGAGGTGGTATGTCGGGCTGTGATGGTTACTGTACAGTGGGAGGTATATCGGGCCGTATCGGTTACTGTACATTGGGAGGAATATCTGGCCGTGATAGTTACTGTAAAGTGGGGGATATGTCAGATTGCGATGGTTACTGGACAGTGGGAGGTATGTCGGGCCATGATTGTTACTGTTCAGTGTAAGGTATGTCGGGCCGTGATGGTTAGTGTACAGTGGGAGGTATGTCGTGCCATGATGGTCACTGTACAGTGGGAGATACGTCGAGTCGTGATAGTTCCTGTACAGTGATATGTATGTCGGGCCGTGATTCTTACTGTACAGGGGGAGGTATTTCCGGTCGTGATGGTTACTGTACAGTGGGAGGTATGTCGGGCCGTGATGGTTACTGTAGAATGGGAGGTATTTCGGGCCGCGATAGTTACTGTACAGTGGGATGTATGTTGGGCCGTGATGGTTACTGTACAGTGGGAGGGATGTCGCACCATGATGGTTGCTGTACAGTGCGAGGCATGTCGTGCTGTGACGGTTTCTGTACAGTGGGAGGTATGTCGGGCGGTGATGGTTACTGTACAGTGGGAGGTATGTCTAGCCGTGATGGATACTGTACATTGGGTGGTTTGTCAGGCCGTGACAGTTATTATACAGTGGGAGATATGTCGGTCTGTGATGGTTACTGTACAGTGGGAGGTATGTTGGATCGTGATGGTTACTTGAAATTGGAGGCCATGTCTGGCCGTGACAGTTACTGTACAGTGGGAGTAATAATGGGCCGTGATAGTTACTGTACAGTGGGAGGTAGTTTGGGCGATGGTGGTTACTGTACAGTGGGCGATAGGATGGTTATTGTACAGTGGGAGGTATGTCTGGCCGTGATGGTTACTGTGCAGTGGGACGTATGTCTGGCCGTGATGGTTACAGTACAGTGAGGGTATGCCGGGCCGTGGTGATTACAATACAGTGGTAGATTTGTCAGGCTGTGATGGTTACTGTACATTGGGAGGGATGTCGGGCCGTGATGGTTACTGTACTGTGGGAGGTATGTCGGGCCATGATGGTTACTGTACAATGAGGGATATGTCGGTCCGTGTTGGTTACTGTACAGTGGGAGGTATGTCGGGCCGTGATGGTTACTGTACAGTGGGAGGTATATCGGGCCATTATGGTTACTGTACAGTGGGAGGCATGTCGGGCCGTGAAGGCTACTGTACAGTGGGTGGGATATCGGGCCGTGATGGTTAATGTACAGTGGGAGGTATGTCGGGTCGTGATGGTTACTTGAAATTGGGAGGTACGTCTGGCCGTGATGGTTACTGGACAGTGGGAGGTATGTCGGGCATGATGCTTACTGTACATTGGGAGGTATGTCGGGCCGTGATGGTTACTGGTCAGTGGCAGGTATGTCTGGCCATGATGGTTACTGTACAGTGGCAGGTGTGTCGGGCTGTCATGGTTACTGTACAGTTGGAGGTATGTCAGGCGGTGATGGTTACTGTACAGTGGGAAGTATTTCGGAATGTGATGGTTACTGTACAGTGGGTAATATCTCGGGCCATGTTGGTTACTGTACAGTGTGAGGTATGGGGCCGTGATGGTTACTGTACAGTGGGTGGGATATCGGGCCGTGATGGTTACTGTACAGTGGGAGGTATGTCGGGTCGTGATGGTGACTGTACAGTGGGAGGTATGTCGGGTCGTGATTGTTACTGGACAATCGGAGGTATGTCGGGCGTGATGGTTACTGTACAGTGGGAGGTATGTCGGGCCGTGATGGTTACTGTACAATGGGAGGTATTTCGGGCCGCGATAGTTACTATACAGTGGGATGTATGTTGGGCCGTGATGGTTACTGTACAGTAGGAGGGATGTCGCACCGTGATTGTTGCTGTACAGTGCGAGGCATGTCGGGCCGTGACGGTTTCTGTACAGTGGGAGGTATGTCTGGCCGTGATGGTTACTGTACTGTGGGAGGTATGTCGGGCCATGATGGTTACTGTACAATGAGGGATATGTCGGTCCGTGTTGGTTACTGTACAGTGGGAGGTATGTCGGGCCGTGATGGTTACTGTACAGTGGGAGGTATGTCGGGCCATTATGGTTACTGTACAGTGGGAGGCATGTCGTGTCGTGAAGGCTACTGTACAGTGGGTGGGATATCGGGCCGTGATGGTTACTGTACAGTGGGAGGTATGTCGGGCATGATGCTTACTGTACATTGGGAGGTATGTCGGGCCGTGATGGTTCCTGGTCAGTGGCAGGTATGTCTGGCCGTTATGGTTACTGTACAGTGGCAGGTGTGTCGAGCTGTGATGGTTACTGTGCAGTGGGACGTATGTCTGGCCGTGATGGTTACAGTACAGTGAGGGATATGCTGGGCCGTGGTGATTACAGTACAGTGGTAGTTTTGTCAGGCTGTGATGGTTACTGTACATTGGGAGGGATGTCGGGCCGTGATGGTTACTGTACTGTGGGAGGTATGTCGGGCCATGATGGTTACTGTACAATGAGGGATATGCCGGTCCGTGTTGGTTACTGTACAGTGGGAGGTATGTCGGGCCGTGATGGTTACTGTACAGTGGGAGGTATGTCGTGCCGTGAAGGCTACTGTACAGTGGGTGGGATATCGGGCCTGATGGTTAATGTACAGTGGGAGGTATGTCGGGTCGTGATGCTTACTTGAAATTGGGAGGTATGTCTGGCCGTGATGGTTACTGGACACTGGGAGGTATGTCGGGCATGATGCTTACTGTACATTGGGAGGTATGTCGGGCCGTGATGGTTACTGGTCAGTGGCAGGTATGTCTGGCCGTGATGGTTACTGTACAGTGGCAAGTGTGTCGGGCTGTGATGGTTACTGTACAGTGGGAGGTATGTCGGGCAGTGATGGTTACTGTACAGTGGGAAGTATTTCGGAACGTGATGGTTACTGTACATTTGGTAATGTCTCGGGCCATGTTGGTTACTGTACAGTGTGAGGTATGGGGCCGTGATGGTTACTGTACAGTGGGTGGGATATCGGGCCGTAATGGTTACTGTACAGTGGGAGGTATGTCGGGTCGTGATGGTGACTGTACAGTGGGAGGTATGTCGGGTCGTGATTGTTACTGGACAATGGGAGGTATGTCGGGCGTGATGGTTACTGTACAGTGGGAGGTATGTCGGGCCGTGATGGTTAGTGTACTATGGGAGGTATTTTGGGCCGCGATAGATACTGTACAGTGGGATGTATGTTGGGCCGTGATGGTTACTGTGCAGTAGGAGGGATGTCGCACCGTGATTGTTGCTGTACAGTGCGAGGCATGTCGGGCCGTGACGGTTTCTGTACAGTGGGAGGTATGTCTGGCCGTGATGGATACTGTACATTGGGTGGTATGTCAGGCCGTGACAGTTATTATACAGTGGGAGTTATGTCGGGCTGTGATGGTTACTGTACAGTGGGAGGTATGTTGGACCGTGATGTTTCCTTGAAATTGGAGGCTACGTCTGGCCGTGGCAGTTACTGTACAGTGGGAGAAATAATGGGCCGTGATTGTTACTGTACAGTGGGAGGTAGTTTGGGCTATGGTGGTTACTGTACAGTGGGCGATAGGATGGTTATTTTACAGTGGGAGGTATGTCTGGCCGTGATGGTTACTGTGCAGTGGGACGTATGTCTGGCCGTGATGGTTACAGTACAGTGAGGGATATGCCGGGCCGTAGTGATTACAGTACAGTGGTAGATTTGTCAGGCTGTGATGGTTACTGTACATTGGGAGAGATGTCGGGCCGTGATGGTTACTGTACAGTGGGAGGTAGTTTGGGCTATGGTGGTTACTGTACAGTGGGCGATACGATGGTTATTGTACAGTGGGAAGTATGTCTGGCCGTGATGGTTACTGTGCAGTGGGACGTATGTCTGGCCGTGATGGTTACAGTACAGTGAAGGATATGCCGGGCCGTGGTGATTAGAGTACAGTGGTAGATTTGTCAGGCTGTGATGGTTACTGTACTTTGGGAGGGATGTCGGGCCGTGATGGTTACTGTACTGTGGGAGGTATGTCGGGCCATGATGGTTACTGTACAGTGAGGGATATGTCGGTCCGTGTTGGTTACTGTACAGTGGGGGGTATGTCGGGCCGTGATGGTTACTGTACTGCGGGAGGTATGTCGGGCCATGATGGTTACTGTACAATGAGGGATATGTCGGTCCGTGTTGGTTACTGTACAGTGGGAGGTATGTCGGGCCGTGATGGTTACTGTACAGTGGGAGGTATGTCGGGCCATTATGGTTACTGTACAGTAGGAGGCATGTCTGGCCGTGAAGGCTACTGTACAGTGGGTGGGATATCGGGCCGTGTTGGTTACTGTACAGTGCGAGGTATGTCGGGTCGTGATGCTTACTTGAAATTGGGAGGTATGTCTGGCCGTGATGGTTACTGGACAGTGGGAGGTATGTCGGGCATGATGCTTACTGTACATTGGGAGGTATGTCGGGCCGTGATGGTTACTGGTCAGTGGCAGGTATGTCTGGTCGTGATGGTTACTGTACAGTGGCAGGTGTGTCGGGCTGTGATGGTTACTGTACAGTGGGAAGTATTTCGGACCGTGATGGTTACTGTACATTTGGTAATGTCTCGGGCCATGTTGGTTACTGTACAGTGTGAGGTATGGGGCCGTGATGGTTACTGTACAGTGGGTGGGATATCGGGCCGTGATGGTTACTGTACAGTGGGAGGTATGTCGGGTCGTGATGGTGACTGTACAGTGGGAGGTATGTCGGGTCGTGATTGTTACTGGACAATGGGAGGTATGTCGGGCGTGATGGTTACTGTACAGTGGGAGGTATGTCGGGCCGTGATGGTTAGTGTACTATGGGAGGTATTTTGGGCCGCGATAGATACTGTACAGTGGGATGTATGTTGGGCCGTGATGGTTACTGTACAGTAGGAGGGATGTCGCACCGTGATTGTTGCTGTACAGTGCGAGGCATGTCGGGCCGTGACGGTTTCTGTACAGTGAGAGGTATGTCTGGCCGTGATGGATACTGTACATTGGGTGGTATGTCAGGCCGTGACAGTTATTATACAGTGGGAGGTATGTCGGGCTGTGATGGTTACTGTACAGTGGGAGGTATGTTGGACCGTGATGTTTCCTTGAAATTGGAGGCTACGTCTGGCCGTGGCAGTTACTGAAGGTATCCCCTGTTCCCCATAAGGACTGTGCACTGACCATCCTTTCCGATGTATGAAATGGAGAGGTGTATCTGCAACAGGCAGAGCGGTGATGATGTGGTCAATGAAATGTTTCCCTTTTATTGATTCCCCCATAACCTGCCGCAGAGCAGTCCAGCAGCCACAGGATGCAGCATCATTGCTGAGCACGATACTGACTATATCCCACGGAGCTCTCCCCTCTGCCTGGCTTGTCCTGTCAGTGTAACATACCATTACTGAGAGGGTGGTGATGTTGCCTGGAATTAGTCCTGTTCACAGACTCCTGCTTTACAGATAATATCTAACTGTTGCTTGATTAGTCTGTGGGATATATACGATAGGTCACTTTTACATTTTGTATAATGAAGAGTTATATAGAACATAGAAGAATACAGCGCAGTACAGGCCCTTCGGCCCTCGATGTTGCGCCGATCCAAGCCCACCTAACCTACACTAGCCCACTATCCTCCATATGCCTATCCAATGCCCGCTTAAATGCCCATAATGAGGGAGAGTCCACCACTGCTACTGTCAGTTAATATCACTTTGTTTCTTACATATTTTAAAATAAACCAAACAACCTTTTTTCGTTGAAAACCATTGAAGTGAACAATAATTGAATTACCAGAGCACACAGCTAACTATTACACAATTCAGTGACTGTAGTACACAGCTTATTGATGTTCAGATGAATAAACACATCATCTTGCAGGCAGCAAAGCTGTTGAAAATGACATTGAGGAAAAGCCTGAATTCAGACAGTGTTACTGGCCCTCACCATGACCTCCAAAACACTGGCCATCTCCAGAATCTGTCCAATGAGTTTCCAAACTGGAGCTGGGCAGTTACTGACATAACCCCTCACAATAGACTAGTTAGAGACATACCTAACCAACGGAGAGATGTGAGTGGGGAAAACTGGTCAATGGACTAGCACATGGCGCTGATCCAGACGCAGTTTAACATTTGTTACAATGACCTGTTAACCTCCATGTCCTGCAAGTATATCTCTTCTGGTGTGGCACCTAAACTCTGTAATTCTTCACCTTGGACCTGATCCTGAATGAAGGTGTTAGAAAGGTGATGGGATCATGCAGCACATGGCATCTTACATTGAATCCCTCATAAACCATATCCAGTGTATGTTAGCCCCAACAATGTCAGTATCCAAACAGAATTGTGCAGCCCCATTGATGGCCAGCATCATCCCAGCCCAATGATCTTGTGTGTGAATTGATTTGGAAATCTCTGTGGAAATGTTTGCAACATTGTTATAACCGTTAACAGCAAAGTGTCTTCACTGAAGTTTCGATAGCCTTTCATAATACCAACTTTTAGATTGTCCAATAAGCACAAAAGTCCTTGTACTTAATAATAATTTGGTCTTGGGTGTGGCAATGCGATATGTCATTTCAATGCTCCTTCCTGTGAGTTGTGCATTGTTTTCATCATAATGATGTTATAAAAGTGAACGGAATAAATGGGTGGATTTTAGATTAGATTACATTACAGTGTGGAAACGTAATCTAATCTAAAATTTACCCATTTATTCCGTTCACTTTTATAACAGCATTATGATGAAAACAGTGCACAACTCACAGTAAGGAGCATTGAAATTATAAATATCATTCCCACACCCAAGGCCAAATTATTATTAAGTACAAGGACATTGAAAATATACAATTATTTTCTCTTGTATTAATATTTTGAACTAATAGTCTCTCTTGCTCCTCAGATGCTGCCTGAACGGCTGTGCTTTTTTCAGAACCACACTTTTTGACTCTGATCTCCAGCATCTGCAGGGTTTGAGCTATAGCTGGTGGTTGAATGGGCTATGGCTATTTTCCCTGGAATGTTGGAGACTGAGGGGTGACCTTAAAGCGATATACAAAATCATGAGGGCCATGAATGGAGAGATAGACAAGTCTTCTCCCTGGTAGGGGGAAGTCCAGAACTAGAGGGCATAGGTTTAGGTTGGGAAGGAAAAATATAAAAGAGATGCAAGGTGCAACCTTTTCACACAGAGGGTGGTTTGTGTATGGTATGAGCTGCCAGAGGATGTTGTGGAAGTTAGTACAATTGCAACATTTAGATGGTGTCTGGATAGGTATATGAATAGAAAGGATTTAGTGGGATATGGGCTGAGTGCTGGCAGATGGGACTAGATTGGTTTGTGTTATCTGGTCGGCATGGACGGGTTGGACCGAAGGAACTATTTCCATGCTGTGCATCTCTTTGACTCTGTGACTGTAATTTAGAAATGACAATAATTTGATATGTACTGTCAGAAAAAATGGTTTATATCATTAAATTGTAGCATACAATAGTTGAAATCTTGCTATTTTTAGAATGAATGATAAAGAACAAAGAACATTCCTGCACACGAACAGACCCTTTGGCCCTCCTAGCCTGTGCTGATCCAGATCCTCCTATTTTCTAAACGTGACACCTATTTTCTAAGAGAATGTATCCCTCTGCTGCCTGCCCATTCATGTATCTGTCAGATATATCTTAGATAACGCTATTGTACCTGCCCCGATCTCCTCTGCTGGTAACACGTTCCAGGCTGCCACCACCATATGTGTAAAGAACTTCCCACATATATCTACCCTAAACCCTTCCCCTCTCACTTTGAACTCATGACGCCTAGTAATTGAGTTCCAAAATCTGGGAAATAAGCTTCTTGCTATTCACCCTGTCTATATTTCTCTTGATTTTGTAGACCTCAATCAGGTCCCCCTCAACCTTTGTCTTTATAATTAAAATAATCCTAATCTACTCAATCTTTCTTCATAACCAGCACCCTCCATACCAGGCAACATCCTGGTGAACCTACTCTGCACTCTATTCAAAGTATCCACATCCTTTGTGTAACGTGGTGACCAGAAATATATGCAGTGTTTCAAATGCGGTGAAACCAAAGTTCTATGCAACTGTAACATGACCTGCCAACGTTTGGAATCAACAGCAGATCCAATGAAGAAAAGCATGCCTTATGTTGCCTTGACCAGTTTACTGACCTGCGTTGTCAACTTCAGGAAACAATGGACCCAGGTCTCACTGTATGTCAATTTTCCCCAAGACTTTTCCGTTTACTGTATTGTTGCTCTTGAACTGGATCTTCCAAAATGCATCGCCTCGCATTTGCACAGTCTGAACTGCATCTGCCATTTCTGTGCCCATCTCTCCAATCGATCTATATTCTGCAGCATTCTCTGACTTTTCCCTTCACTATCTGCTCCTCCACAAATCTTGGTGTTATCTGCAAACTTGCTAATCAGGCAACCGATACCTTCCTCCAATTCATTGACATATATCACAAACAACAGTGGTCCCAGCGCAGATCGCTGTTGCATACCACTGGTCATAGGTCTCCATTTTGAGAAAGCCCCTTCCACTACTACGCTCTGTCTCCTGTTGGCCAGCCAGTTCTCTATCCATCGAGACAAAACATCCTGGACCCCATACGGCATCACCTTCTCCACCAGCCTACCCTGAAGAACCTAATAAAACACCTTACCCAAGTCCCTCAGTATCTTCTCCAGAAGCTTCCCTACCACTGACCTGAGGCTCGCCAGTCTATAAATACCTGGATAATTCCCGCTATCCTTCTTAAACAAGGAGACAGCATTAGCAATGCTTCAGTCCTCCGGGACCTCACCCATGTACAAGGGACCTGCAAAGATACTTGTTAAAGCCCCAGTTATTTCCTCACTCACATCCCTCAGTAACCTGTGGTAGATCTCATCCAGACCTGGGAGCTTGTCTACACTTCTACCTCTTAGAATATCCAACACTTCCTCCCTCTTTATGTCGACTTGACCCAGAGTACGCAAAGATCTATGCCTAACCTCAACATCCATCATGTCCCTCTCCTTGGTGAATACAGATGCAAAGCACTCGCTAAGAATCTCACCCATTTTCTCTGACTCCATGCATAACTTTCTTCCTTTGTCCTGTGTGGGCCAAACATTTCTCTAGTTACCCTCTTGTTGCTTATATATGAAACGTAGTCTTTGGGATTTTCCTCAACCCTGTTTGCTAAAGATATCTCATGACCGCTTTTAGCCCTCTTAATTCCTCAATATTTACTATGAAACGTGGTTCGTGTAAAGAAAATAAACATTTGTTCGTGCGAGTGGGTACTCAGACCTTTTCAAACGGTTTTGTGCCAAAAAATATTTGAAATCCGTCTCAGTGCAAATAAAAAGCAAGAGAAGAAACATCTTGGGAAGAGTAATTTTCATCCACTGTCACCCCAAAGTACTTCTGAGGTAGAATATAGTGAGGGCTTGTAACAGGGGCACAATTTTAACTATGGGTGTTTTGAACATGCAAATTGACTCAATTAATCAACTTGACAGTAATATACTCGAATAAAAATTCATGGAGTGTATGAGAGATTATTTCTGAGAGCAGGATAGCATGGAACCAACCAGAGAATGGGCTAATTTAGATTTGATATTATGTAACAAGGAAGGATTGGTGGATGAGCTTTGCCTTGGAAGGAGTAAACACAACATGCTGGAGTTTCACATTCATATTGAAAGAGTGAAGACTGAGCCATATATGAGAGTTTTAGTGTTAGGCAATGGTAATTATACTAGCCTAAGGAAGGATTTGGCCTGGGTAGACTGGGTCGTGGATGGGGGTGGGAGAAAAGAATAGTCAAAGGCAGGCAGATGAAGAAATTTGGCAAATAATTAGGAAGATACTGAAGACCGAACAGGAGTTGCATAACGGAAAAAAAAACATCCATATCTTGATAAGGAAGTCAAGGATAACATGAAGGCCAATCCTAGTGCATATCATACTGCACATGTTAGTCACACTGTGGAGGATTGGGCAAGTCAGTGGCCTCGTGGTGTTATCACTGAATTCTTATGTGATAAGCCCAGATAATGTTCTGGTGACCCGGGTCCAAATCCTGCCACAGCAAGTTGGGGAGCTTGAATTCAAATCTGGAATTAAAAGAATGATAGTGGTTATGAATCGATTGCCAAGAAAAACCCACCTGGTTCACTAATGTCCTTTAAGTAAGGAAACTGCCATCCTTACTATAGTTTCACCACTCTCAGGCTGAAGGCCTTTCTGACCGGACGAGCCAACTGAAAGAATAATCTTACGATGCGCAATAATAAAATTACCATGGAGTTACAAAAATGAACAATTATTAAAGCATGCTGTGAAATGGACCCCAGCTTTGACTAAAGTCTCTGTACTAATCCACCTGCTGCAGAATCCAGACAGGCTGCAGATACCCACAGACGGTTTGCAAACAAACCGGAAACTCCAGATCCTGTAATACTCACCTGAAGTTGGACCTGAATGGGACAATGGAATGTTGCCCTTGAGCCAACCCATGATTGAGTCTGATTGATCAGGGTAAATGAACCTGATCATTCCATTGACATATCCTCCTTACCTTCCCAAAAGGGCGTGAAGACGTGGAAGGATAAGAATCACCACAAAGCCCCACACAGTGCAGTAACTGGAGAATAACCAGGGAAAGAGAAGATACCTCCAAGATCATCAGAAGAACAATAAGACATCACCAAGTCGAGCCCGGTGAACTTCTAGTGGGGTGGTTTGTGATCATCCAAAGTTAAGTTAAAGCATAAGATAATGTGTAGCGTTTATCATTGCGTTATAATACTTTTTTATTGTTCTAATATTAATTGTGTTCAAAAAACAAATATTGTTTGGAAGAGTTAACTCGGTTATTTTGCGGAAAATAAGATTTCAATCACACTGTGCACCAGAAACAACACCTTCTTAATTGCTGACTCAACCTGCTACCTTGAGACAATCCTGAACTGGAACTCGCAACTCTCTTTGCACTTCAGACTTCTGATTTTTCTCTCCACTTACAAAGTAGTCTATGACTGTATTCTTCCTACTAATGTGCATCACCTCGCACTTTCCTAAGTTGTACTCCATCTGCCACTTCTTTGCCCACTCTAGTAATAGTTATTCAGTTTCTCATCTATTATTTGTTCCACACGACTGTCTCTCCAGCGCCATTTTCCAGTGCCCCAATATCCACTTCTGCTTCTCTTTTGCCCTTTATATGTCGAAAGAAACTCTTGCAGTTGTCCTTTATATCACTGGATAGCTTAACCTCAAATTTAATCTTCTCCGTCCTTATTTCTTATTTTGTTGCCATCTGTTCATCTTTGAAACTTCCAAATCTTCTGGTTTCTCACTGCCATTTGCTATGTTATCTACTTTCTATTTTCCTTTTACGCTAGCCATGACTGTCCCAGTCATCTATGGTTGCCTCATCTTCGCTGTACAATGCATCTTTTACCTTGGGATAAATCTCTTCTGTGACTCCAAACTTGCTCCGAGAAACTCCCGCCATTATTGTTCCACTGTCTTTCCTGCTCGGCTCCTCTCCCAGTCAATTCTACCCAGCTCCTCCCTTGTGTCTTTGAAGGTGCCTTTATTCAGCTGTAATATTAACTCCGATTCTACTTTCTCCCTCTCAAATTGAAGAGGAGGTTCAATCATATTATAATCACTGCCTCTGAAGGTTCCTTCACCATAAGCTTCCTTATCAAGTATGCCTCACTGCACAGTTCTGAATCCTGTATTATCCGTTCTCTTGTTGCCTGCACCATAAGCTGCTCCAAAAAGCCATCTTGTAGACATTCCACAAATTCTTTTCCTTGCAAACCACTACCACTGATTTTCCCAGTACAACTGCATTTTGAAATGCCCCCACTCACTGTAACTTTGCCTTTCCTACATATCGTTTCTATCTCCTCGTCTATCATGCGCCCCAGCT
Source organism: Chiloscyllium plagiosum (assembly GCF_037043375.1). NCBI lineage: Eukaryota > Metazoa > Chordata > Chondrichthyes > Orectolobiformes > Hemiscylliidae > Chiloscyllium > Chiloscyllium plagiosum. The sequence continues at coordinate 79,327,856 of NW_028270175.1, forward strand.
CCTGTCGACCTGTACATTACTCCAACTACGGTTTTTCACATTTACAGTTCCTCAATTCTACCCACACATTCCACACCATCTGACTCTATTTTAAGTAATGGAACTGAGTGATGGGACTGCAAAACACTTTTGCATTGTCTCAAATTTATAGTTTAGACATGGAGTAATAATATTTCATTGTCAATTACGTTGTAATATGGCCACAGTGTATTTCTTTGGCCAAATATTCTGTCTGTATTACGGAAGAATACAAACGTCAGCGTGGGTTACCTCCGGGTGCTCCGGTCTCCTCCCACAGTCCAAAAATGTGCAGGTTAGATGAATTGGCCAAGCTAAATTGCCCGTAGTGTTAGGTGAAGGGGTAAATGTAGGAGAACGGGTCTGGGTGAGTTGCGCTTTTGACGGTCGGTTTGGACTTGTTGGGACGAAGGGCCTGTTTCCACACTGTAACTAATCTAAATAAAAAGACTTCAAACTGTTCGAGAAGGAAGATATGAAGAGGACATTAGTCTATAAGGAGATTAAGGTGGCTCAAGTGAACAGGCAAATATTGGTGTATGGAACATAGTAGGAAAAGTGTGTCTGTGCTAAAAGATATTGGCGGCTTAATAGAAACGTAGTGTATCATTTCAGTGGTGAGATTGGCTTTAGGCACAGAGGAACTGGGCACTTGGCTTACAAAATAAAAAAAATTACGTTTACACCAATTTTTTAGGAAGGTAAGATAAATATTGAAACTTTCTGAAACAGAATACATTTAAATGTAGGGGCGATTTTGAACAGATTTACAATGTGGTGGTGTAACCACATCGAGAGTGCGATGGCCACAATGATATGAAATGCAATCCAGGGAAGATTCACTCAGCTGACTCTTGTGAGGAGTGTTTATTTCAGGAGGAAATCTTGAAATGACTGGCTCTGGATCTGCTGGGACTTAGGCGAACAACATGTGGTCTTGTTTAACCTCAAAATATTTCAAGTAGTCTTTCAAGTTGAATTCTAAAACAATATTTGAGCGTGTGTGAGAGATTACCATGAATGGAAGGACAGTAAAACTGAAAAAATGTCTCTGTTAAGAAGATGGTGATTTGGTGTCATCCTCTCAGAATGTTGTGACTTTGTACAATTCTCTTCCCAGATAGCGATGGAGGATAAGGCATTGAATATTCCTAAGGCAGAGGCAGGCAGATTCTTGACTAAGAATGACGCACTAAAGTAGTCAGGGCAAAGGAGGAATGTGTGATTGAGGCCACAATCGATCAACCCCGACCTCATCACATGATGGAGCGGTTTTGATTCCTTACTCTTGATGCTAGGTTCTACTTTTCTGTTGTCTTTAGATACTGAAAAAAGAATATGACACGGTTCTCATGAAAATGAAGACTTTTCCTTTCAGATTATTGGACAGAGCTTTGTATATGTGACTTTTAGACAGCACGAGAAAAGCACTCAGGAAAGGTTCATGATGTTGTCGAGAGGTCAGGAGCAAAGGTCAAATGAAAGGTCTCGCTTGAAACTGCTTTAGAAATCGGATTGGGTCGAATGGTTAACTTTAATACTGCAGATTCCTGTCAGTTGTTTTTGTGAGAAACGTTTCATTTCCAAGACCAGCATTCTGTTCCCTGTGTTTAATTTCTGATCAGAATATGGTGATAAACTCCAGGGGTTCTTGTGGTGCAGGAATACTAACAGTAATGTTACAAATAGAGAAACGGGGTTCTTAACAATTTGATAGTGAAGGGAGAATGATATAGCTTTAAATCCTGTGTGCCTTTTGAGATTGTATTCCACACCATTTGATGCTCACAAGCTATTGAAATAGTGAGACCACATCCTCTGTTTCCAACAATTAAAGTGATAGAGTCATACAGCATACAAACCGACTCTCCAGCCCAATACAACTACATCAGCCAGAAAACACCAAATTACATTATTCCCAGTTACCTGAAGACCGACACCCGACTATTCCCTGGCATTTTGCGTTTAAATGCTGCGTTACTGTGTATCTGTGAGCTGAGCTTTTTTGTTCTTCTAATAAATGCACGAAATGATTTCACGGAAATAGATTACACAACTACAAAGACAGTGATAAGCTCATCAGATCAACTAAATGCCCTCGTTGTTTAATAATTATTAGAAAATCGGATTGTCTTTTATTTCATTTGGGATTTTAATGGAGCTAGACCAGCATTAATTGCCCTTGAGAAGTTCCAGTCTAGTTGATGTTGGTCCATCCAAGTGGCTGTTGGGAGGGAGTGCCAGCTGTGCATCTCATGTGCCCGTTTAACTGGAAGTAAATATTACTGGTGATGAACAGCTAGCAGGATAACAAACTCTTTGTCAATATGAACATATGAGAAGGAATTTATTAGTCTTCAGAGAAATAACTACCTTACACGAGAAGTCTATATAATAATGAAGCGAAGTCTGTTTCTATGTTATTGGTGAACTTAAACTACTGGTGTCAAACAGCTGGAATAATGTTGATGCCGTGTTGGACGATTCTTACACTGAGCATGTGAATTATCCTGGATGATTTCAGAGATGGCTGGGCTGTCCTAGGTTGAGTAAGTGCTGATACTCCATGGGATGATGCTTGTTTGCAATCTCGCCACTTACTGAGCACAATTCGATGGAACAAACCAACAAGTCCAATTGGTTGCTGCTTCAGAATATATCTGATCTTTCATGTCTGCCACCACATGGAATCATGTAATAAAGACAAGGCCCATTGAGTCTGCACACCCCCCCCCCCACCCCCCCGCCCAGTGCTGATACAAGTGCTTTAAAATGTAATTGAGGTTACATTCCTGAACCACCCTCCCAGGCATTGCATTTTTGACACATATCATTCCTGAACCACCCTCCCAGGCATTGCATTTTTGACACATATCATGCTCTGGGTTCGAAACAGATTTCACAAATCCTCTCTTAGTATCTTCTCTTTCACTTCAAACGTATTTCCCTTGTTTTTGACCCTTTGACTAAGGGGAATAGCTGTTGTCTGTTCACTCGTCTCATACCTCTCATACTATAATACACCTCTGTCAGGTTCACCCCTCACCCTTCTCTGCTCCAAAAGCAAATCTAACCAATCTTCATGGTTTGTGTTGTCCCTTGTCTTGTTACATCTTCCAAAGTGCAGCATTTCACATATTTCAGTGTTACCTTTTATCAGTCATTGGTCGGGCCATTTGACAATCTGTTTGTACTCTCTTGTAACCAACACGTTCCTGCTCACTGTGACCCACCCGGCTAATCATTGTGTTATCTACAACATTGTTTATCATCGTCCAACGTTGTTTATCATCCTCCAACATCCCACCCTCCCCATATCCCACATTCTTATCATCAAAATTTATGAATTTCCCAAACAAACCTTGTTTGTCTTCCTATTCTACCGGTGTCGTTGCAGAATTGGGAATTCCAGTCCCTTGTTTTTCCTGTTTTTGTGAATTTACAGGGTGAATCGTTGTAGTCTTTTGTGAGGGAGCCACAAATAGTATTTTGGACATGGAGCTGAATTCTGCTTTTATACTCCGCCCCTCTGCATGTATTATCCATAATGCTTGGACATCATTAACCTTGGAATAGCTTTTGGCATCTTGCCCTGCAACATTTCTATTTTACGTGGGCCTGTAGTTTATTCTTTACAACATTCACTGCAATAGTCAGAGCTGAAAGAACTTTTTCATCTGCAGGATGGACACAGGCTCATTCATTAATTTTGTTTCAGAGAGCTAGAGCAATGATGATAAAGATTGAATTAAATTCTGGATTATAAACACACTATAGAAGATCAATTCACGTTCTCATTTCTACGTTGAATTGAAAGCAAATTAAAAGAACAAACACCCACCGTTCAGAATATTGTTTGAAAAGTGATGTCATGTTGAAAGAATACATTAAGGAAGACCATGTATCAATTTTCTTTTGAATATTGCGAGGTCATTGTTCAAACAAACAGTGTTCTTGTCTTTTGCTCCTTATTCATTCAACTGATCTGCCCGTGTAATCTGAGGTGAGATCAGAATGACTTCCCTTTCAATCGAAGCAGGACTTGACTGAGGGTGGAATCACGGACCCTGAGCAAAACTGTGATGAATGGGAATTAGAGAACATTCTGCACTGGCAATGGGAATAATCGAAAAATCATTATCTAAAAAGTATCTTTCAAGATGCATGTCATCCTGACTAATTTGCTGTTCCTTCACAAGTATTTGTTAAAAATCTTGGAATGCCCCTACAAACAGCTCTGTCTGGATTTGCATCACTTTGGATTGAAGATGTAAAACAGGGCAACTCTGTGTCACTTATTCCAGAGCCATTGTGGATGACAAATAAACTCTGCCCTTGCTAGTGCCTTCTAAAACCCTGGATGAATCTGTCTTGTCACAAAATACAAAGATATTTTATGTTTTCATATTTATATGTAAACTCTCAGAAAGGTAAGACCTTGCTGGATGAGTACGATGCCAGTGACAACAGGAGCATGATAACACATTGATAACAATTGGGATCAGTACTTCAATCAGTTACTTTCAGAGGATTGATCGTGTGATGTCATGACCTCCGAGTTCAAAATTTTCATAATGCATTATGACAGTGACAATAAATTATCGGTATTTAGGGAGCTGTCAGGCACAGAGGTTTTAATTTTTCATTCAAAAACTATAACCAAATACTTGTTCCCTTTCAGACCAGAAAAATACCCACAGTCCAAAAAACTAACTAAGTTGAAAGTACAGGAAAACATTTGCAGGTTCTGAGCAGAGAGAAACACAATTAACTTTTTGAGTCCGATATGAGTTTTTCAGGAGAGGATCCTATCTGACTCAATATGCTGCCACTGTTTCTACCTCCAGATCCTGACTCTTTTGTGGTGTTTTGTCACTGCTGCCTGTTTGTATATCAAATTTACATTTTCCCCAATATTCTTGAGCACAGTGACTCCGTTTTGGGGAGGGGAGGGGAGAGGGCATGATGCCTCAGTGGTCATCACTGCTGTTTTACAATAACAGAGACCCGGTTTTGGGGGGGAGGGGAGGGGGTCATGGTGTCTCAGTGGTTAGCACGGCTGAGTCACAGTACCAGGGACCCGGTTTGGGGGGAAGGGGGAGGGAGAATCGTGTCTCAGTGGTTAGCACGGCTGTTTCACAATACCAGGGACCCAGTTTTGGGGTGAGGAGCCCTAGTGACCCAGTGGTTAGCACTGCTGTTTCACAGTACCAAGGATCCAGTTTGGGGGAGAGGAGGGCGTGGTGTCTCAGTGGTTAGCACGGCTGTCTCTCAGTACCAGGGACCCGGTTTGGGGGGGGAGGGGGGCCTGGTTTCTCAGTGATGAGCACAACTGTCTCACTGTACCAGGAACGCAGTTTGCTTCCACCCTCAGGGCTGTATGTATTGAGTTTTCACATTCTGCCCGGGTCGGCTAGTGTTTCCTCAAGGTGCTCTAGGTTCCTCCCACAGTCCAAACAGGTTCAGTGTATTGACCATGCTAAATTACCCATCATGTGCAGCTTGGTGTATTAGCTATGGGAAATGCCGGGATAATGTAGGAAATGGGTTAGCCAATGGAAGTGCAGGAGTAGGGTATGAGGTGGTTCTGAGTGCAATTCTCTGCAGAGGGTCAGTGTGGACTCGATGGGCCAATGTCCCAAAAAGTAAAAAAAAAGGTTAAATCAAACAATGTAAGTTACTGGCCATCTGAACCAAAAAGAAACAGAATGCTGGGGAAACGGAGCAGTTTTGGCAGCCTCTGTCGAGAGAAAAACAGAGTTCGCATTTTAAATCCACTCACCATGTATCAGATCTGAAAGCAGCTGGGAAATAGTATAATGTGTGTTGGTGGAATGATTGGAATATGCGGAGAAATAGAGTGATAAAAGAGGGATTATTGATATCAGCTGCGAAGGAAATAAAATGTGAGATTATCTTCATGTATTTTTCACCTTTTCCCATATCCCTGAGTATCATGCCCATGTAGATATATATCCAAGTCACTGTTTCAAGTGAGATCTGTCCCCTCCATCTCTATTTCCTGAATGTAGACATCTTTCCTTCATTAATGGGACATGGGTGTTGGTGGCTGGGCCAGCATTTATTTCCCTTACCGAGTTACTCTCGAGAAGCTGTTGGGGAACTGCCTTTGTGAACCGAAGCACTTCGATGTGCTGTCGGCTTCCAGTGCTCAGGTCTGTCTGGTTTCATTTCTTTGAGAAATTGAAGTGATATATCTGAATAGCTGGCTTGGTCATTGCAAAGGGCATTTGAGAGTCTGCCATTGCTGAGGGTCTGAAGTAACATGTAAGTCAGACCAGTGAAGATAGCAAGTTTCCTTCTCTGGAGGACAGTAGTGAGAAAGGTTTTTTATTAGTTTTGACATCCATCAATATTTCATTAGATTGCGAATTCCAAATATTTTATTGAATTCAAATTCCACCATCTGCTGTGGTGGGATTGAAGTCCAGGTTTGGGTCATTTTGTGAGGTACTTAGCAGATTGAATGACATCAATCTCTTCCTGTGTAAATCCTTAGAGGGCAGAATGTTCTCCTCCTGTCTCATTATAACGATGCTGACTGGCTGAATGGGATCTTCCTTTATCTCTGTAATATTACTGAGTGCATGAGAGAACAACACATGAGGCAGGAGCAGCAGCTGGCCATTCAGCCCGTCGTGCCTGCTGTACCATTCAGAATGTGTATTGTTGATGTGATTATAACTAACACTCCTTTCCTCTCTGTTCCCAATAAACATAGATTCTCTTGTTCATCAAAGTTCTATGATACTCAACCTTGAGTGTTTTCAGTAACGCAGTCTTTACTGTTACTTCGGCATGAGAACACCACAGATCACAGAACCTTAAAGAGAAAGGAACATCCCTGTCTCAATCTGAAATGGGAAGGCCCTAAGTCTCAAAATGGGAAGGTCCTTCCCCTCAAAGCAATCACCACTCTTTTGAGATAAAGAAAGATGATAATTAGGAACAGATATTGACCATTCAGTTCCTGAAACCTGTCCATATTCACATTAATTCTCCTAAATCATATACTTTCCAATTTGAATCTCCACTGAACTTGCGGGAAGACAATCACAGACACCACAAGATCATATTAGCATGAGACACTGAAGCAGAATTAGGCCATTCAGCCCATCTACTCTGCCATGGCATTTGATCACCACTGAAATATTTCTCAACTCCATTCTCCTGACTTCTCAGACTGACCATTGATCCCTTATTAATAGAAGTTATGTATCTCTGTATTAAAGATAATGCCTATGCCTGTACGTGTGTGTGTGTGTGTGTGTGTGGGGTGGGGGGGGGGGGTGGTGGTTGTTCGTGTGATTGTGTGTAAATGTCCATATCCACTGTGCATCTCTGTGCGCATGTGTTATGTGTCTAAGTGTCAGAATCTAAGTTCGTGTGCACTCCTGTCAGGATCTTTTTGTAATGTTGTTTTTGAAGAAAATACATAGAAATTGGAATCAGTCTCCTCCCTGCTCTCTCTCTGTCTGTCCCTGTTGTTCATAAAGTTCATAGAATCTCTACAGTGTGGAAACAAGCCCTTCGGCCCAACACATCCTTACTGACCCTTCGAAGAGCAATACTGACTCTTCGAAGAATAACACACCCAGACCCATTCCCCTACTATCCTACGTTTAGTCCTGACTAATGCCCCTAATCTACACATCCCCGTGCAATTTGGGCAATTTAGCTTGGCCAATTCACCAAACCTGCACATCTCTAGACTGTGGGTGGAAACCGAAACACCCGGACGAAACCCACGTAGACGCACGGTGGCACAGTGGTTAGCACTGCTTCCTCACAGCGTCAGAGACCCGGGTTCACTTCCCGCCTCAGGCGACTGACTGTGTGGAGTTTGCACGTTCTCCCCGTGTCTGCGTGGGTTTCCTCCGGGTGCTCCGGTTTCCTCCCACAAACCAAAAATGTGCAGGTTAGGTGAATTAGCGATGCTAAATTGCCCATAGTGTTAGGTGGGGTGAATGGGTCTGGGTGGGTAACGCTTCGGCGGGTCGGTGTGGACTTGTTGGGCCGAAGGGCCTGCTTCCACACTGGAAATAATCTCATCTAATGTGCAAACTCTGCACAGTCAGTTCCCGAAGGTGAAATTGAACCCGGGTGCCTCGTGCTATGAGGCAGCATTTCGAACCACTGAGTTTTATGAACAGATTCATACAATACTACCCTCTGGTCGTCTCCCCACGCCACTGCATCAGTGACAGAGTTTTTCTTACTCTCTGAGAAGATAACAGATCCTTTACTGTTGATCTCTGAAATTGCATGGCTGTTTGTTTTTTCAAATAATATCTTTGGACACACAGATAAGTTTCATCAATACTGAGCGTTATTACAACCACTGCTCGGCCTTTCTCAGGATTTTCCAACACTTTCTCACATCTGCTCCCAGGAGGACCAGTTCCAATACAGAACAACCCAGAGGGCCTCCTTCTTCAAAGACCACAAATTCCCCCCAGACATGATCGACGATACTCTCCACCGCATCTCCTCCACTTCCCGCTTCTCCGCCCTTGAGCCCCGCCCCTCCAATCGCCACCAGGACAGAACCCCACTGATCCTCACCTAACACCCCACCAACCTCCATATACATCATATCATCCGTTGTCATTTCTGCCACCTGCAAACGGACCCCACTACCAAGGATATATTTCCCTCCTCTCCCCTATCAGCATTCTGAAAAGACCACTCCCTCCGTGACTCCCTCGTCAGGTCCACACCCCCCACCAACCCAACCTCCACTCCCTGCACCTTCCCCTGCAACCGCAAGAAACGCAAAACTTGCGCCCACACCTCCCCCCTTCCTTCCCTCCAAGGCCCCAAGGAATCCTTCCATATCCACCACAAATTCACCTGCACCTCCACACACATCATTTCCTGCATCTGCTGCACCCGATGTGGCCTCCTCTATATTGGGGAGACAGGCCGACTACTTGCGGAACGTTTCAGAGAACACCTCTGGGACACCCGGACCAACCAACCCAACCACCCCGTGGCTCAACACTTCAACTCCCCCTCCCACTCCACCATGGACATGCAGGTCCTTGGACTCCTCCATCACTAGACCATAGCAACATGACGGCTGGTGGAAGAGCGCCTCATCTTCCGCCCAGGAACCCTCCAACCACAAGGGATGAACTCAGATTTCTCCCGTGTCATTTCCCCTCCCCCACCTTATCTCAGTCCCAACCCTCGAACTCAGCGCCACCTTCCTAACCTGCAATCTTCTTCCTGACCTCTCCACCCCCACCCCCACTCCGGCCTATCATCCTCACCTTAACTTCCTTCCACCTATCGCATTTCCAACGCCCCTCCCCCAAGTCCCTCCTCACTACCTTTTATTTTAGCCTCCTTGGCAGACTCTCGTCATTCCTGAAGAAGAGCTCATGCCCGAAACGTCAATTCTCCTGCTCCTTGGATGCTGCCTGACCTGCTGCACTTTTCCAGCAACACATTTTCAGCGCTATTCAAAAAACAGTAATGCTCCAATATAGTAACATCCTAGAAACACTCACATGTCAAAAAACAAATTCAGGAAACAGATTGTCTCACATGCAGTTCTCCAATCCAGGAGGAAAGAACACCAAAAACAATTCTGAGAGAAATATCGGAGAGAGAGTGTAGCAGTTGGGAGAGATTTACTGCCTTCCAACCCTGCTGAGACCCCAGCAGTAACTGACGAAAGGTAAAACTAAGAATCCTGGTTTTGGGAGAGTTTGACAATCACTCCATAGGACCAGGCCGTGGCTGCAAGGGCCACAAGGAATGGATTGTATCTACACCATCTATGGCAATGTAGTCGCCTCTCAAAAATGCCCAACCCCACCGAAGCCATTAAATGATGGTCAGATATATGTCTAAATATAACTACATAAACTGAAAGAGTGCAGCAGGCCTGGTGATCAGACACAGATGGCGTCACGTGCCCAGCAATTCTTACTCTGCCAAAACACAGTAGAATCATCGAGATTGTGAAGAAAAAGCATCATCTCACTCCCTAACCTCTAACTTTACAATTGGAGATGTACCATTCACCCAATATTCAGCAATGTCAACATTCCATCCTGTCCACGTATTATTGGAATATGTCAGGGTGGTTGTGAAAGGGGTTAACTGGAGCTGTTTGTTCAGTGACTGTGATTAATATCAGTCTTCCTGGACCTAACTGTATCACTGTAGGGTTTCCCTCTTCCCTAATTAGGGACTTCTATCAACGTGTTATGCCATAGTATTCGGGGCAGCGTCATCCTCAACACGATTGGGATCAGCCGCTACAGAGAGAAGGAGAGATCAGAATCTGAGAACATTAGACTGAAAAGTTCCAACAAAAGATCAAAATCTGAGAACATTAGACTGGAATGCTTCACCAATTGACAGGAGTTTATCCGATGGTCTTTACTATCTTTCTGTGGATTGGGCATGTTTAGAGTTGAAGATAGAAGGCGTACTGATGATTATTCAGGCAGGCTACTACCCCATCATCGCTATGTTTGGTGTTCCTCGTAAGCCAATCTCTGTCAATTCTATAAATGATGGTGAAGGTTATTGCTACTTCGGTTATTTATATTTAGCAAAAGCATACACTTTCAGTAATAAACTTCACTTTGTGTCCCCTTTTTACTCTAAACTGTTTTACAATTTTGGATTGTCTCTGTCATTAAAACGGTCAAAATCCACCTCTAAAATATCTCCAGTCTCCACTTCTGCCTCAGTGCTGTTGCTGAATGAGCTTGTCATTTACCCCTTTGTTAACTTTAGACTTTATGGCTTTACTTCTCTTCTGACCTCTCTTCCCCATGACAAATATTTTGACCACGAACTTGTTTTTGTCTCTGCAGTTACTTTACAGCAGGGGCACTGTATCAGAGTAATAATATCACTGACTGTGTAATTCAGAGGCACAGGCTATGACTCTAAAAGCATTGTTTCAAATCCTACCACAGCCGATGACAGAACAGAAATTTGAATGATAAAAATTGGAATGAAACCTGAGTTCACTCGTGGCAACCACAAACTACCAGATTTATTTTTCCTTATTTTACTGATAACCTTTCGTAAAGAACCTTAACATTTTTGCCCAGTTTGGACTAAGTTTGAATTCTGACCCACAACAATACGGTTGGCTCCATATTTTCTTGACAAATGGCATCACAGTCAAGAGCAATTAGTGATGGACAACAAATGCTGGCATCCTGGGAAACAACAACATTTAAAAAGTGAAATAAACGAAGGAACTGTGGATACTTGAGATCTGACATAAAATTCTTCAGCATCTAGAAGTGTTGGAGAATCTCAGCAGGCATGTATCTCTGTCAGGAGAAACAAAGATAACGTTTCGAGTTCAGGGACCCTATCAAAACATAATGCAACTGGGAATGCAACTGATATATTATTTATATCAAGGATGGTTAGAAGGGTGAGTGGATTGCTGATGATAAAGTGGAAGGAAAACAGACTGGGAAGTTATTCTAACGTTCCCTTTTCTGATATTCCTGAATATCACGTCATTTAGGTGTGTCCCTTTTTAAAGTGACTTATGTTCCCTCTCTCTCTCTTCTCTGAGTGTACTGATCAATTTCATCGGCAATACTGCTGCTGCCCGTCGAGTTGCTGAGATACAGAGAACATAATGTTACATTGTCAACGGCTTCTTTAGACAGAGGAACTATTACTGTGGAACTGTGTGGATACGTAACAGCTTTCTTAGCTAGGAAGAGAAACCGAGGAGAGGGAGGCATTTACAACACTGAATGCGTGCACCATGGGTGTGGGGATTTGACTTGCTGGTGTCATTAGAAGGTCAGTGAAGTTCCTGTGGATGGTGTTCACGGCTTTGTATTGTCACCCTTCTGGGTTCATTCAGGGAGACCCGAGGATATGTGGACGTCACCCTGTATACTGCATTTACAGAGTATCTGGATCCATGGGAAACAAATGGAGATGAGACTATGCAGAAGGGAAGCTTTGCTGACAGGGACGAGCAGAGCACTACACTATCATACCTGGGATTTCCAGGAACATTTGTCTAAGCTGTCCAGGTGTAAAGTGAGAAGCCAGCTTGGTTCAAAAATGAAATGCTCACTGAGCTGTTTCCCCTCTTTCAGTATAACCTGTAGTTTCACACCAGGGACAGGACTGTGGTGACACTCACCATTAAGAGAACTGTTTCGATTCTGGAACTTTCCACGCAGGAGTAGGTAATATATCCACCATCTCTGATGTGTAGTCCTCCGATGTATTGTTAGCTGACGGAAGCCATCTGCCTGCTGAGAGGAATGCATTGGTTCCATCTCCATACGCGAAGGTACAGAAATTAACTTTCAGAAAAACAAGGGAACAGAGTGACTGGTAAAAATGGTGGACTACAGAAAATTAGAATTAATGAAGAGTATGTTTTGAAAATCTAACTGAATTGAAGTATCATAAGTTGTTGCATCTGATGAGCTCCAACTCAGCGTGTTGAGGTGGTGGCAACAGAGCGAATGTAAGAATAACTGATTATTCTTCAAAGCTGGTTAGATTCTGGAAAGGATGCTGCAGACTGGAAAGCAGTTATTGTTCCAGTAAATAATTAAAACAGGATGGAGAGGGAAAACAGAAAACTAAATAGATTGATGTCAGCTGTGAGAAAATCATTGTAACCTTTTAAGAGGAATGTGACAACTAGACACTTGGAGAATAATGATATGATTTGGTGCATTCGGACTAGATTCAGGAAAGGGAAATGATCTTTGCTAATCCTGCTGGGGGTTCTGTAGATTGTCTACTGTGACATCGACAATTGAGAAGCAGTGGGAGTGGAGTGTTTGAATTTTCAGAATACGTTTGACATGTTTGAATACGAGCGAGTGGAGAATATTAGAGTCCATAGGTTGGTCGGGTTGGAATATATACCATATTGATTAAACATTGGGTAATGGAGATATGAGAAGAGTAGTGTTTTTTCTCAGGTCTGAAGGCTTGTTGGGTGACAGAAGGAACAGTGTTTTTGCAGGTATATAAATTATTCAGATGTGAACAACAAATACCATCTTTCCCTTTATATCTATTAAATGGTGAGAGGTTGGGAAGGGCTGTTCTTGAAAAGGACCTAGATGTCCCTGGTCATAAGTCACTACAGAATTCTAATGGGGCAGGAAGTAAGTGATATGTGGGTTTTCATGCAAAATGATTGAAGTACCAGAGGTGGTACACCTTTCCCAATGGTAGTGTGTTATTGAGAGAGTATTTGCTGCATTGTGTACAGATCTGTTTCATAAATAATGATATTTTTGTCACCGAGACAGTGCAAAGTAGTTTCACCAGACTAAATCCTGGCATGATGGTACCATGAGGAGAGAGAGCAATAACTATATGTTTAATGTGTAGCGCTGTGAGAGAATAAGAAGTTGAAACTTGATGGTTTTGGACGGAAGCTCATGACGTCCCAAACAGCAGAATAGGGTGAAATTTCCGTATTTTTAACTGGATGATTGACTCCCGATAGTTTGCATGCCTCTGCAGTGCCCTCATGTCGATTGACAGAGAGGTACAGGCTCTGAATGAACTCTGAAGCCTTTAATGCACAGACACTGTGTGAAACTGCATTGAATGTCAATTTGTACACTGTCCTGTCAGCAGTCACAATACCTTCATTCTGAAACAGTTAACAATTCCGCACCGCCTTCTGATCTCCATGGAGACCATGGGTCTGCTATATTGCAGATAGAGGACACCTTGGAGAATGGTTAAAACAAGTTGGCTTCATTCCTACTGCCAGAAAACCCATGCTAAAGTTACACATATGTACAATGTGTAATTACGCCACGAGGGATAAGATGGTGCAGTCTATCTGTTGGGTCCCTGCTCCATTTGTTTGTGAAGTTGGAGCATCTTTGACACCTTCCTGATCCTGGGTTAGTGACGTGAAATGCTGAATGACTCCTTCCTGTTCCTCAGTGATTGACTTAAGATGCAAAACATTCTCTTTCTGATCCCGTGTAAGTGAGGGAGTGAGCAGATTCCTTCTTTACTGTGTAATTGGCAAGAGGGACTGAATGAGCTATCACACGTCTTGTCCAATAGTTTGATGGGTTGAATGACTTCCACATATTATTGTGAACACAGACTGAGGTGCCGAATGAGCTGCACCTTTTACTGTGGAAATATACAGTGCTGTTACATGAATGTTACCCAGACTTTACCAGAACGATATTGAATGGTGTCTAGTTCTTGTCGCACATGGAAACAGACTGCTTCAAGAGCTGAGGAGGGTCAACTTGTTCTGAACGTCAGTGAATATTCACAATTCTGCACTGTTTGGATTCAATGGGCTTAATGGCCTCCTTCCACTCTGTAAGGACGCTATGATGACAAATTGGGGATGCCTGGGCTGAGGGAGCTCCCCTGAGGATCTCCTGCAGAGATGTCCCACGGCTGAGATGATTGATGCCCACCGATGATAAATATCTCTCTTGTGTTGTGACTGACTAGAAACAGTGGAGAAGTCGCAATCAATACACATTCAGTGCAGTTTTCCTCAGATACGTTGATGTCATCTTCGGTCTAATACGACCTGGAGTTCAGGGCCAGTTTTTCTGTATAATCCCCGTGTTTCCTCTTTTGGTCATATCAATAGGTCATGGAGTCGAAGCAGAGAATGTTTTCTTCAAACAGAGGGTAGTGAATGTCAGTAATTCTCTTACACAGAGAGTTAGGGGAGCTAGATCGTTGAAAGGGACCAGTGGTGTCCCGCAGGGATCAGTTCTAGGACCTCAGCACTTTGTGATTTTTGTGAAGCTGACTTGGATGAGGAAATGGAAGGAAAGGTTAGTAAGTTTGGCGATGACACAAAGGTTTGTGAAATGGTCCATGGGTGTTTGGAGGGCTGTTCGAGGTTGCAACGGGACATTGACATAATGCAGAGCTGGGCTAAGAAGTGGCAAATGAAATTCTAACTGGAAAAATGTGAAGTAATTCCCTTTGCAAGCTCAAATTTCAATGCAGAATACAGGGTTATAGGCAAGGTTCTTGGCAGTATGGAAGAACAGTGGGATTTTGGCGTCCATGTCCCTAGATCCCTCAAAGTTACTACTCAAATTGGTAGGGTTGTTAAGAAGGCGAATGGTGTGTAAGTTTTCATGAGCAAAAAGATTGACTTTAAGAGACATAATGTTATGCTCCAGCGCTGTCGAGCCCTGGTTCGACCGCACCTGCAATATTGTGTTCAGATCTGGTCACCCCATTATAGGAAGGATGTCGAAGCTTTAAAAGGGTGCAGAGTAAATTTACCACGATGCTGCCTATACTGGAGGATAGGTCTTATGAAAAAAGGTTGAGGGAACTAGGGCTTTTCTCATTTGCGTGAAGAGGTATGAGAGGTGAATTGATAGAGGTGTAAAAGATGATGAGAGGCAAGGAGAGAATGAATAGCCAGGGACCTTTTCCCCAGGGCAGAAATGTCTATCACGAGGAGTCATAATTTTAAGGTAAATAAAGGAAGGCTTGGGAGAGATATCAGCGGTAGGTGTTTTAACACAGAGAGTGGTGTGTGTGTGGAATGCAGTGCCAGCGGTGATAGCAGAGTCAAATACGAGGGAAACTAAAGAGACTCTTGGATAGACACATGGAGGAGAATTCTCTGGGAAAGAGAATTTCCACTTGCAAGGCCGTTTTTAGGATTTCTCCTCATCCCTCTTATACAATCAGAGAGTCATACAGCGGGCAACAGATCCTTTATTCCAGCTTGTCCACGCCGACCAGATATCCCAATCTGATCCCATTTGCCCATATAAGACCATAAGACCATGAGACATAGGAGTGGAAGTAAGGCCATTCGGCCAATCGGGTCCACTCCGCCATTCAATCATGGCTGATGGGCATTTCATCTCCACTTACCCGCATTCTCCCCGTAGCCCTTAATTCCTTGTGACAGCAATTTATCAATCAAATATCACTCTGAACCATTGCTATTGATGTACGTATCCAGATATGTTTAAAATTGTACTCGCTTACATCACATTCTGTGAAATCACTTTCCGTACATACACTATCCTCTGCGTGAAAAAGTTACCCCTAAGGTCCCTTCTAAATCCTTCCCCCGTCACCTTCAAACTATGCAGTCTAGTTCTGGACTATGAAAAAAGACCATGGCCATTCAGACTATTCATACCCCTTATGATTTTATAAACCTCTGTCATATCACCCCTCAGCATCCGACAGTCCAGGGACGAAAAGCCTCAAACTGCTCACCTCTCCCTGAAGTTGAAACCTTCAGGTTGCAGAAAACCGTTGTAAATCTTTCCTGCACCCTCTCAAGCTTAACAACATCCATCCTTTAGCAGAGCCAACCAAATTGTACGCAGTGTTCTTAAAGTGGCATCATCAGCATCCTGTACAAGCGCAACATGTCACCCCAACTCCAATGCTCAATGTTATGGGCGATTCAGGCAAGCATGCCACACGCGTTCTTCACCACCCTGTCTATCTGCAACTCCACTTTCAAGGAACTGTGAACCTGCACCCGTAGGTCTCTTTGTTCAGTAACATACCCCAGGGCACGAACTTGCTTTAACGTAACAAAATGCAAAACCTCATAAATATCCAAAGTATCTGCCACTCTGTGGCCCTGTCATGATCAACGGTGCCGTTGTACTCTGAAATAGTCTTCTTCACTGTCTACTGCACCACATTATTGATTTTATCTGCAAACTTACTAACCATGCCTGGAATATATACATCCAAGTCGTTTATATATATGATGAAAAACAGTGAGCTCAGCACTGATTTTTTTTAGCACACCGCTGGCGACAGGCCTGCAGTCTGGAAAACAATCTGTTACCTTCAAGACAATTTTGTATCCAATTGGTTAGCTTTCCCTGGATTCCATGTGACCTAACCTTAATAGTCTGTCTACAATAGGGAACCTTATTAAACGCCTTGCTGAAGTCTGAGAAAACAATATATACGACAGCGCATTCTACGATCTTCTTTGTCACCTCTTCAAAATACTCAGTCACATTAATGAGGCATGATTTCCTTCACACAAACCCAGGTTGACTATCCCCAGTCAGTTATTATCTTTCTAAATTCCTTCCAGAATTCCTTCCAACAAACACCTCTACACTGACGTTAGGCTGACTGAGTCGATAATTTCCTGTATTTTTGGATCGCTGTTACCTTTTCTCGTCCCACTCCTGCACTGGCCACAAAAAATATAATTATAACTAGGTTGGTGATATGGCCAATGATAAAGTTCTCATAGTGTGTCACCGTCAGTGTTAGGAACAAGTCAGGCAGGTTTCTTTAATCTGCTAAAACAACACGTTTATGATCAAAATAAATTTACTCAAACTATGATGGAAAGAGGAATGACGAGAGGAATTTGCAAATATGTACATTGATATTTCGCTTTGAAAAATACAGTGGAACTCTCTCTCTCACACACACACACACACACACACACACACACACACACACACACACACACACACACACACACACACACACACACACACACACACACACACACACACACACACGTTTGATAACAAACTGAAAAGCAAAATATCTGCAGCGTTATCTTGACAGAATATCATTCGAACTCATAACAAAAGGAAAAATGAGGGTTTGGCCTAAATGCTGTTCTATATGTAGAATCATCAAGTCCCGCAGCATGGAGAGAGACGCTTTGGCTCAAACTGATCCATGCTGACCAAAATGTCCATCCACACTAAACCCATTTCCCAGCACTTGGCCAATAGCCTTCTTGTCCAAATGCCATTTAAATATTCTTAATATAAATGCTTCAACTACCTCCGCTGCCACTCATTTCCTTTGTGAACCATTCGCTGTGTGAAACAGTTTCCATCAGTTTCCCTTTTATTCTTTCCCCTCTCACCTTAAACTGATGCTCTCTTGTCCTCAATTCCCCAACTCTGGGAAAAAAGGCTGAGTCAATTCACCCTATCCATGCCTCTCATAATCTTGTGCACGTCTATAAGATCCTCCTCAGTCTCCTACGCTCGAAAGAAAATAGTCCTCGCTTGTTCAACCCCTCCCTATATGTCGTACTGTTGAGTCCTGGCAACATCTTTGTCAATTCCGTCTCCACACATTCCAGTTTAGATACATCCTTCTGATCGCAATGTGACCACAACTGAACATAGCACTACAAGTGCAGCTTTACCAGCACTATATATAACTGCAACATAACTTCCCAACTTCTCTCCACCACGTCCTGACAGATGACTGCTAGTGTGCCAAAAGCGTTCTTCACTGCCATGTTTACCTGTGACTCCACTTTCAGAGAAAGTTGGACATGAACTCCATGGTTCCTTTGCTCAACTACACTCCTTAAGGCCCGACCATTCACCATGAAACTCCTACCTTAATCTGACTTAACAAACATATTCTTCGGCCCATTTCTCCAGTTTGATCAAGGTCCTGCTGCAATTTCTGATATACATCCTCACTGTCTACGATGCCAACTATTTAAATGTCATCTTCAAATTTACTAATCATGCCTTGTACATTCTCAAGAATATCATTGATATCGATAATAAACAACAATGGGTCTAGCACGGACCCCTGAGGCAGTTCGTGCGTCACAGACCTCAGTCCGAGAGCATTCTTCCACTATTACCCGCTGCTTACTACCATGAAGCCAACTGTGTATACAATTTGCCAGCTCCCTCTGGGTTCCATGCGATTCTAACCTTCCAGACCAGCCTATCAAGGGTAACCGTGTCAAAACCTTACTGAAAACCATACAGACTACGTCTACCACCCTGCCCTCATCGACATTCCTGGACACTTCATAAAAGAACTCAAATAAGTTCATGAGGCATGATCTCCCACTCAGAAAGCCATACAATCTTTCCAGTATAGAAACAATCATTAATAATGATTATTTAATTTAATAATAAAAACCAATAATAAATAATAATAAGATGACATTTTAAGTGGAGAATAAATTATCCACGGTGTGTGGTATTGGAATTTGCATCATGGGTGAAGATTTTGTACCCTTGTCATTGAACTGTGTTGACAAAAAGCAAGGTTGGTATGGTGGCTCAGTGGCTAGTACTGCAATCTCATAGTGCCATGGATCCGGACTTGATTCCAGCTGCGGGTGACTCTCGGTGTGGAGTTTGCACATTCTCCCTGTATTTATGTGTGTTTCCTCTGGGTGCTCCATTTACCTCCCACAATCCAAAGATGTACAGGTCAGGTGAATTGGCCATGCTAAGTTACCCATCGTGTAATGTGAATTCGTCAGGGGTAAATAAAGGCTAGGGGAATTCGACTGGGTGGTTACTGCTTGGAGGGTCAGTATGGCCTTGTTGGGCCAAATGGTCTGTTTCCATACTGTAGGGAATCTGAAAAAAACTATTTCTAATCAGACGCTGTCTTTCCAAATGCATGTATTTCTTATCCCTCAGACTCTTCTCAAGTAACATACCGACTACAGATGTTAGGCTTCCTGTCCTATAGTTCCCAGATTTTTGTTTGCTTCCCTTCTTGAATAATGGCACAACGTTTGCTACCCTCCAATAATCCGTAACCTAACCTGTGGCTAACGATGATGCAAAAATAACAACCAGGGTCCCCATAGTTTCTTCTGTAGCCTCTTGCAGTATTCTTGGATGCATCTGTTTAGGACCAGGAGATTTATCCACCTTCATACATTCTAATGCCTACAACACGTCCTCTCTTGTGCTATTGACTAACCCCAAAATATCACCACGACTTTTGTTAACCTCCCAAGTCTTCATGTATTTCTCCACGGTAAAGACAGAGGAGATATATTCATTGAGAATCTCGCAAATCTCCTACGGTTCCAAACATGCATACCTACTTTGGAACTTCAGGGGTCATACTCTCATTTAGTTTTTCTTTTTTCTTTAATATACTTAAAGAACCTCTTTGTACTCACGCAAATCTTCTCAGCCAAGGCTATCTTGTGCCCCCTTTTCGCCCTCCTGATTTCCTTCTTCAGTAAACTCCTGTATTCCCTGTAAACCCCAGGGTTTCCTTCGATCCCAGCTGTCTGAACCTGAGCCGCACCGCCTTTTTTGCTGGCCAAAGCTCAATGTCTCCTGACATCCATGGTTCCCAATTCCTGCCAACTTTGCCTTTTACCACAAAGGAACATATAGACCTAGAACTATCGACATTGCACTTTTAAAGGTCTCCCACTTGCAGGAGGTCCCAACGCCTGCAAACAAACTCCTCCCACCAACCCCTACAAGCTCCTGTCTAATCCCATCAAAATTCAACTTGCCCCAGTTTAGAACTTGAACATGTGGAGCAGTTTTGTACTTCTCCATAACTATTTAAAAATTAATAGAACTATGGTCACTGGTCCCAGAGTGTTCCCCCACTGTCAGCTCAGTCACCTGTCCTGCCCTAGTTCTTAGAGTAGGTCAAGTTTCGTCCCTTCCTGAGTTGCACCCTCTACATACTGCTTGAGGAAACTATTCTGAACACACTTAATAGATACACCCCGTCTCAGTCCTTAATTCTATGTCATTCCCAGTCTATGTTATAAAAAAAATTGTAATCTCCTACTGTGGAAATCCCATTGGCTCTGCAAGTCTCACCAATCGCTCTACATATTTTTGTTTCGCTAATTCCCCGTTTACTATTTGGGACCTATGGAACAACCCAAATAATATCACCATTCCCTTCTTATTTCTTAGTTCCCCCACAAATCCTCACTAGATGTTCCTTCAGTTATTTTATCTCTGATTACTGCTGTGATACTCGCCTTAATCAAAAATGAAACTCCTCCTCTCCTCCTTTACCTTGGTACATTAAGCAGCCAGTGCTTTCCCTCCCAGTGCTATTTATATGTAATGGCTATATTATCCCAGTCCCACGTGCATATCCACGCCTTGGGTTCATCGGCCTTACCTGTCAGCCATCTTGCATTGAAACAGATGCAATTTAACCATACGGGCATTCTTTGCTCCCTATCGTGTTCCAGCCTGACCTGTCTCTTCACTTTGCTATTTCTGATTGCTGTATCTCCTTCCAGCCTCGCACTTGCCTCCCTGCTGTTGAGGATCCCACCCTTCCCCAACCCCAGCCAATCTAGTTGAAATCATCCCTTGCAGATCGAGCAAACCTACCTCCCAGGATATTGGGCCCCATCCACTTCAGGTACAACCCGCCCTTCCTGACCACGTCACCTCTGCCCAACAAAAGATCCCAGTTGTCCAAAAATCTCTGCCCCCTGCACCAATTCTTTAGCCACACATTAATCTGCTATATCCTCCTGTTCTTACCCTCACGAGCACGGAGTCCTGAAAGTAAACCAGGTATAACCCACTATCGTGGTCCTGTCTTTTACTCTTTTTCTAAGCTCTATATAATAACTCTGCAGGACCTCATCACTATTTCTACATGTGTCATTTCTATTAAAGTGTACAAAGACTTCTGGCTGCTCCTCCACCTGGTGAGAACGGTCTGCAGCCGCACCGAGACATCCTGGACCCTGGCATGTAGGATGCTATACACCATCCTGGATTCCTATTTGCAGCCACAGAATCTCTTGCCTGTTCCCCACACTATCGAGTCTGAATAATTACTTCTGATGTTATAATGCTCGCATAGCGTTCTGAAAATGGGATCTTTTCCTGAAAACGTTGGATTTGGTTGAATTGCTTTGCTTCAGGCTGTGTGGAGATTCCAATGAATCCTCATCAGGAATCCTCCATGAGTCGGAAAGACGACTAGGCTTTTAATTTCACTCCCACACATTGCTGTGTTGAGCGACAGGGAAACAGAAAGGGAGCAATAGACTGTTCCTTCACAGATAGGCTACATGTTTCCATCTATAAGTTAAATCAGTAACATTATTAGACCCCAAACGGGACCACGTGAGCTCTCCTTGAATATTGTCCGAACTATATGACTCCATCACATTCTCGACTCCAGGTCAGTGCATTATTGCTATTGACGTACACAGAATCAATTCATTAACATTAAATAGCCCTACTAGTTTTGAAGATGTGTTATTATGTGCCTGCAGAATGTCAAAATAAGTGTTTCATGTCTTCACAATATCTGTGCTAAGATGAATATGTTTTATTCTTAAACAAATACAGAAATTGCTGGAAAAGCTCAGCCTGTCTGGCAGCATATATGATGAGAAACCAGAGTTCAATATTTCGGACCAATGACCTTTCCTTTGAACCTGCCGTATTCTTAAATTACTTCCCCAGTTTTATTCTCCCACGCAATAAGATATATCCATCCAGTATTCACCAACTACACTCTTCTCAAGATCTTACATGGTCAATAAAACATCCCTAATTCGCAGGCCGAACTGTTAATTCTTCATAACGTAATGCCTTTATCCCAAGAACAAGTAAAGAGAAACATCTTTCAAACGTTTCGAAAGCATTTTCTTTTTCAGTTTAGGCAATTATAACTAGACATAGTACATCAGATGTGATCTCAGCAATGCCCTGTACTGATGCAAACAAACATCGCTAAGATCAAACACAACACCCCTTGCATGAAACAGAATCATTACATTTCCCTTCCAAATCACTTGCAACATCTTCAGAGTAATTTGATGTGAATCTTGTACTAAAACACACAAATCCCTCTGTACCACTCAGTTCTGCATTCTCCTTGCATTTAAATAATTTTCTGCTGTTTTGTCTTTTCCACGAAACAAAAAGTTCCCATCACCTACATTGTGCTGATTTTATTTTTTGCTGAAGGTTTGCTCACTGCCATCCTCTGACTGTGTGCCATTGCAGATGCGCTGCTCTCTCCCTCTCTGTATCCCATTGTAGACGCTATGCCGCCCCCTGTCTGTATCTCATTGCAGACGGGTTGCCTTCCCCCGTCTGCATCACATTGTAGACTCTCTGGCGCCCACTGTCTCTACCCCATTGCAGATGCTCTGCCCTCCTCCTATCTATATCCCATTGCAAATGCTCTGCCCTCCCAGTCTATAGGGGAAAGTGAGGTCTGCAGATGCTGGAGATCAGAGCTGAAAATGTGTTGCTGGAAAAGCGCAGCAGGTCAGGCAGCATCCAAGGAACAGGAGAATCGACGTTTCGGGCATAAGTCCTTCTTCAGGAATGAGGAAAGTTTGTCCAGTAGGCTAAGATAAAAGGTAGGGAGGACAGACTTGGGGGAGGGGCGTCGGAAATGTGATACGTGGAAAGAGGTCAAGGTGAGGGTGATAGGTCAGACTGGGGTGGGGGCGGAGAGGTCAGGAAGAAGATTGCAGGTTAGGAAGGCTGTGCTGAATTCGGTGGATTTGACTGAGACAAGGTGGGGGGAGGGGAAATGAGGAAACTGGTGAAATCCGAGTTCATCCCTTGTGGTTGGAGGGTTCCTAGGCGGAAGATGAGGCGCTCTTCCTCCAACCGTCGTTTTGTTGTGGTCTGGCGATGGAGGAGTCCAAAGACCTGCATATCCTTGGTGGAGTGGGAGGGAGAGTTGAAATGTTGAGCCACAGGGTGGTTGGGTATCAGTCGGTTCCGTAGGCAGGTGCTGAGGAAGGAGATATGGCTGTGGTAGCGAGTCTGTTTGAGAATGTGGCTGAAGGGCTTCTGTGCAGAGGAGATGACCTGGGGGGTGCAGTGAGAGCGACTCACTGAAATCTTTGTAGAGGGAGGAAGAGAGCTTCTTCAAGGAAGGCATCCTTGTAAGAGGATTCGCAGTAGGTTGAAATCTTTGAGGAGAAGTGAGGTCTGCAGATGCTGGAGATCAGAGCTGAAAATGTGTTGCTGGAAAAGCGCAGCAGATCAGGCAGCATCCAGGGAACAGGAGAATCGACGTTTCGGGCATAAGCCCTTCTTCAGGAATGAGGAAAGTTTGTCCAGCAAGCTAAGATAAAAGGTAGGGAGGACGGACTTGGGGGAGGGGCGATGGAAATATGATAGGTGGAAAGAGGTCAAGGTGAGGGTGATAGGTCAGACTGGGGTGGGGGTGGAGAGGTCAGGAAGAAGATTGCAGGTTAGGAAGGCGGTGCTGAATTCGATGGATTTGACTGAGACAAGGTGGGGGGAGGGGAAATGAGGAAACTGGTGAAATCCGAGTTCATCCCTTGTGGTTGGAGGGTTCCTAGGCGGAAGATAAGGCGCTCTTCCTCCAACCGTCGTTTTGCTGTGGTCTGGCGATGGAGGAGTCCAAAGACCTGCATATTCTGGCGATGGAGGAGTCCAAAGACCTGCAGATGCAGGTCTTTGGACTCCTCCATCGCCAGACCACAACAAAACGACGGTTGGAGGAAGAGCGCCTCATCTTCCGCCTAGGAAACCTCCAACCACAAGGGATGAACTCGGATTTCACCAGTTTCCTCATTTCCCTTTCCCCCACCTTGTCTCAGTCAAATCCATCGAATTCAGCATCGCCTTCCTAACCTGCAATCTTCTTCCTGACCTCTCCGCCCCCACCCCAGTCTGACCTATCACCCTCACCTTGACCTCTTTCCACGTATCACATTTCCGACGCCCCTCCCCCAAGTCTGTCCTCCCTACCTTTTATCTTAGCCTGCTGGACAAACTTTCCTCATTCCTGAAGAAGGGCTTATGCCCGAAACGTCGATTCTCCTGTTCCCTGGATGCTGCCTGACATGCTGCGCTTTTCCAGCAACACATTTTCACCTCCCCGTCTATATCCAATTGCAGATGATCTTCCCTCCCCCTGTCTGTATCCCATTGCAGATGCACTGCCCTCCTCCTGTCTGTATCCCATTGTAGACTCTCTGCCCTCCCCCTGTCTGTATCCCACTGCAAATGCTCTGCTCCCCTCCTGTCTGTCTCCCACTGCATACGCTATGCCCTCCAATGTTTATATCCCATTGCAGTCTCTTCCCTCCCCCTGTCTGTCTCCCATTGCAGACGTTGTGCTCTCCCCGTCTGTATCCCATTCCAGACAATCTGCCCTCCTCCTGTCTGTATCCAATATCAGAAGCCCTCCCCTCCCATGTCTGTATCCAATAGCAGATGCTCTGCCCTCCCCCTGTCTGTCTCCTATTGCAGACGCTCTGCCTTACCCTGCTTGTATCCCATTGCAGACGCTTTACCCTCCCCGTCTGTATTTCATTGCAGATGCTCTGCTCTCCTCTGCCTGTATCCCATTGCAGACGTTCTTCCCTCCCCCAGTCTGTATCCCATTACAGACGCCCTGCCCGCCCCCGTCTGTATCCCATTGCTGACGCTCTTCCCTCCCCTTGTCTGTGTCCCGTTGTCGACGCTCTGCCTTCCACCCTGTCTGTATCTCATTGCAGATGCTCTGCCCTCCACTGTCTGTATCCCATTGCAGACGCTCTGCCCTCCCGCTGTCTGTGTCCCATTGCAGACGCTCTGCTCCATTTGACATCTTATTAAATGATTATCCTGGTGCATGAGCTAACTGAGTTCCATTCCCTTCATCCAATTCATTGGTTGGATTGTAATTTATATGACCTCACACAGATCCTTGAAGAGTTCTACTAGTTATAGCTTTCCAAACACAAAATGAGTAATGACCTCTTCTCTGTATTTCCTGACAGCTACCTCGGACGCCCCTGCTCCTGTGCAACAGTCTGGAATGGTTATATGGTGTCCTCCTGTGCTGTGTAATTTAGTGAAATGACTGTATACTTCATTCTATTCCTGTCTAACCCCATGGAGGGTAATTATGGCCTCCCCCTGCTGAGTCGTCACGATGCTGAATAGCTGAATGTGATCGTTCACTCCCTCTGTGACAGCCTCGGGGGGGTGAATTGACAGAACAATGTGTGAGGTAGGAGCAGCAGTCGGCCATTCGGACCCTCCAGACTGCTGCTCAATTTAGAAACATCATGGCTGGTCTGACTGTAGCTGACCACCCCTCTCCTGTTTGTTCCCAATGAACATTCACTTCCCTGTCCATCAAAGGTCAGTCAATGTCAGCCTTGAATATTCTCAATGTCCCAGGCTTCACTGTTCTCGGGGGATAAGAGCACCACAGATCACACAATCCAAAGGAGAAAGGAACAACGATATCTCAAATGGAAATGGGAGACCGCTTTCATTTTAAAGTGTGTTAATCACACAGCAAGCCACCTCCTCTTTTCAGAAACAAGGACACAGCAAATAGGAACAAACATAGAACATTCAGCCCCTCAAATCTATACCACAGTCCCATTGACTGTTTAGTCAAGTATTTATCAAAGTTAGCTTCTACTGCAACCTTGGCAAATATTCCTGACATCTTAAGGCCACACAGCATAGGAAATTGGAATTAGGCCATTTGGATCATTAAGGCTACTTTGCTGTTTGATCCTGTCTGGTGTGTTTCTCAACACAATTTTCCCGCCTTCCCACTTTTTTTTTGTTTTAATCTAACCTTTGTTTTAAAGGCATGTTTGCGTCTGTGTCTCTATATGTATATTTGTGTGATTGTGTATGTGGTTATGTCTGTGATTGTGTGTGTATCTGTTTAATAGCAGGAGACATGGTGGTGGTGGATGGTTGTTTTTCGAACTGGGAGCCTGTGAGCAGCGATGAGCCACAGGCAAAATTGTTGGGTTCACTTTTGTTCGTTATTTATATAAATGATTTAGATGAGAATTATAGAAAGTATACTTCGCAAATTTGCAGATGACAACAAGTTTAGGTGTACAGTGGACAGTGTTTATATAATGGTGAACAATTGAAGATTACAAAGAGATCTTCATTAATGAAGTCAATGATTCATAGAGATGCACAACAGGGAAACAGACCCTTCAACTCGTTCATGCCATCCAAATATTCTAAATTAATTTAGTCCCGTTTACCAGCATTTGGCCCATATCCCACTAATAATAAAGCAACCCAGTTGCCTTTTAATTGCTGTAATTGTTCCAGCCTCCACCAGTTTCTCTGGCAGCTTATTCCATAGAAGCATCACCCTCTGCAGGAAACAAGTTGCTCTTCATCGTCTTTCAAATATTTCTCTTCCCACCCTAAACCTATGCCTTCTAGTTTTAGACTCTCCTACCTTGGGGTGAAGGAACCTTGACCACTCACCCTATCCATGCCCGTCATAATTTTATAAACCTCTAGAAAGTGTAAATGTGACTCCAATCGAGACGATTGGCCGTGCTTTCAGTCATCCTGGGTCGAGAGTCTCAAATTCAGGCTCAATTCCAAAAAAATAGTTTAATCAACTTGTTCAGTTATATTATGAAACAGCTCTGTGGGATTCTAAACTAAAATTTTCGGCACAGTGATAGGGACACTACCATCATTCAGCATTAGCCCCTAAAGCTGCAACATTATGCTCCTGTGTGTTTGTTCATCAGCTTGTTGTAATATGCTGTGATACACCTCCTCAGGACATGAATACGCTACACCTTATCCAGAGATATGGGCACGACCACACGTTCATGAACTGGAATCGAAATCAGAGTTCTGGCTCAGAAACGTGGGCAACACCTACTACACAAGGCCTAAACCATGCCCAGATTTTGGGTCCTTTTTTAAGTATATGGATTTCTTAAATTCTGGTTAACGTTACCAAATAATACAGGGGACATTTCTCATTGAAAAAAGTACAAGTTATTAGCCTCAACTATAGGATGGTGAGTGCATTCGCTGTGCCATTGAGATTAACTATTAACATCTTCAGTTGCTTGGCTATGATTTCCGGTTTAAATGGCTCTTATCCATAGTCTGCTATATCAGGGAAAGAAATCCTGCAAACACACTCTCCACTAAGAAGGTTTTCGAGTAGATATCAATACTGAACACCAGAGACAAGGAAAGAGCACAATTCTGCGCCCAAAACACCGGTCACTATTTCAAATGTCTAACATGTGGCTTTCTTCTTCCTAAAATCATGATGTCATACAAGATACCTATTCACTATCCAGCTTCTCCTTACCCACTCCTCCCTCTGCCTGCGTAAAGCAAACCAAGCTCTGCATATTTGGCAAAGTCAACACTGTTGTTTCTGGACCTACTGGAGAGGGGAATGTCGTTTTAATCCGAAGGAGTAATGTAGCGGGGGTAGTGATATCACTCACTGGGTTGATGTCTTGCAGATGGAGTTTAACTTGGATACATGCGAGGTAATGCATTTTGATAAATCAAACAAGGGGAGGGCTTGTACAATTGATGCTGGGCTTTGGTCGTTATGTAGAAAAGAGGGACCCAGGGCGCAGGTATAATTCCTTGAAGTTTGTGCTGCAGGGTGTTTAAGGTTACTTCATTGCTCAGACCTTTGAGATTAGAAGTTGAGAAGTCATGCTGAGGTTGTGCAGAACATTGATGAAGCCTCTTCTGTTGTACTGTGTGCAATTCTAATCGTTATGTTATAGGAGGGATGTCATTAAGCTGGAGAGGGTTGGGAGGAGATTTACCAGCCCTCTCCAGCTTAATAACATGAACACTTAAACTTCTGCCTCGGGAGCCTACAAACACAAGGCATGAACATTGAATTGACCAGTCTCCAAACCACCCTCTTCCACCCAGATCCCAAATCCAACTCTCCGACTCAGGTCCATCCTCTCGAGGGAACATACCTGTCCATGTTCCTTCTTCCCGACCGCTCCACGTCTCGCCTACCTTTCCCCAGCCTCATTCGACCACCCATTTTCTCTCAGCCATCTTCCCCCTTCCCAGTCATGAAGAAGGATCCTGACTGAAACATTGACTCTCTTGCTCCTCGGTTGTTGGCTGACCAGCCGGGTATTTTCTACCACCACACTTTATCTACACTGAATTCTCCAGCATCTGCACACCTCATTGTCTCTTAGGTACAAATATATATTAACATAATGTCGTTGTCTGTTGTAAACGCAGATAGTCTCAGGGACATTTTCTTCAAGAACATGGATGACAGAAGTTCTCTCAATGAATATTGATATTGTAAAGCCTGAGCAGCAGTTATAGGATTTATAAACATTTATAAACAGAGAAGCATATTCATGTTCTGATAAATCTCCAGCATTACTCCCATATCCAAGCCAGATCGAATTGAATTGACCTACCAGCCCGAACATTCGTTCCCTCAGTCACCTTCACATATCCCTATCAGAATGTGTAAATATTAATCATTATTTTGAATTTTACTAAGATAGTATTGAATTGAAACGGGTTAACTGCAGCTATTAGTTCAGTGAATGTTATTGATGTCAGTCTCCGTGGATCCTAAATGTGTCATGGGAGGATTTGCGTTTTCTATTAATTAAGGATTCGGTTCAATGTGTTATCCCATAGTATGAGCAGGAGCTCACCGACAGCACTAACAGGGATCAGCTGCTTCACAGAGAGGGTGTGGAGAGATTATAATCTCAGAACATAAGACTGGAATGTTCCAACAATGGATCAGAACCTGAGAACATTAGACTGGAATATTCCAATCATGGATTAGAATCTGGGAACATTAGACTAGAATATTCCAACAATGGATCAGAATCTGAGAACATTAAACTGGAATGTTCCAACAATGGACAGGAGTTTATCGTATGGTCTTTACTGTATTTTCCAGCCTGGGATATCATTTACATGGTGGTTGTATAATGTTCTGATGGTTATTCAAGCTGGTTACTATCCCATCCTCGCTATAGTAGGTGTTCCTGGTAAGTCATTCTATCTGTTCATAAAGCCAGGTTAAATTGAATTGCGGCTCATATAATTAAAAATTTAGAAAGGTGGACGTCAGCATTTTCATTTCCAACGAAATATTCCATTTCACCCAAATGATAACGAGCAAATTCCTCATGACAAATTACTCACCAATATGCAAGGAGGAGCCAGACTGTTTTCAAAATCCATAATCATTCTAGCCCTGCACAGATGTACATTTTCATATCTTCCCCAGTCACTAATACTGTCCAATCCCACCATCATGATATCCACGTCTCCTCCTCAGCCTCAGTGCATCTTTTGAATCAACCACCAATTGTGCCTTTGTTAAATCTGGATACAATTTATCAAGTCCCTTCTAATTACATGCTAATTGCAAAATAATTGTGCTTGTGTATGTTGAACTTGTTCTCTGCACAGAATCTGTCAGACAGACAGGCACTGCATGCTGCTTAGTTAATTGCACATAATCTAGAGGCATAGAATAATAATCTGTTGATATCTAATGACGGAAATTGATGTAATTGAAAAGAAACTATCATCATTTGTGAGGAAAAGCCTATCTGCTTGCATCATGTCCTACAAAGAAATCAATGGGTTATCCTTCTCCAGTCAGGTCTGGGCAAACACACAGCATGTGTTTTACTCTTTATTGTCCTGCTGAACAGCTGAACCAGTCACTCAGTTCAACATACGTATAACATGCTGGTCTGGCCAGGGCTGCCCACATCCCGTAGAGAAGAACAAAAGTAACCGTTGCTCCCTTCCTGTGCCTGTTTTCCTTATTCCTACACTTCATTTCCATTCAGGGAGGTGACTATTCTCTATTTCAAGTGCAATCTTTCTGACTGAGTCTCTCCCCAAGGGTGATGTTCATGTCCACGAGCACCTCTGCTGTTGGCTTCACTGATGTTGACATGCAGATGTAAGGAACTTTGAAATTCCACATCAGTGGCAGTGCATAGAGAAGGAATGGGTTTTATGTCATAATAATGATACGGGTACCGGTAAGTGAAGGAAAGGAATTATTGTGATCATCACTGAGAGTATTGTTGAGGCAGTATTTGATATATTGTGGACAGCTTTTCTCTCCTTTAAAAGGAATAATCTCATTGCAACCGAGATAGCATAAAGGAACTTCACCAGACGAATCCCTGGGCTGTTGGTAAAAGAGGAGTGAGTGATGGTTAATCTGTAGCACTGTCCGAGAATAAGAGGTCATTGCATTGAAACTTGACGGTGATGGACAATCACTCGTTATGTTCTACACAGACACTGAGAAGGTGATAATATCCATGGCTTGTATTTTTTTTATTTTACTCGGGATGCGTGATTCTGAATATTTAAGTGCTTCTGAGGATAAAATCTTCAGTCAAATTCTGCCTTGATATCGGTGTCAATCGCTCTTACTTGAGCAGGTCAGTTAATCCCTTTTGTTAATGTTAATAGGTGATAGTGTTTGTGTGGAGAGTGTTTCCTTCTCACAGAGGGTAGTGAATGTCAGCAATTTTCAGGTCTAGAAAGTTTGGGGAGATAGATCACTGCAAGTATTTAAAGAGGAGGTAGGCGGATTTTCGACCTGTCAGAGAGCTGAGGGGTGTGAAGAATTGGGCATTAAAGAAGAGTTAATGCCAACAGTAGGTCAGACATGATCGCATACAATGGCGTGAGCATCGGAATTACCTACTCCGGTTTCTTATGTTCTCATATTCTGTCTTTGGAAAGTGAATGGTTGCAATTTTCCTGGAAGTGCTGTTACTGAATGTTGAGGACAGCGAGAGAAAAGTATTTTACAAGCCATCACTGGGAGAGATATGGGCCCGATATTCACAATGCATCTGGCTCTACAACATGACCAACAAATAAAACACCAGTTGCAGAGAGAAGTCACTCTGTAAAGAGATTGGCGGTCTCTTTCATACTCAGCCTAGATTTCACATCACATTTTCCAAACCACACCAAACCACGCAGTGTTGATGACTGAACGGTATCCTGTGTTACTGCGGGCCAGGTATTTGGAGCAAGTGCTCTCTATCTGCTCCTGTTCAGGTGGTTGTAAGGACTAAATGGAACATAGGAAATAGGACTGAGGAGCAGGAGTGGGTCATTAGACACGTTGTCATTGCTCGGCCAGACAATAATATCATGGCTGATCTGAGTGTGGTCTCCGCAGCACTTTTCTGTCTGCCCACAATTTCCCTCCATTCACATGTCTGTCACATGTTGAACAAACCCAACTTTGAATATTTGCAAACACCCAGGCACAATACGAGGAAGCTGCACAAAGTGAAAGTACACAGGCAGCAGAATTCTGGAAGGCAACAGGCATTTATCTATCAGTCTTGCCCCATCCAATTAATTCTGCTGCAGTTTATCATTTTTTGACTTGTTCATGGAATGTGGGTGTTGTTGATAGGACAACAATTATGGATCATGTCTAATTACGTTGGGAGTAGTGGCGTCGAGATACAATCTTAGGAATAAACTTTTGGGGAAGAGAATTCCCATTTGAACAGCCCTTTGAGAATTTCTCATTCCTGCTCCAACCAATGTTGGAGGGTCGCTATTTCATTTTCCAGCCCCACTTCTCCACTGTTTACAAAAGGTTTGAAGTGTAACCTACGTCATTTTCTCGAAAAATGTGAGACACAGAGTCACACACGTACAGACACACACGATCGCACATGTCTTAAGACGAGAAAGAATAAGGAAAGGTTTCCAGAGATTCATAGTATTTGAACTCATATCAAATGGAAAAGTGATAATGTGTCCAACCTGCTATTCTGTCTCCGACGTTATTCTACTCAAACAAGCTGCTGGAATGAGATTTCTTCCTGGAACAGTTGGAATTGGCAGGTTTTCCATTCCTTCAAGCAGTGGAGCGATCCCATGAATCTACAACAGGAATCCTCCACCTTTGTTAAAGATGACTCAGGGAATTTTTACTCTCACAATTTACTGTCAAGAGGGACAAAGTAAGAGAAGGGGAGCACCAGGCTGCGGCTTACGACGATAAGATCATCGGGCATAGGAACACAGATGAGGCCATTCAGCCCATCGAGTCTGATCCCCCATTCAATTACGGGTGACAAGTTTCTCAACCCCGTTCTCCTGCTTTCTCCCTGTAACCCTTCATCCGCTTGACACTCAAAAAGCTCACTATCTCTGTCTTAAATATACTCAATGACCTGACCTCCACTGCCTTCTGTGAAAATAAATCCCATAGGTTCTCCACTCTCTGGCTGAAAACGTTTTCTCCTTATCTGCGTTCTAAAAGGTCTTCCCTTTACTCTAAAGTTGTATTCTTGGGTCCTGGAAGATTTCTCAACATGCACACTGTCCAGGTCATTCAGTGTTCTGTATGTTTCAATTAGATCTTCCCACCTCCCTCGCAACTCCATCAAGAACAGACCCAGAGTCCTCAAGCGTTCCTATATGTTAAGCTTCTCATTCCTGGGACCATTCTCCTGAACATCCTGTGAATCCATTCCAAGGTCAGCACATCCTTCC
Source organism: Chiloscyllium plagiosum (assembly GCF_037043375.1). Classification (NCBI taxonomy): domain Eukaryota; kingdom Metazoa; phylum Chordata; class Chondrichthyes; order Orectolobiformes; family Hemiscylliidae; genus Chiloscyllium; species Chiloscyllium plagiosum. The sequence continues at coordinate 79,360,951 of NW_028270175.1, forward strand.
TGAGATATGGGGCTCAACACAGCGCACAATACTCCAAATGTGGCATGACCAGAGCCTTATAGAGCCTCAGAAGTACGTCCCTGCTTTTCCATTCAAACCCTTTCAAAATAAATGCCATCACTGCAGTTGCCGTCCTAACTACTGATTCAACCTGCAAGTTTACATTGAGAGAATCCTGGAGTACAACTCCCAAGTCCCTTTGCACTTCAGACATCTGAATTTTCTCGGTAGTCCATATTTTTATTCTTCCTATCAAAGCTCACGTTCCCACAATTTCCCACTTTGCACTCCATCTGCAACTTCTTTGCCCATTATCCTAACCTGCCCAAATCCTTCTTGAACCTTCCTTCCTCTTCGACGTTGCCTGTCCCTCTACCCATTTTTGTATCATCTTCAAACGTAGCCAGAATGCCTTCAGTTCCTTCATCTGGATCGTTAATGTATAAAGTGAAAAGTTGTGGTCCCAACACTGAGCCTTATGGAACACCACTTGACACCGGCTGTCATCCTGTGAAGGACACTTTTCTCGACACTCTATGCTTCCTGCCAGAGAGACAAACTTTTATCCATGCTAGCACCTTTCCTCTAACACAGTTGGCCCTTGCCTTACTCAGTAGCCTCCTGTTGGCACATTGTCAAATACCTTCTGGAAGTCCAGGTGGATGACACCCATTCGCTCTCCTTGTTCTAAGCTGCTCGTTACGTCCTCAAGGTTTTCTAGCAGATTTTCCAGACATGACCTCCATTTGATGAAGAGATGGAAATGTGTTGCTGGAAAAGCGCAGCAGGTCAGGCAGCATCTAGGGAACAGGAGAATCGACGTTTCGGGCATTAGCCCTTCTTCAGGAATGAGGAAAGGTGGTCCAGCAGGCTAAGATAAAAGATAGAGAGGAGGGATTTGGGGGAGGGGCGTCGGAAATGTGATAGGTGGAAAGAGGTCAAGGTGAGGGTGATAGGTCAGACTGGGGTGGGGGCGGAGAGGTCGGGAAGAAGATTGCAGGTTAGGAAGGCGGTGCTGAATTGGATGGATAACTTCCATATCTGCCACAGATTCACCTGTACCTCCACACATATCATCTATTGCATCCTTTGCACCCGATGTGGCCTCCTCTATATTGGGGAGACGGGCCGCCTACTTGCAGAGTGTTTCAGGGAACATCTCTGGGACACCCGGACCAACCAACCCAACCACCCTGTAGCTCAACATTTCAATTCCCCCTCCCCCTCCACCAAGGATATGCAGGTCTTTGGACACCTCCATCGTCAGACCACAGCGAAACGACGGTTGGAGGAAGAACGCCTCATCTTCCGGCTAGGAACCCTCCAACCACAAGGGATGAACTCGGATTTCACCAGTTTCCTCATTTCCCCTCCCCCAGCCTGTCTCAGTCAAATCCATCAAATTCAGCACCGCCTTCCTAACCTGCAATCTTCTTCCCGACCTCTCCGCCCCCACATCAGTCTGACCTATCACCCTCACCTTGACCTCTTTACACCTATCAAATTTCCGACGCCCCTCCCCCAAGTCCCTCCTCCCTACCTTTTATCTTAGCCTGCTGGACCAACTTTCCTCATTTCTGAAGAAGGGCTAATGCCCGAAACGTCGATTCTCCTGTTCCCTAGATGCTGCCTGACCTGCTGCGCTTTTCCAGCACACATTTCGATCTCTGATCTCCAGCATCTGCAGACCTCACTTTCTCCTCCATTTGATGAAACCATGCTAACTTTGTCCTACTTTACCATCCAAATCCAAGTATTCAGAAATCTCATCCTCCACAATGCAATCCAGGATCTTAGCCACACCCAAGTTTAGATTAGTCAGCCTGTAATTTTCCATCTTTTGCTTTACTCCCTTTTTAAAATGGGGTTTCACATTTTTCAGTCCTCGGAGCATCTCCCTGATTCGAGAGATTTCTGAAAGATCACCACCAACGCCTCCACTGCCTTAGAAATCTGTAGTGGAGTCCATCTGGTCCAGGTGATTTACTTACCTTCAGGCCATTCAGTTTTTCCAGCACCTGTTCCTAGGTGATGGCCACCTTACTCAGGTCTGTCCACTAAGTCTTTTCAATGTTTGGGATACTACTCGTGTTTTCAACCGTGAAACTGACATGAAGTAATTTTTCAGCTCCTCAGCCATTTCCTTGTTCCACATTACTAACTCTCCTGTGTCAATTTCTAGCGATCAAATGCCCATTTTGCCTCTCGTTTTCCCTTTCCATATCGAAAGAAGCTCTTACAGACTTTCTTTACATGATTGGCTTTCTTACCCTCATATTTAATCTTCTCGCTCCTCACTTCTGTTTTTGCTGCTCTCTGTTGGTCTTTACAAGTGTTATGACATGGCGGTGAACTCTGTTAATTAAACCAAACACCCAGGAAAGCTCACATCACCTCATAATCTATTAGAATATGAGTGATAGAGAACTCCCCAATTCCACTATTTAAAGAAAATAACGTCAATCTATTTTTGACTGTATAAGCGAACATTACACCACAACTATTTTAGAAGTCATAATTTTCAAAACCTGTCAAAAATGTAATTCCTTCCAAATTATAACTGGCAAATTGCTATTCACAACTTACTCAACAATACACGAGGAGAAAACAGACTGTTCTCAAACTCGACGATGTATTTTTTTTTCCATTCAGATTTACATTTCTACATATTCTCCCCACTCACCAACCCTGCCCAGGACTACTATCAGGATATTTCAGTATCCTTCTCAGCCTCAGTGCAACTGCTGAATAATCCATCGTTTGTTCCTTTGTTAAGTCCAGACATAACCGTTTCAACTCCTTTCGAACTATGCTTCCGTCACAAAATATTTGCACTTGAGAGGGTTAATTTGTTCTCTCCATAGAATCTGTCAGATGGGCAGACAGTGCATGGTGGTCAAGTCATTGACACATAATTGAGAGATACAGAGTAATAATCTTTTGGTGTCTCATGAAGGAAGTTGATGGAATGCAAATGAAATCATCACCACTTGTTTTAATCACTTTTTTTAATGGGACAACACTACCATTATAGGGCAAGCCAAACAAAGAACAGCCAGGGAATTCCTAGAAGCATGGCACTCATCCAAAAACTCCATCAAAAAACACATCGACCTGGACCCAATATACCGGCCACTACAGTGGACAGCTGAAACTGACAACCGGAAGCGGCAGGGACAGGATACTATAAATGCCGGAGGAAACACCACAGAAGCGCTTCACAGGAGAATCCCAAGCACTGAGGATGTCACCTAGACAGGGGACGAAACGTTTGCAACAAAAACGTCCAGCTCGGCGAACAGAACCACAGCAACGAGCACCCGAGCTACAAATCTTCTCACAAACAGGAATAATCCTCTTTGCAGAAAGTGTGTAAAGGAATTTCACCAGACTAATTGTTGGGATGATTGCACCATCGGGAATGCATGAGGATTAATCTGTAGCGCTTTGAAGGAGTAAGAGTTCATTGCATTCAACATAAGGTGATGGACAGTCACTCATTATATTCCAAACAGACACCAATATGATGATAAATTCTATAGCTTGTTTGGTACTTGGTTTGCATGATTCTTGATGGCTTAAAAGCCTCTGAGAACGGTTCCCTCACGCCACGTCACTCCCCTTTTCGATTGATATATATATATATATATATATATATATAGAGAGAGAGAGAGAGAGAGAGAGAGAGACGGTCAGTCTTTGACTAAACTCTTCCCACATTAACATTTGGGGTGTGATCATACATAGAACTTCACGTTATTCACCATCCCGAGGAACCACAATACCTTCATTCTAAAACAGTTAACTATTCCCACCAGCTTCTGCCCCCCACGGAGAACATGGGTCTGTCTTCTTGGAGACGGAAGATGCCTCCTTGAGGCTTGGCACAAAACATTTGGCTTCCTTCCTCACTGCCGGCAAACACGTACATGTACAATTTGTTCCACAGGCAATGGAGCCACCAGGAACATTGTGAGCAATCTATGAGTGCAGTCTCTGTCCAGTTGTTTTTCAGGTTAGAGCATCAATGACGCCCTCCTATTCCTGTGTGAGTGTCTCAACGTTTAAATGTTCTCCTCCTGGTTATATAGAACAGGCTTAAGGGTCTGACTGGGCTCTGCCTGTTCCTATTTAACAGCTCAATGTACTGACCAGACCCTTCCTCTTCTTGTGGAACATGCAGTAGGATTGAATAGGCTGTCCCTCTTCTTTTCAGTCGTTTCGATGGACTGAATGTTTTCCACATATCCGGATGTAACCAGCTTGAGGTGATGAACGAGCACTTCGTTTATCTGTGGAAATGTGCAGTGTCTGGCAGCACTGTTACATGAATGTTACTAACACGTTAACAGCACAAACCTGAATGTTGTTTGGTTCTTGCTGAATATGGACACAGACTGGTTCAGGAGCTGAGAAGGGAAAAATGTTCTGAATATTGTGTGATCTTCAGTGATCACCCCACTTCTGATCTTGTGATGGATGCGGGGCGCCGAGAGTGGGGCACGTAGACGTTGACGAAGGAGGTGAAGATGTTTGTGCTGAGAAAGTAAATCTGAGGATCTCCTGAAGAGATGTCCCGGGACTGAGTGGATTGTCGGCCACCGACCACAAACATCTTCCTTTGTGCTCTGAAAGACCCTATCCAGTGGGGAGATAACACTTGATTCTCATTAAGCACAAATAAATAGATGACCCCAATGATATCCTCAGTCAAGTACAGCCTCGATATCAAGGCCATTCACTCTTTCCTGAGCCCCTGTGTTCACCTCTTGTTCATGTCAATAGGTGACAGTGTCTGTGAAGAGAGTGTTCTCCTCTCTCAGATTGTAATCAATGTCAGGAATTATCTGGACGAGAGAGTTAGGGGAGCTACATCACTGAAAGTATGTAAAGAGGAGGTCGGTCGATTTTTGACCTGTCAGACAACTGAGGGGTGTGAAGAACTAGGCATTAACGAGGAGTTAATGCTAACAGTAGTTCAGCCATGATCGTATACAGTGGATTGACCGTCCGAATTACCTATTTCTGTTCCTTATGTTTTCATTTTCTTTAATTACAAAGTTATTGGCTGTAATTTTCCTGGATATTCTGTTTTTGAATGTTGCAATCAGAGAGAGCAAAGCATTTTTGAGTCATCTCTGAGTTAGGTATGGGGTTTTATTCATAATGAATCTTGGTGTAGACCACGACCAACAAATGAAGCACAATTTGCAGAGAGGGGCCACTCTGTAAAGCGACCTGAGGCGTCTTTCGAACCCAGCCTGGATTTCCAAATAACTTTTTCCAATCCGTACCAATCTGTGTGTGACAGTTGTGAGGGATTAAATGCGATCCTGTGTTACCGTGGACCAGGTATTTGGAGCAAGTGGCCCCCATCTGCACCTTGCAGGAGCTGTGAGGGGCTGAATGCAACATAATAACACGGGACTGTGGAGCAAGAATGGGTCATCAGACACTTTGTCACTGCTCTACCATGCACTTTCAGCAGCACTTTTTTGTCAGTGCACCATTTTTCTGCATTCATTTGTCTGTCAAATGTTTAACAGAGACAATTTTGAACGAATGGAAATTTCCAGGCATCACGAACGTCTGGGGAAGGGAATTCACACCTTAAAAACCCTTTGAGAATCTGTTGTTCCTGTTCTGACCAATGTTGGAGGTTCACTGATGTCTTCTCCCACTCCTCTATTGGTGAAAGCAAATTTTAAATGTAACCAATTGAGTGCAGTGGCCAATGATATAGATATCAGACTGGGTAATTTTCCAGAAAAATGTGAGACACAGAAAGCTGAGCTCTGAACGAATGGTAAAATGATAGAGTGTCCCAAATGTTCTTTTATGCCTTTGAAGTTATTCTGCTCACACAAATGTCTGGGAATACGTATTTCTTCCCAGAACAGTTGCATTTGGCTGAATTCCCTTTGCTTCGAGCTGCGGAGAAATTCCTATGAATCCTCATCCTGAATCCTCCACGAGTGGTAAAGACGACTCAGGACTTTTCTGCTCTCACACCTTGCTATCAGGCAGAACAAAGTAAAAGATTGAGAATCCAATTGGCTGTTGCTTCTGAGTCAGGTAACATTTTTCTCCGTCTCTGTGTGGAAAAAATACAATAATGTCAACTGAACATCAAAATGGACCATGTGCACTTTCCATGTACATTCTCTGGAATGGACGATAATAGACTGTATGCTGTAAACAGCATCATTACTGTTGTTGTGCACAGTGTCTTTCATTAGCAAAAGAAAAAAGTGCCCTCTTTATAATTTGATGACATGTGTACATTTTTCTGTGTATTTTTTAAAAATGGGTTGATATCTTCTTAATATTTTTGTTAATACCAATTCATCTCATTCAAAAAATTATTATCTAGCTTTAATCTCCTTAACAAGAGAAAATATGTAGCCAGCTGAAACACTGCTCTGAAAATCGTGGTTCAATAAGAATTCTCATCTAAGATCTAAACAGATAATCCCCGATAACAGAAGGCCTTCCATTCAGGAATGAGTACAGGGAAGCATCTTTGAGTATCTTCAAAAGGAATTGTATCCCTTTTTTTAGTTTATAGGATCACAACTGCACTCAATGTATCTGATGTGGTCTCAGCAATGCCCTGTACAGATGCAGTGAAACATTTCTAATTAAACCCAATACCCATTGCCACGAACAGCATCATTACACTTACCTTCGAAATCACTTGCTGCATCTGCAGACAGACTTCAAATGATTCATGTACCAAGAATATGAAAAACATCTGCATCACAGAGTTCTGTAATCTCTCTTCATTTAAATTGTTTCCTGCTGTTCTTTCCTTCCGAATGCAATAGAAAACTCACGTTATATTATTTCTGCTGAAGGTGTGCTGATTAACCTTCCCTGTCTATATCACAATGCAGGTTCACTACCTCATTTTGAAGATATATTGAATGATCATCTTGGTGTACAAGGTAATTCAGCTTTGATCCATTCAGTCCCTTCATCCAGATATTTGACAAAGACGATTGATCATTGATGACCACACAGTGATCTCTGAGGCAAAACTAGTTACAGTTGTGTTTAAAAAAAATCATATGTCTCCACTCTCTATTTCCTGTTAATGACAGCATCCCTGTTCCTGTGCAGCAGATCAGGCGGGTTGAATGGTCTCCTCCTGGGCTGTGAATGTACTCAACGAGCTGAATTACGTCATTCTATATTCCTGTGTAATTCCTTAGAGGGGAAGAATGGTCTCCTCCTGTCTCATTGTAACGATCCAGTGTGGCTGAATGGGATGGTCCTCTACCCTGTAATATCATTGAGCGAGCAACACATGGTGTTGGGGTGTAGGTTTGCTCGCTGAGCTGTAGGTTTGATATCCAGACGTTTCATTACCTGGCGAGGTAACAGCATCAGTGGCGACTTCCAAGTGAAGCGAAGCTGTTGTCTCCTGCTTTCTATTTATATCTTTCTCCTGGATGGGGTTCCTGGGGTTTGTGATGATGTAATTTCCTGTTCGTTTTCTGAGGGGTTGACAGATGGCATCTAGATCTATGTGTTCGTTTATGGCGCTGTGGTTGAAGTGCCAGGCCTCTAGGAATTCTTTGGCATGTCTTTGCTTAGTCTGCCCCAGGATAGATGTGTTGTCCCAGTCGAAATGATGTTTTTGTTTTCATTTATGTGTAGGGCTACGACGGAAAGAGGGTCGTGTGTTTTTGAGGCTAGCTGGTGTTCGTGTATCCTGGTGTCTAACTTTCTTCCTGTTTGTCCTACGTAGTGTTTGTGGCAGTCCTTGCATGGAATTTTATAGATGACGGTGGTTTTGTCCATGGGTTATACTGGGTCTTTTAAGTTTGTTAGTTTTTGTTTGAGAGTGTTGGTGGGTTTATGTGCTACTAGGATTCCGAGGGGTCTCAATAGTCTTGCTGTCATTTCTGAAACGTCTTTGATATATGGTAAGGTGGTCAGGGTTTCTGGCTGTGTTTTGTCTGCTTGTCGTGGTTTGTTCTTGAGGAATCTCAAAACAACCCACCACTTCGACTGGGACAACACATCTATCCTGGACAGGCTAAGCAAAGACATGCCAGAGAATTCCTAGAGGCCTGGCACTCCAACCACAACGCAATAAACAAACACATAGATCTAGATGCCATCTATCAACCCCTCAGAAAACGAACAGGAAATTACATCACCACAAACCCCAGGAACCCCATCCAGGAGAAAGATATAAATAGAAAGCAGGAGACAACAGCTTCGCTTCACTTGGAGGTCGCCACTGATGATGTTACCTAGCCAGGTAATGAAGCGTCTGGATATCAAACCGACAGCTCAGCGAGCAAACCTACACGCTAAACCTCAACCTGTGCTACAAACCTTCGCAAACCTTGCGAACATGGTGTTGGGGCAGCAGTGTATTTCTAGAACAGCATCGAGTGAACAACACATTGTAAAGGAGCAGCAGTTGGCCATTCGGCTGTACCATTCAGAATGCTCATGGCTGATCCGCGCGTGTCTGACCATCTGTCTCGTGTCTGTTCCAAATAAACACTGACTCTCCTGTCCGCCAAAGATCAGTCGACCTCAAACTAGAATATCTTTATTAACCGAGTCTTCACTGCTCCCTGAGTTTGAGGATACCACAGATAGCACAATAGTAAATGGAAAGGGACAGCCTTCTTTCATTGTGGGACCCATTTTTTAAAACTGTGTTAACCTCACATCAAATCACTGCCCCTTTTCGAATATAGTGGTACAATAACTAGGAATAGACATTAACCATTCTGCCCTCCAATCTTTTCCCACATTACCACTGACTCTTTCCAATCAAATATGATGCTGCTGCTGTCTCAGGAAGAGAACACCTGATAGCATAACACCTCATGAGCATTACAAAAAGGAGCAGAATTCGACCATTTGGCCTATCGAGTCTGATATGCCATTCAGTTATTTCTAATATGTTCCTCAACATCATTCTCCTACCTTCTCCCTGGAGTCCTTGATCTCCTTATAAATCAAAACCGTATTTATTTGTGTCTTAATGGCACTAGTGCCTGTGTCTTAATATGTATTTATTTGCGTGTATGTCCATGTGCTTGTTATCTGTGTATTTGTGTGACTATGTCTGTCTGTCTTTGTATCAGCCTGTGTGTTTCTATCTGTGTTTCGGTCGATTTGTGTGTGACTGTTTATGTCTTTGTGTACCTCTCCGTGTGTGCATGCTTATCTCCTTGTATGCATTGTACATGTTAGTATATTGGGGTCTTTACCAATCCGTCTGTGTATTTCAATGTCTGCATCTCTGCAATGGGGTGTCTGTTCTTCTGCGAGTGACAGGGATGAGGTTGGAACTTACAACAGGTTTGAAGTGAGAATTGCTCTTTACTGAACGCTGTTCCTTATTCGGTTGGTGGGACGTGGATGTTTCAGAATCTCCACACAAGGCCTCTGGTCCTCTTCGGCTCTCTCCAGGATCCTTCCAATATGTCGGGGTAGGGGGATGAGGGAACGGATATCCGGCACTCCACCATCCGACTTGGACATTTCTGTTCTATTCCAGGCTGTTTCTCCTGGAATGGGAGAAAGGGAGAGAATGAGTAAGGGTGGGAGTGGATGGCCCTGCTGTTAGTGCTGGGCTAGGTGAGGGGTGACATGGTGAGGTGTCTGGAGGGAGTCTGTCCACAGTGCTGTACCCATGTAGTGCTATTAGTGTGCGGGGCTATTGCGTCAGGGACAGAAAATCTGGGGGAAGGAAGGTGCTGAATTCAACAGTGAGATTGGTCTTTTTTGAGCCTTATTTGGATATATAGCATGAGCCATGATCGAGGGTAGGTGCTATAAGAGACATACAGTGAGTGTGAGCGAGCAGTAAAAATATACTGTGACACTTATCCTGACAGAACGGAATAGATACTGATGCTTGTCCTGTATTGCTGGACATTTCTTCAGATCATCTCAGCATCGAGGTGAGCCTCCCCGAATAACTTATCCAACTCTATCACTAAAAACGACACAGACCCTGTCCCTCAGATTCCACAGAATCAGTTTGGGTGGGTCTTACAAATAGCAAGGCGAAGCAAACTTGTTGTGCCATATATCTGAACCAAAACTGTTGCGCAAATGTTTTGCATCATATGCTCTGGAAATTAGATATGCAAGTATATGCAAAGGGAAGCCAGGACATACTGATATTATCGCTGGGCTCTTAACCCAGAGACCCAGGTAATGTTCTGGGGACATGGATTCAACTCCTGACATGGCAGATTGTGGATTTTGAATTCAATAAGTATCTGGAATCGAGAGTTTATGGTGACCAGGAATCCATTGTTGATTGTTGGAAAAACTCATCGAGTTCACTGATATCCTTTAGGGAGGGAAACTGCTGTCCTTACCTGGTATGACTCCATACCCAAGGCAATGCTGTTGACTCTAAATTGCCCTCTGGTATGGCCAATAATGCTGGTTATCCAGCGACGCCCTCATCCTGTGAATGAGTAACAAATACTCGTGGGTTCTGCTGTAATAGTGGATGGTGTCAAGTTGCATAGAAACTGCGTTAACTAAGTGACTGCTCATGTTGTGAAAAATAAATTCCATAACTGTAAATCAGGTCGGTTAAAGAGTATGTTGTGCAACAAACTAGAAAGCAGATTATTTCGGGTCTGGTGTTGTGTGGTCGGAAGAACTACTTACTAGCCCTCCTCTGAAACAGCTTTGGAGGAATAGTGACATTAATATGTTGTATTTTACACGGCGTCTGCATACAATATGGAATGTTTGAACATTCTGGTCAAACATCATGGAAGCCCAGAGGCTAGAGTGTCAAGTTCGCTCCAGTGAATTCGGAAAATACAATATAAAATTCAGTAGAAGAACAATGGTTGTTAGACCCATTTCGTCTTACAGCACGGAGACAGGCCATTCGGCACAAACTGACCCATTCCGAACAAAATGTCCATTCATACTAACCCCATTTCCCTGTCATTTCCCTGTATCCTTCTAATCCTTTCATACCTGTGTATTTGTTGAAATGTACTTTAAAATTTTGAATGCACCCGCCTCAACCACTTCTGCTGTCAGCTCATCCCATATGCATCCCACCCTGTGTGTAAAAGAAATTGCCCCTCAGGTTCCCTTTTGCTCTTTCCCTTCTTACCTTAAATTGATGCCCTCTAGTCCGTCATTGCACAATCATGGGGAAAAAAAGACGGAGTGCATTAACTCTAGCCATGCCTCCCATGATCTTATACACTAATATCAGATCCCCCTGAGCCTCATATACTCAAAAGTAAAAACTCCTAGCTTGTTCAAACCCTCACTATAACTCAGACCATTGAGTCTTGGAAAAATCCTTGTAAATTTCTTCTGCACTCGTTCCAGATTAATAACATCTTTCCTAGAGCACAGTAAACAAAACTGAACATGACACTACAAGTATGGCCTCGCCAACATCTTGTATAACTGCTACATAACTCTTTAATTTCGATACTCAGTGCTCTGACTGATGAAGGACAGTGTGCCAAATGCTTTTTTCAGTGCCTTGTCTACCAGGGTCTCCACTTACAGAGAACCCGTGCACCTGAACGCCAAGGTCACTCTGTTCCACTCCTTAAGCCCTGCCATTCACCATGAAACCCCTACATTGATTTGACTTTCTACAATGCAAGAAGTGACACTTATCTGAATTAAACTCCATTTGCCATTTCTTGGCCCACTTCCCCACCTGATCAAGGCACTGCTGTAATTTCTGAAATTTCTGCTAACGTTCCGCACTCTCCACGATAACGCCTATTTTAGTGTCACCTTGAAACTTACAAATCATACTTTCCCAGCACCGACCCCTGAGGCATTCCACTCGTCACAGGCCTCCAGTCCAACAAGCATCCTTCCACGATTACCCTCTTCTTACTATCATCAAGCCAATTTTGGATCTACTTTGCCAGCTTCCCCTCAATTCCATGTGATCGAACCTTTCAGAGTAGCGTACCATGTGGAACCTTATTGAAGGCCTTATGAAATCTATATAGACTATATATACAACCATGCCCTTGTCAAAACTACTGGTCACTTCATCAAAGCACTCGAACAAATTTGTGAGCCATGATTCCCCCATTTACAAGGCCCTGTCTTTCCAAATGCATGCATATATTCTCTCTCAGAATCTTCTCAAGTAACTTACCTGCTACAGATTTTAGGTTTACTGGTCTATAGTTCCCCGATTTTTCTTTGTAGACTTTCTTGAATAACGGCACAGCATTCACTACCCTCCAGTCCTCCAGGGCCTCACCCGTTGGCTACCGATGAGGCAAAAGTACTAACCAGGGCTCCCGCTATTTCTTTCCTGTCCTCCTGCAGTGTTCCTGAATATATTTGGTCAGTACCAGGAGATTTATAGAAAAAGTCTGAAAAATATGTCTATTTATTTCAGGTGAAAAAACCCAAGAGTGTGAAAGTGAGTTAACAATGATTAGTATAATAAATTAAAGATTATATTAATCAGAGAAAGTGACTTCAGAAGAATTCCAGACGTTGTGGAATCCTGAGAATTCTCAGAAATTACGATCCAAAAAAGGAGGGCCATGAAACTGGTAAGGAAATCAAAAAGCGAACATGCATGCAAACAAACAGGAACACAAAGACTGCAAAAATCTATAATCTATATTTCAAAGGAAAAAAAAAAGTCAAATGTGTAAATCTGTAATCAGTAGAAACGAGTTTATTGTGGATAGTAGGGAAATGGTCAAGCAAATAACCAGTTACTTTGCATCTGTTTTTATGGAGGAAGATCCAGAAAATCACCTAGAAATACGAAGTGATCATATAGGGCTTGCGGCTCGAAAGACATAAAGTCAATTTATATCAGTTACAAGGCTTTACTTGAACATGCAGCTGGATTGAGAATTGCTAACCTTGACAAACCAGATCTCCTTTATCCCAAATTTTTCAGAAATATACCACTAATAGAAGTATTAATTGCGCTGTCAATGACTGTGTTCTATTTGCCAGTGCATTCTACGCAGTCTGGAAGTCGTTGTAGATAAATGGACATTAGTAAACGTGATCCAAGCATCTACAAAGAGAAAAAGAGATAGTGTGGAGAACTGCAGACCAATTAACTTGATATTTGCGGGGACACTGTTGGAATCTATTATATAAGATGTGATATTCGTTATTTAGAAATTAACAGCAACATTGGAGAGAATCAGTATGCATCTCTGAAAGAGAAGTCGTACTTGACCAGCTTTGGAATTGTTTGAAGTTGATTCTTACAGCATAGATAATGGGGAACCAGTAGAATTGGCATATTTTAGATTATCAGAAGGCTTTCTATAAGAACTCACACAATGAGTTCGTAAATGCAATGAATGTGAAGGGTATTTGGGGGAATATAGGCAAGTGGAAAGTTAAAGTTTGGATCGCCTACCTTTAAAAGAGTCAGAATATAGATGTTGAAGCAGTTTAACAGCGTGTTGGTGAGTACTGTACTTGGAATATTGAGTGCAGTTTTGGTGACCAAATCTGAGAAAGAATATACTGACAACAGAGGAAGTTCAATGGACATTCTCCAGATTAATCCCTCAGTTGGCGAGATTGCGTGATGAGGAAACTCGGCCTGTGTTCTCGAGAGTTGCAAAGAATGAGAGGTAGGGCACTGTGAAATTTATTAAATTCACAAAACATGTGACAAGTTGGAAATTAACAGGATGTTTCTCCGGCTGTCTAATCCACATTCAAGGCAAATAGTGGCAGAATAAAGGACAGACCATTTAAGGCCGCAATAAGGAGGAAATTCTGCACGCGTAGGGCACCAACTAACACAGGGGCATGGAAACCTGCTGGCAGGGCAAGATTAGGGAGAATTCCCAGATATTCTACAAGTGTGTCGAGTGGAACAGAATGACCAGGGAACAGGACGGAATCATTAGTGACTTGCCAAGTTGCATCCAAATTAACTTTTGTAGTAGGAGACAGAAGGTGGTGAAAGACGGCTGCTTGTGTGACTGGAGGCCAGTGTACAATGGTATATCACCGGGATCAGTGCTGTATCTCTTATTGTTTGTGATTCGGAGGTGCTGGTGTTGGACTGGGTGGACAATGCTGTAAATCTCATACCAGATTATAGTCCAACAGGTTTATTCGGCGGCACTACCTTTTGAAGTGCTGCTCCTTCATCAAAGTGCACAATCACCTGATGAAGAAGTAGCGCTTCGAAAGCCAGTGCCTCCGAACAAACCTGTTGGAATCTAACCTGATGTTGTGTGATTGTCAACTTTAATATTTGTGGTACTCATAAATGATGTAGCTGTGAATATGGACGAGGGATGGGGAGTGTGATAAGTAAGTTTGTGTTTGACACGCAGATTGGCCGTTGGCTGGCAGTGAGGAGGAAGGCGTTAAGTTACGGGAAGACACAGATGGAATGGTCAGCTGGGAAGATCAATGGCAGATGGAATGTAACCCTGATAAATATGAGGTGATACACTTTGGAAGAAGGAACCAGACAGGAGAGGACTCAATGAATGGCAGCACACTAGGAAGGTCAGAGTGTGCTTCTCCACACATCACTGAATGTGATGGACTGGTTAATACACAATTTGGGAAAGCATAAGGGACTGTAAACATAACTTTGATTCATTGAGGCTCAGATTATAAGAGCTATGCAGAACTTTGGTGAGGCCAAGATGGAATACTGTGTGTAGTTCTGGGAACCATATTACAGGAAGAATGTGACAGCACGGGAGGGGTGCAGAGGAGATTCACCAGGATGTTCCCTAATATGGAGCGGATCAGCTATGGAGAGAGGCTGGATATGCTTGAGTTGTTTAGTTTGGAGGAGAGGAGGCTGAGGCGGACGTATTCAGAAGCATAGATTTAAGAGGAGCATGGACACGGTGGATGGACAGCAGCTGTTCCTTTTAGTCAAAGGGGCACACTTTTAAAGTGAAGGGTTTGCGGTTTAGTGAGGATTTGAGGATTGCTTTTCAGCCAGTGTGTATTGGGGTCTGAAGTGCACTTCTTGAGAGGGGAGATGTCATGGCAAACTCAAAACCATTAGAAAATACACGGTTGTGCACTTGAAATGCCTTAAGATTCACGGCTAGGCGTGTTGTGTCGGAAAGTGGGCCTTATGTAGACCATACTGTATTTCTGATAGTACAGAGTCCTTGCGTCTGTGATTATATGGCTGTAGAAGGTCAAGCAGTGAGTACCTTAAAATAGGAATTGATTGGTTTCTGAAGAATATCTTAACTTGTGATATTTTCTGAAAATATGTTAATGGCAAAATTAACAGAAAGAAATGTGCAGCTTTCTTACAGTTTGATGTCAGATAATTGAGGACCGGGAAATGGCAGAACAATGGAACAAAAGTTTCAGTTATGCCTTCACAGAGGAAAACAAAATAAAAAAGAAAACTTCCTAGCAATACTAGGGATCTTTAGTCTTGTGAAAAAAAGGGAATAGAATGAAATTAGCAACTAAACAGTTTAGAGAAAGTATCAGAATGAAATTAATGGACATAGACAAAGTCAACAGAGATTTATGAAATGGGAATCATATTTGAGAAAGTGGCTTTTATCAACCTTATGGAGAAGGTATCAATGTAATACGAGTGGAATCTCTGAAAGATTTTTGATAAAGCCCCAAGCATATTGTGCGAATTCGAATCCTGTGGGACTGGGTCTAACATATGGTCATGGTTTTAGATTGGGAGAGCTGGCAGGAAACACTGCACAGGAATAAAACAACATTTTTTTGTTAAATGGAAGGCTAGGAGGCTATAGCAAGGATCGTGTCTTGGGTCCCAGCTATTCCCAATACACATCATATATTTGGTTGACAGGCTCAAATGCAATATTCCCAAGCCTGCTGACAGCACTACACGATGTCAGCATGTGAGGAAGATGTAAAAAAGCTCCAAAGTGACTGAGACAAGTGAAATTACTGGGACAATACGTGGCAGATGGAGAGCAATGGGATAGATGAGATGTTGTGTACGTTGATGGGAACAATAGAATGGCAGCCTCTTATTTGAAAAAGGAATGTTTGAAAAATGTTGTTCCAAAAGGAACTTAAGCTGCATTTTCGTTTATTTCTGCGCAGCCCTCTGAGTACATGCAGGACAGTGAGTCTGAAGCCAGAAGTCAATACTGGGAATGGCATTGACACGCTGACCAGCATATATACCCAGCAAGTGGGGAGCTGTAACATTGAAAGAATCTGGATCACCTTGTACACCAGTCACTAAAGCAATATTGTAGGAGCAGAAAGCAGGTAGACAGATAAATGATGTATTCACCTTCATTTCAGGGGAATTGAGTGTCGGGGTAAGAGTATCCTACTGCAGAGCCCATCTCGAACATTGTACAGAATTGTGTGCAGTTTTGGTCTCCTTACCCAATAAAGGACAAACCTGACATTGAGGGAGAGCAGCGAAGGATGACCAGACTGATCTCTGGGATGACAGGATTTTTGTGGGAGCAGAGTTTTGGGCGACTGGACCTGTATTCGATGGGATTTAGGAAAATGAGTGGTGATCACAGTGAAATATATAAAACTGTGACAGGGCGAGACAGATTGGAAGCTGGCTTGGACGCCTCAAACAAGGGGCTACAGCATTAAGTACAGACAGGCCACTTTGCATTGAGATGAGAATAAATGTCTTCACTCAGGAGTACTCTCTCCCAGCTCAGGCTGTGGAAACCTAGGCACTGAATATAAATAAGGATTTCCGGAAATTAAAAGGATAGGGAGAGAGCGGAGTATCGTGTGAAGATAGAAGATCAGCTATCAATCCAGGTTGTTCTCCAATAACTCAGTAGCTGTGTTCCTGTGCAACACCGTGTGTGCAAAATCGTGCAATATTAATAATGGGGTCTATGGGAAAAAGAGGTAAGGGGCGAACCCCAAAAAATATTAGTAAAGCCAAAAATTTAATTTAGACTAATACACATACCAGCACAGTCTAAATAAATCTTTAAGTCACATATTTTAATAAAACAGTGCTGTAAATGTAACACTTTCAAACTACAGGTCATTGACTGCAGCAGTGTACCTTTCACCACACTCTTCACCAGAACGCGCGTGGGGTTGACTGACCACGTGATGCCGATGGGAAAATTCCAGTTCTCCTCAAGATTCTCCCCACAGTTTGAAATAAAGTTATTTCTAAATGTAGACTACAACTTCCCGTTTCAGGCTCAGTTTCAAGGCTTCCAGAGCGGATTGCATTCCTGTTTTACTTGAACATATTGATTGTACATTTTGCACACAGAGGATCCTGAGGCTGGATTTTGCTGTTCAGCTGGTTCCCGGCAAGGAACTGCGTCACAGTGAACGGGAGCTCACTTTATGGGAAAAGGTTCATGAATTACGTTGCAGCCAAATTGTATTTAAGCGACACGCGTTATCTGAGAACTGCCTGCATATTGAATGGGGAGCAAAATTGATGGGCTGAAGGGACTACAGCAGTTCTCACTTTATAATTCACAATGTTTAAACATATTAAGGGATATGAATATTGTTGGGTAAAACTGCATTAAGGAGATGTTCGTCCATTAACTAGCACAGAGAAAGCTCAATGTGTTGTGTGACGTACTCATTTCCCGATGTTCCTGTAAAGTGTGTGGGAAAGCTCAGTAAATGTTGTCACATTCCGTCATATGTTAGGAAGGAGGTCTCTGCAGGGTCAACAGGACTATGTTTCCCGTTCCCTTTTCCGACACCAAGGTTGGAGCCAGGTGTTCTCTCCGTGTATATCCTTTAAGAGCTCGGAGCATTTGATACAATTGAGTGTCTTGCTTGTCAGTTTCAGAGACTATTGAAGAGTTTATCACATGGATGTGTGTCTGGAGTCACTTTTATGACAGACCAGAAAAGCACGGAGATTTACTTCCTGAACGTACATCGGGTAAGGAGATTGATGTTTACAATCAACATTGGACTCAAGATCACTGTTACTGAACCAGATTTTAGATCTTGATATGTTAATAATTGTTTTTATCTTCCACCAGCTGCCCAAGCATTAGCCTGGTCTGTATTAGTAATCCAATGACAATTCCACAACAGCACCATCTCTACATGGAGAGCTATCTGAAACCACACTGAGCAGATTATTTCTGTGCTACTTGACAGCTCTGTCAAATAGAACTCCCACCAATTTGACTGTCGTGATGGGACTGATGGGGTGGTAATTGGTCAGATTGTATTTATTCCCCTCTTAGGAAACTGGACATAGCTGAGTAATTTTCCACATTGCCAGGGAGATGTCAGAGTTGGAGCTGGAATGAAACAGCTTCCGCAGTGATACGGCTTATTGTGCAACACAAGTCTTCAGTCCCATTGCAGGAATGGGGTCAGGGCCCATTGCCTTTGTTGTATCTACTGTGTTCAGCGGTTTCTTCATGTCACGTGCATCGGATCGAATTGGTTGATGACTGCCATCTGTGATTCTGTGGGCATCATGATAGGGTAAGTTGGATCATCCACTCAACACGGCTGGCTGAGGATAGTGCAAACACCACATACTTGACTTTTACACTGATGTACAGGACTGTTGCATTATTTAGAATCTTTGGAGGGTGGAGGAAACCCACACAGACACGGCGAGAATATGTTAACTCCACATCGCCAGGCACCCAAGGCCGGAACCAAATTCGGGACCCTGGTGCTGTGAGGCAGCAATGCTCACCACTGAGCCACCTCGAACTATTTGAGGGAGAAACAATGATGTCATTTGATCAAATAACTCGTACGTATGGACTGGCTAGTAGAGACCTCTTCTCTTTCTTTTCCAGATCAGAGATTTGATTTAAAAAAAAACACACTTTTACCAGACTCTTACAGATCCGATAGAGAGAAGAGGATGCTTATTGCTTAGAATACACTCTCTGTCAGTACCCTTTATCATTAGTTGGAGAGTGGCCCCTCAGACGAGACTGTGCAGCTTTGTGATGTCTGCGAGAGAGAATTGGGGGTTCAGAACACTTCGGAGCCATGGGAGGATATTTGTAAAAATGCTCGAAGAATTTCATCTGTAATAGGACGCATTCCATGCAGTTGAAAATACTTCATAGGGTCTATCTGACCCTAGATTATCTCCCAAAATTCCAAGTGGGATTATCTTCAGCATGTCCGAAATGCAGACTGACTACAGGCACTCTTACTCATTGCTTGTGGTCCTGCTGCAGGCTTCATATATATTGGAGCACTGTGTCAAGTGTGATAGAGTGGGTCGAGGGGACTGAATTGGAGTTGGACCTGGTTTCTCTTTTCCTGGGCCTGCCCAGGGTACTTTACACAGATGCACAAGTGAAAAAATATCCTTTCTTTCTGTACTAGGAAAAGAATTCTGTTGTGTTGGATGTCTGAATCACCCCCTCCCACCCCCAACCCCCTCCCCCACCCCCGGCCCGGGTCTGTTGGGTCGTCGTAACCTCTTCATGGAGAATATCCCTTTGGCCTTTCTCACCAGAATGGTGCACCAAAAAACAGAGATTTATATAAGACCGTGGCAGACCTTTTTGAATTACCGTGATACAGGCTTATCTGCCACTCTCAGAAGGGCTTTTATACAGCCATGACGATATTATCTAATGAATCTTATATCCAAAGAGGACGAACATAAAAAGGGATATCAGTTAATGCTCATGAAGAACGAGAGCTATCATTTTGTTACGCTGAGCTGCATTATTTATTGATTATTTACTGTTTATTTTTGTTTTTCTTCTGTCCGTTTAGTGTTTTTAACTTGTTTTGCATGTACATGCACATGGGTGCAATTTTGATCAGTTACTTGAGTTGTGTTGTTATTGGTTTATTATAATATTAAAATTCTCTTTTCCAATAAAGATATTTTAAAGAGTATTAAAATGCTAACATTGATAGAATAGAGTCCCAAAGAACTCTCATTCGAGAGACCACTCATGGTGGTTTATCCTGAGGGTCACCACACCTCGGGTGATGGGGTGAGGTTGAGAGAGCGTCCCCTTCTTGGTAACCTCTGTCAGTGTGAGGAACTGACCCTGCGCTGTTGGCCTCCCTCTGCATCACAAACCAGCCGTCCAACCAACTGAGTGTGAGACTGTGTAACTGTTACACACAGAAACAGTCACAGACAAAGGGCAAGAGAAACATTCATAACAAGGAAGTGGTACAATTCAGATAACGGTCAAGATAACGGCTGAGGGTAAAAACATTCTCTGCTCGAAATTGTATTTTATAACAAGAAGTGTTTAGAAGCTGTTTTTGGTTGAATATCATTAAGGTGAGTCAACTGAAATAACCAGAATTACACAGTGTGATTGGATACCTATAACCATAAAATAAGTGTATATTTTTGTTTGGTCTGTGTAAAGCATGCTGACTGTTACATGAAAGTATACAGTTGATGGAATATACTGTTAGGAGAGTGCATTCCATGGGAAATGCCCTCAAACAGGCGCTTGAAGAAAATTGGGGTAAAAGTGCCTGAGTGCCGTCTGGACAGTGACAGGAACGCAGAGGGTTGAATGACTGAAAGCTCCTTTATCTGAGAAAAGCATCAGTTCAGCTGGGAACTTATTACATGCTAGAGCACATTTGAAGGGCTGAATGGCCTCAACATGGTTTGAAATATGTGTGATTTGGAAAACGTGCATCTCTACTCCTTCCTCTTATGTTGTTACACACTGGGGCACTGCCATTTTCCTGAAACTGGGCATTATTTGGAACACTATCTGGAACATTCCATATTTGTTATTCTCCGGAATATTCTCTAACTGTGTGGGGAGTATTGCAAAGGCGAGAGAGAGAGAGCGAAGCTGTTGCATGCGGCAGTGAGAGTGATGGAGCATGAGCCTTGGTCGTGCTATAACAGATATACAGTGAGTGTGAGGGAGCAGAGAGAATACGGTGACCAATTACACTGACAGAGCGGGGAAGGTTATTGATGCTTGTCCTGTTTTGCTGGGCATTTCTTCAGGCCGCAGATGCTACACCAAGTTCGGTGGTGAGCACAGACCATGCTCGGTGGGTCTGGTGGTATGGCCCCCTCTGGGAAGGCAACGGTCCCGCTCTGCACCAGCCCATCCATTATGCACACCAGGCACCTTCAACAAACTGTTGTATAATTGCCCCTTATCTGCCATGCTCCGGGCAAAATTTACAGGGCAGTCCAAACTGAGAAAGCTCAGCCGTGTGCCCCTTGGCCTTTTAAAGATGGCACCAGTGCCAGGGAACACGAAATATCTAGGGACATCCGGGCGACTATGAGTACCTCCAATCATAATGGATGGGAGAATCGGGCTGGAATTCAATGAGAGGTGGGTGAGGTTGGTGGTATTTAATGAGGTGAGTTCAATAAGATAGCACCAGGAAACTAGCTCAGCTTCGTACATACAATCCCTCTGTTACACTCAATGAAAATGACACTGAGACAAATTGCTGTTTTATATAGTTCAATGAGCCAAAGACTCTGCTGTCCTCACTCCCAGTTACAAAGCTGCAGAACAAATGCTCATTCAAAACTCGCCATCGCCTGAACTCACAGCAATATTCCATTCACTCATAATTCTTCATAATACTGAACCGTGTTGCATGATACTATCGAAATGTCTTCATATCAGCATTCTGAAACCTGTGAAAATATCCTTCCATGACATTTTTTCTCAGTCTGTCCCTCTCTATCTCTATCCCGAAACACACGTATTTACAGTCATACGTTTCTAATGCATGGAAACAGGCTCTTAGGCCCAGCTTGTACATGCCGACTAAAATGTGCATCCACACTCATCCCATTTCCCTGGCCTTGCTCCTTTCCTATCCATGTATTTATCCAAATACCTTTTTAATGTTGTTATTGTACCCACCTCAAACACTTCCACTGGCAGCTCAGTCCATATGCAAAACACAGTCTGTGTAAAAACGATGACCCACAGGTTCCTTTTTATTTTTGTCCTCTCCAAACATTAACAGATGTCCTCTAGTCCTTGGTTGCCCAACCTTGCAAAAACATTTGAAATATTCACCTTATGCATGGTTCTCATGACTTGATAAGAGCTACACTTCTATATGAACCCCCTCAGTTTTCGACGCTGTAAAGAAATATTTTCTAACCTGTCCAACCTCTCCCTATAACGCAAACCCTTTAGCCAAGGAAACATCTTTGTAAATTTCTTCTACATTCTTTCTAGTTCAATAATATCCTTTCTCGGGCAAGGTGAACAAAACTGAGCACAATACTCCAACTGCAGCCTTACCAACATCGTGTACAACGGCAACAGAACGTCCCAACCTCTATACTCAATGTCCTGATGTAGGCCAGTGCCAACAGCCTTCTTCACTGTTCTGTGTATCTGCGACTCAAATTCAGACAACCGTGCACCTGATTTCCAACATCCTTTTCTTCCACCACACTCCTTAAGGCACTATCATTCACCATTAAACTCCCACCTGAATTTGACTTTCCAAAATGAAAGATGTCACACTTATCTATATTAAACTCCATTTGCTATTTTTCAGCCCACTTCCCCAGCTGATCAAGGTAGTGCTTCAATTTCTGATTACGTTCCTCACTGTAAACAGTGCCTCCTATTTTAGTGTCATCTGCAAACTTACTAATCTGCATTGTGCACTCTCGTCTAAATCATTGATCTAGATAACACACAGCAATGGGGACAATACCGACCCTGAGGCACTCCACTAGTCACAGGCCTCCAGTCCGACAAGCATACCTCCACCATAGCCATTTGCTTTATAATGTCAAACCAATTGCGTCGCCAAATTGCCAGCTTACCTTGGAGTCCGTGCGATCTAACCTTCTAGAGCGGCCTTTCCTGTGGAATCTTACCAAAGGCCTTACTGAAATCCATATAGATTATGTCGACCGCCCTGCCGTCGACAACTTTCCTAGTCACTTCCTCAAAAATCTCTAATAAAATTTGTAAGGCATGATCTGCCACGCACAAAGCTATGCTGACTGCTCCAAGCCAAACTCTGTCTTTCCAAATGCATGCATATCTTGTTTCTCAGAATCTTCTCAAGTAGTTTACCGGAAACAGATGTGAAGCTGACTGGTCTATATTTCCCAGGCATTTATTTGCAGCCCTTTTTGAAGAAGGGCACTATATTTGTTACCGCCCAGTCATCCGGGACCTTGGCCCCTGAACTGTCTTCTCACGCCTCTTGCAGTGCTCTTGGATATATCTGGTCAGGACCAAGAGATTTATCTGACTTTGTGCATTCTAATACGTCCATCAGCACCTGTACTGTGATATGGACAGTACCAAGATATGACAATTAACGCCCCCCCCCCACCCCCAAAGGTCACAGGTCTTCATGTCTTTCTTCATGGTAAACACAGAGGGGAAATTGAGGACCTCAGCCATTTCTTGTGGTTTTACACATGCGTGCCTATTTTGGTCTTTAAGGCGTCCTATTCTCTCTCTAGTTGTTCTTTTTCTTTACTATATTGAATTTGGATTCACCTTCTTCAGTAAACTCTTGTATCCCCTGTGTACCTCCAGAGAATCCCTTGGTCCCAGCTATCTGTATCTGAGCCACGCCTCATTTTTGCTGGTTAGAGCCTCAATATCATTTGTCATCCAGGGTTTTCTCTTCCAGCCTCACTTTCCCTTCACCCTCACAGGAACATGTAAACCTTGAACTCAAGCTATCTCACTTTTACAGCCCTCCCTCGTGCCCAATATCCTTTTACATGAAAACAAACTACTCCAATTAACCCCTGTAATCCCCTGTCTAATTCCAACAAAATATGCCTTGCTGAAATTTAGAACTTGAATCTGGAGACCAATTTTGTCCCTCCCATAACTATTTTAAAATTAATGCAGCGCTAGTCACTTTTCCCAAAATACTCACCCACTTTACCACTGTCACCTATCCATCACTATTTCCCAACAGTAGGTCGAGTTTGTCCCTTCCTGTGTAGGACCCTTTATATACTGCTTGGGGAAGCTTTCCTGAACAAACTTAAGAAATTACATTCCATCCAAGTTCTTAACCATCTGGATGTCCCAGTCTATGTTAGGAAAATTTAAATCACCTATTATGACAATCCTAATGCTCCTGCTACTCTCACCAGTTTCCCTGCTTATTTGTTCCTCTAATTCCCATTGATGATTTGGAGGCTTATAGTGCAACCACTATAACATCACCATCCCCCTCTTACTTCCTTGTACCATTCACAAAACCTCATCGGATATTATCTCAGTTATTTCATCTTTAAATATTTGTGTGATACTCGTCTTAATCAGAACTATTGGTGTTTCAACTGTTTCCATTTACATCTCTCCCTTGCAATGATTTTCACATCTGCAGCAAAACCTTTCAAGGTATAGTGGAGATATGGCGCTGTAACTGGATGGGAGCTGCACATCCTGTCACTCCAGCAGGTTTCCCCACACTGGGCAGTGATCTAACACAGTGTTACCGAAAACTGGAACAACATGTGTTTATATATGAATGAACCAGTGCGGTCTGCACAGGTCCCCACGCTGGACATTTATCCCAGGATTATAGATCAAGTATTCGCGTGGGCTGCACAGAATTCCATTCTGGATATTGTTGGGTTGCATTCAGCAGTACCTAGCCATATCTACACAGTACTCCATCCTGAATGTATTATGGATGGGCTGTTTATATGAGTTTGATTGCGAATGTGAGAGAACTAAACATCTGGCAATACCTTTATTTTGTGTTTTCATTCTTGTGATTGGACCCTTCAAATCCTGACTCATCCTTAGACCCGACCCTCTGTTAAAGCATCTGGGTCTGCAACATGACCAACAATGGAGTAGAGGCTGCAGAGAGGACAGTCTCCGTAAAATGGAATGAGGAAATCACAGTCAGATCAGCCGTTGTCTTCGTGAATGATGGGGCAGGATTGAATGGACGACGAATGCAACTTATTCATGTATTTATGTTTGTTCCAAACAAACCCCTTTTCTCTCCCAATGTCCCATACTGGTGGGAAGTGAGGCACCTCCTCCTGTTCCTGTGTAACAGGATCCTGGGGCCTCACTAGCCTTCAGATTTCCCTGTGGCCCAGTTTCGAACAATTGAGTGACTGCCTCCTGTTCCTGTTCCTGTTCCCGTGTCCCAGTCTCAAGCAGTTGAGTGACTCCCTCCTGTTCCCGTGTCCCAGTCTCAAGCAGTTGAGTGACTGCCTCCTGTTCCTGTGTCCCAGCCTCGAGCAGTTGAATGACTGCCTCCTGTTCCTGTGTCCCAGCCTCGAGCAGTTGAACGACTGCCTCCTGTTCCTGTGTCCCAGTCTCAAGCAGTTGAATGACTGCCTCCTGATCCCAAGTCTGTGAAAATGGATGTCCACCTCCTGTTCCTGTGCAACAGGCTCCAATAGCTCTGTGCTCACCTCCTGCTCCTGTGGAATGGAATTGAGGGACTGAATAGCCTCTTCACATTCCTTACAGCTTCTGTTGATTAAAGCAATTCTCCTGATTCTGTAAATCACCATCAAAATCTGAATAATGTATTTTTGTATTTTACTCTCAGTAATTGAGCAAACAAGCTGACTGACAGAATTCAGAAGCTGAGTAGCCTCCTCCTGTTCCTGTGTTATACGCTCAAGAGGCAATAGAGTCTCAGAGATGTACAGTACAGAAAAAGATCCTTCAGTCCGGTCGTTTATGCCGACCAAATATCTAAATAAATCTCGTTCCCCTTGCCAGCTTTTGGCCCATTTGCCTCGAA
Source organism: Chiloscyllium plagiosum (assembly GCF_037043375.1). Taxonomy (NCBI): domain Eukaryota; kingdom Metazoa; phylum Chordata; class Chondrichthyes; order Orectolobiformes; family Hemiscylliidae; genus Chiloscyllium; species Chiloscyllium plagiosum. Next base: position 79,386,625 of record NW_028270175.1, read on the forward strand.
ACATCTCCCATGCATGTATCCATCCAAATGCCTTTTAAATGGTGTAACTGTACCTGCCTCCACCACTTCATTTGGCTGTTCAATCCATACACGCAGCAGTCTCTGTTTGAAAATGTTGTCCCTCATGTCCCTAGTTAAATCTTTCCCCTCTCACCTTAAACCTGTGTCTTCTAATTTTGGACTCGCCTATCCTGGGAAAAGACGTTCACTCTTTACCTTATCTATGCTCCTCATGATTTTATAAACCTCTTTATGGTCATCCTTCAGCCTCAACACTTGAAAATAGCCCCAGCCTATTCAAACACTCACTGTAACTCTAACCCTCCAACACCTGAAACATTCTTTTAAATCTCTTCTGTACCCTTTCAAGTTTGACAACATCTTTCCGACAGCAGGGAGACCAGAATTAAAGGCAATATTACACAAGTGACCACACCAATGTCCTGTACAGATGCAACATGTCGAGAAAATGTTTAGACTCAAAGCACGGGCCAATAAAGGGCAGGTCACCAAGTGCCTTCTTCACTCCGCTGTCTACCTGTGACGGCACTTTCAAGGAATAGAGAACCTGCACCACAGGGTGACACTGTAGCTCAGTGACTAGCATTGCTGCTTCAGAGCGCAGCGATCTGGGTTTAATTCCATCCTTGAATGACAGCCTGTGTGCGGTTTGCACATTCTCCCCATGTCTGCGTGAGTGTCCTCCGGATGTTATGTTTTCCTCCAACAGTATAAAGATATACAGATAGGGGTAGATTGGCCATCCTAAATTGTGTATCGTACCCAGGAATGTGTCGGCGAGGTGGATTCGCCATGGGAAATGCAGGCTCAGAGTGAAAGTGTCGGGGTTTGTCCAGTGGAATACTGTTTAGAGGTTCGGTGTGGCCTCGGTGGGCCGAATAGGCTGTTTCCTCATTGTAGGGATTCGATAACTTTTATGGAGTTCTCCTTGATTGGCAGCTTTCGACAGGACCCTACCTATATGTCTTGCCCTGATTTGTCTTTACAAAATGCTACACCTCACATTTATCGAAAATAAATCCCATCTGCCACTCCTCGGTTCACCTAAGCAAAGTCCCATTGTGGTCTGAGAGATCATTCTTCACTGTCGCTGACACCAACAAATTTGGAATTATCTACAAACTTACTGACTATACTTCATATACTCAAATACAAATGATTTGTATAAGTGACAAAAGGCAGTGGACCCACTATTGATCTTTGCGAGCAGTGCCACTGGTCACAGGTCTCCAAGTTTAATGAACAAATGTCCACTGTCACGTCCTGTCTCAAATATTCAAGAAAAATTTGGATCTAAATGGTGACATCTCCCTGGATCCCAGGCAGTCTGACCTTGCTAACCAGTCTACTATGTAGACCATTTTGGTTTTCTTACTGAATTCCATAAAGACAACATCCACTGTCCTGCCTTGATCAATCATCTTCATCACTTCCTCAAAAAAATCCACCGAGTCAGTGAGACGTGATCTCCATTGTACAAAGCCCCCTTCAGTCCTTGTCTTTCCAAATGCATATCGATCCTTTTCCTCGAAATCCCCTCCAACAATTTAGTCACTATTGACGTCATGCTCACTGATCTATAGTTACCTGCTTTTTACTTACTTACTTAAATAATGACACCATGTTAGCAGCCTTCCAGTCTTTTGACACCTCACCTGTGAAAATCAATGTTACAAATATATCAGCAAAATGCATAAGCAATCTATTTCCGTGCTTCCCACAAACTTCTGGGATACAACTGATCAGGTCCCAGGGATTAGTTCACCTTTATATGTTTTAAAATGTCCAACACCTCCTTGTAATATAGACACTTTTCAAGGTATCACTGCATATTTCGTCATTCTCTCGCTCTTGTAACCTCCTCCACATTAAATACTGAGGAGAAATACTTGTTTAGTATCCCTCAAATCTGTTGTGGTTCCATACATAGGTAGCCTTACTGATCTTTAAGGGACCCTATTCTCTCCCTAGTTAATCTTTTGCCATTAAAGGATTTGTAGAATTTCTTCAATGCCTCATTAACCCAATTTCGAAAGCCATCTCTTGTCCACATTTTTCTGGCCCGACATCCCCATTGAACATACACTTGCTTCCCTTATACACCTCTCGGGATTCACTTGATCTCAGCTCTGTTTATCTGACATACACCTCCTTCCTTACCTTGACCAGAGCATCAATATATCTAGCCATCCAGCACTCCCTGCACTCACCAGCCTTGCCCATCACACTAATAGGAACACGTTGGCTCTGGACTCTTTGAAACCACGTTTTGATGGCCTTGCATTTGCCAACCATTCCTTTACCTGTGAATAGGGTATCCCAATCAGCCTTTCACAGGTCACGTCTAACATTTTCTAAATTGACCGCATTCAAAGTTAGAACTTTAATGTTGATATCAGGTATTTCCGATTCCATAACTAATTTAAAACTAATATTTATTCATAACAAACTTGAAAGTTAAATAAACACTTCCTGTGCCTCTATAACGGGCTCGAGAGACTGAATAGGCTCCTCCTGCCCCTCTGTAATACACTGGAAATGCTGTCCCTCTGTGATAGACCAAAGAGGCTTAATGGCCTCCTCCAGTTCTTCTATAACACACTCGAGAGGCTCCATGGCCTCCTCCTGTCCCTGTGTAACAGATCCGAGACACAGCAACCCGTGGATTACGAGCAGCCGGTAAACTGTATCTACTGCAGACTTATTCCTTCTCAGTTACGGAAACACAAACAACACAATGTACTCCAGGTGCCCTCTCAGTGACACCTCATACAGCTGCAGCAACACATTCCTTTGTTTTGAATGATTCTGTTGACAAAATGTGCCAATATTCCAACTTTCCACCTTTTCAAGTTGCAACAGGCTAATATGGGCTGAATGGCCTACTCCTATCCCTCTGTAAGAGGCCCATAGGGACAGAATTGCTTTGGCCTGTTATGGAGCATCAGTCTCAATGCCCTGTCTCAAGGTTATGAAAGGATTTGACAACAGGGCATTAAAACCATGAGTAGCCCCACACTGGTCAATAAGTACCGTACTTTGTTTCAGGTATCTAGAAACTTGCCCACCCAACATTTCTTTTTACGCAGCAGATCTGTTATTTTATAACTGCCTCCTTTCATAAACAGAGTGGAACATATATAGACCGCTGCAGTGTTCTGTTAATACTCTCATATACAAGGAAAAAATAAGATTAAAAATATTGAAAGATTTATGGTACATCCCTCAGCAACCTTATCCATTCCATCCAAAACCAGTAAATGAAAACTGATGTATTGAATTGGTTAACTGAGGCTATTTGTTCAGTGACTGCGATTAATGCCAATCTCCATGGATTCTAATTATCCCAGTGGAGGGTTTCCATCTTTTATTGATAAATGGGCTCCGTTCAATGTGTCAACCCATAACATGAGCGGGAGCATCACCGACTGCACTGATAGGGATCAGCAGATCCAGAGAGAGGGGGAGGAGAGATCAGAATCTGAGAACGTTAGACTGGAATGTTCCAACAATGGATCAGAATCTGAGAACATTAGACTGGAATATTCCAACAATAGACAGGATATTATCCAATTATGTTTGGTATCTTTCTGCATTTGATTGGTTGTCATTATCATCGCAGGTCTATTACGCTCTTCTCATTATTCAATACTTTTATTATCCCTTCCTGGCTATCGTTGGTGTTCCTGGTGAGTGTCACTATCCAGATTTTGTTTTCTATAAACCAATTATGAGTGTATTATTGTTATTTCATATAGTCTACACTTCCTGCCACTGTTATTGTTCCTGCTGAATCTCTCCATCCAGATATTCACTCTACAGACCACTGCTAACTACATCAATGAAGGTGTTCAATTACTGTCTCCCTCTCTGCTCTGGCAGTGTTACTCACGGGTCTCTTTGTTGAACTATTCAGTTTCAGGGGAGAACCACAATGCATTGTATCATTACCGTTACTGTTAAGAGCATGGAGGTCACTGTCTACTCTTCTGGTTACAAACTCCACTTCCTTCCACTGTTTCCATCCCATTCCTGGCCAATATCTGAGGCTGAAGTAGTCAAGTCACAACTGTGGGAGATCCCTTTGACTATGAGTTGATTCTTGACACCATTCCCTGAGCATTTCTAACTTGAAATACTCACCACTCCAGAATATATCTCACTGGCTTATTCCATCTGCTGGTTGAACCTTGAGCTATGAAGTACAGTCTTAATGAAGCCAATAATCTGTTACTGACGCTCCCGGCTTCAAACCTGCCGAAGCAAATCTGATTCGAACTCACACCAAACTCCCATTCATCTGTCATTCATGTGCACTCCGATGTATATTGCTGTTTTGTCTGGCAATGCCTTTATTTTAACATTCTCAAACACTTTACCTTATCTGTCCATGAAACTTCCCTCGTTCTCTCTATTGATTAACAAAAAGCTTGCCTGTTGTTCGTATTTAAAATTGTTTTCTCCATGTTCGTTCCTTCTCAAACAATGAGTTTCGCATTCAACCACGCCAATCTCGCGCGCACACACCCATTCTCTCTCAGTCTCTGATGAATACACACAAAGGCAGAGAGAGCAAACCTTCCCATTGTAGGCAGGAATCTGATGCGAGTATAGTTAGCATATGATAGTAAAGTTTGCAATACTCTCCATGCTGGGAAGATAGTGAAGTTTACTGAGCAACACACTAGCCTGCTCTGCACAGCTCTCCATTCTGGGCCGTCATCTTGTCCCAGATTATGTTGTTTGTGGTGTTCTGTGAAGAAGATTCAGAATTTGATGTAACAAACCATTCCAGCTGATCTGGCAATGCCTTTATTCAATGTTCTGATTCTTGTCATTTTACTCTCGAAGATCTCACTTCTCCAGTTGGTCCCACTGCCCTCACGTTTTCCACATTTTTCCACAACATCTGTTCAGTTAATTAACTGTCTGTTTCTGTCTTTAATGTGAATCTCTCTGTCCCTTTGTATCTTTCCCTGGCCTTGGGTTTTGGCCTCCCTAGTGTATCGAGATGCTGGCATTGTGGAGCTCAGAAATAATGAAATGGGGCGTGTCAAGCTGTTGTTCACTTCCTGGTATGTCCCATGTGATGGTCCATGGACAGGCGTGTTTCAGAAGTTATGAGAAACATCCTTGTAACTGGGTCTGTACCTGTGGCTGTCCCTCTCAGGTGACCTTGCGATCAGAAACACGAGGAAGCCCACTGAGTAAAAGACCAGGCATATAAATTGACTGACAATGCTGTCACTTTTTAAATAAAAGGTTATTTTCTCCCTTTTTCTAGTAAGAGGTCTTAAAGGCAAAACTTCCGACTGAAAACGGCTCAAGTAAATAACTTATGGGGCTTTTAGGGTTTGTAAATAAATAGCAGTAACAATGGCCAGCTGGCACGGACCAGGATTTCTAGGTTTTTTTTTATTGTAGCTATAACAATCACCAGGTGCTTGGGGTCCCAGAAGGGTTGTAAGTTTCAGTAAATTATCCCTAGCTGCTATTCTCTCTGGAACCTCACTTGATACTGTTTCCTCCTGGATTGGAGAACTGTATGCAAAAATGCATGCCTGAATGTTCCTTTTTGCCAAGGGGTGTGTTTATGGGATGTTGATATATTGGAATAGTTCATTAGTAGAAGGTACTGTATCCATTATTCGATTAAGATTTCCAATAGTTAAATTATTCTAAATTCATCTTCATTTTTTATGGATTTTCATTAGAGTGTTTAAATATATTGTGTTTTGCTTAATGGTGAGTGGTTTGAATAGTTTGACATCTGGAACACCCAACTCACATCTACCTTTAAAATAAGGAAAGGTTGGCATCCAACCTACCTTCTTAAAATAGGTTGAGGCAGCCTGGTTCGACTGTAGCGAACTGGGGACTCTTGTCTGGTTCTAAATCGATAATACAAAATTGGGTTTAGAATTTGCAAACAGGCCATTTTCCCCAACAAGTCCACACCGACCCTCCGAGGAGTAACCTACCCAGACCCATTCCTCTACCCTATTATTACACATTTACCCCGACGAAGGCAACTAACCCACGCATCCCTGAAAACTATGACCAATTTATCATGGTCAATAACACCTGACATGCACATCTTTGGATTGTGGGAGGAAACCAAATCATCCAGAATAAGCTCACGCAGACACAGGAGAGTATGCACCAGGAGGCTATTGGGTTCAAAGGTCGCGTATGGTAGTTGATAGTGTCTTTTTTCTGGATGTTGAATTGGTTGGTTTAAACAGTATTTTGTGTATAAAGATTCAGTCGCTAAGAGTTCTCTGGGTGTGGAAAAGTGAAGTTGGGGGTTTTACAAAAGGTAATGATGGCAAAGCTGTAGGAATTGAGAGACAAGCTGGAGTTGGGGCTGTGTTTGTCTGTGAGAAAATGAGAGATAATTACAGCTATAGCTCGGCAATTACATTTCGTGGAACCACCATCAGACTCTTTGGAAATGGCTGGAATTCAATTTCAAAAGATTCTCTTTGAACATGAGAAGGAATTGAAAGAGTTTGAATTATGATGAAAAGTAGAAATAAAAGAAAAGGAAATGAAGAAGAAAGAGAGAAAAGGACAGAAGAAAAGCAGAGAGTTTCAACTTAAAAAGTTAGCAATTAGAGAGGAAAGTTGACACAGAGGGCGGAGATGAAGGTAGCAGGTCGGTGGGATGAGGAGGATAGTGCGGTTGAGCAACCCTATTGTAACCAATGGCCTAATGCGGTTCTGTTTAAATACATCCAGGTATTATCTAAATTTGATGAGAAGGATGGGGAAGCCTTTTGAATTTCATTTGAGAAAGTGGCTAAACAAATGCAGACACCAGTGACCATGTGGATTTAGTTGATCCAAAGCTGATAGGTATTTGCATCCCTATCGGATGAGGTATCTGGCCAGTATGGAGTAGTGAAGAAAGCCATCTGAAGTGCATATGAGCTTGTGCCAGAAACTGACAGACAGCGTTACAGGAATCTAAAAAAGGGTCCCTGATTAAACGCACATTGAGTTTGAAAGGATCAAACAAAGTAATTTTGAAAAGTGGGGAAGGCTATTAAAAAAAGAGCAAACCTATTGCACTCTTTGAGAGATTCTTATTTTGGAGAAGTTCAGCAATTCACTTCCTGCAGTCACGGGAAATCGTGTGGAAGAGCAGAGAGTAACAATGGCAAGATTAGAAGCTGAAATAAGACCATAAGACCATAAGACATAGGAGTGGAAGTAAGACCATTCGGCCCATCGAGTCCACTCCGCCATTCAATCATGGCTGATGCGCATTTCAGCTCCACTTACCAGCGTTCTCCCTGTAGCCCTTAATTCCTCTAGACAACAAGAATCTATCAATCTCGGCCTTGAAGACATTTAGCGTCCCGGCTTCCACTGCACTCCGTGGCAATGAATTCCACAGGCCCACCACTCTCTGGCTGAAGAAATGTCTCCGCATTTCTGTTCTGAAATGACCCCCTCTAATTCTAAGGCTGTGTCCACGGGTCCTAGTCTCCTCGTTTAACTGAAACAATTTCCTAGCATCCACCTTTTCCAAGCCATGTATTATTTTGGACGTCTCTATTAAGTCTCCCCTTAATCTTCTAAACTCCAACGAATACAATCCCAGTATCCTCAGCCGTTCCTCATATGTTAGACCTGTCATTCCAGGGATCATCCGTGTGAATCTCCGCTGGACACGTTCCAGTGCCAGAATGTCCTTCCTGAGGTGTGGGGACCAAAACTGGACACAGTACTCCAAATGGGGCCTAACCAGAGCTTTATAAAGTCTTAGTAGTACATCTCTGCTTTTATATTACAACCCTCTTGAGATAAGAGACAACATTGCATTCGCTTTCTTAATCACGGACTCAACCTGCATGTTTACCTTTAGAGAATCCTTGACTAGCACTCCCAGATCCCTTTGTGCTTTGGCTTTATTAATTTTCTCACCATTTAGAAAGTAGTCTATGCTTTTATTCTTTTTGCCAAAGTGCAAGACCTCGCACTTGCTCACGTTAAATTCCATCAGCCATTTCCTGGACCACTCTTCCAACCTGTCTAGATCCTTCTGTAGCCTCCCCACTTCCTCAGTACTACCTGCCTGTCCACCTAACTTCGTATCATCGGCAAACTTCTCTAGAATGCCCCCGGTTCCCTCATCCAAATCATTAATATATAATGCGAACAGCTGTGGCCCCAGCACCGAACCCTGCGGGACACCGCTCGTCACCGGCTGCCATTCTGAAAAAGAACCTTTTATCCCAACTCTCTGCCTCTGTTAGACAGCCAATCCTCAATCCATCCCAGCAGCTCACCTCGAACACCATGGGCCCTCACCTTGCTCAGCAGCCTCCCGTGTGGCACCTTATCAAAGGCCTTTTGAAAGTCTAGATAGACCACATCCACTGGGTTTCCCTGGTCTAACCTACTTGTTACCTCTTCAAAAAATTCCAACAGGTTTGTCAGGCATGACCTCCCTTTACTAAATCCATGTTGACTTGTTCTAATCAGACTCTGCTCTTCCAAGAATTTAGAAACCTCATCCTTAATGATGGATTCTAGAATTTTACTAACAACCGAGGTTAAGCTGATTGGCCTATAATTTTCCATCTTTTGCCTTGATCCTTTCTTGAACAAGGGGGTTACAACAGCCATCTTCCAATCATCCGGGACCTTTCCTGACTCCAGTGACTCTTGAAAGATCTCAACCAATGCCTCTGCTATTTCCTCAGCCACCTCTCTCAGAACTCTAGGGTGTATCCCATCGGGGCCAGGAGATTTATCAATTTTAAGACTTTTTAACTTTTCTAGCACTATCTCTTTCGTAATGGCAACCATACTCAACTCAGCCCCGTGACACCCTTTAATTTTTGGGATATTACTCATGTCTTCCACTGTGAAGACTGACGCAAAGTACTTGTTAAGTTCTCCTGCTATTTCCTTATCTCCCATCACTAGGCTTCCTGCATCAGTTTGAAGTGGCCCAATGTCTACTTTTGCCTGTCGTTTGTTTCTTATGTACTGAAAGAAACTTTTACTATTATTTCTAATATTACTGGCTAGCCTACCTTCATATTTGATCCTCTCCTTTCTTATTACACTCTTTGTTATCCTCTGTTTGCTTTTGTATCCTTCCCAATCTTCTGATTTCCCACTGTTCTTAGCCACTTTATAGGATCTCTCTTTTTCTTTAATACATTTCCTGACTTCCTTTGTCAGCCAAGGTTGTCTAATCCCTCCCCGGTTAATCTTTCTTTTCTTGGGAATGAACCTCTGTACAGTGTCCTCAATTATACCTACAAACTCCTGCCATTTTTGCTCTACTGTCTTCCCGGTTAGCCTCTGCTTCCAGTCTATTTTAGTCAGTTCCTCTCTCATGCCATCATAATTACCTTTATTCAACTGTAACACCATTACATCCGATTTTGCCTTCTCCCTTTCAAACTCCAGACTGAACTCTATCATATTATGGTCGCTACTTCCTAAGGGTTCCTTTACTTTAAGATCTTTTATAGAGTCTGGTTCATTGCAAAGCACTAGGTCCAGAATAGCCTGCTCTCTTGTGGGCTCCATGACAAGCTGTTCCAAAAAGCCATCCTGTAAGCATTCCATGAATTCCCTTTCTTTAGATCCACTAACAACATTATTTACCCAGTCCACCTGCATATTGAAGTCTCCCATGATCAATGTAACCTTGCCTTTCTGACATGCCTTCTCTATTTCCCGGTACATGTTGCATCCCTGGTCCGGACCACTGTTAGGAGGTCTATACACAACTCCAATTATGTTTGTTTTGCCTTTGTGGTTCCTCAATTCCACCCACACAGACTCCACATCATCCGACGCTATGTCATTCAATACCATAGATTTAATTTCGTTCTTAACTAACAAGGCAACCCCACCCCCTCTGCCCACCTCTCTGTCTTTTCAATAAGTTGAAAAACCATGGAGGTTTAACTGCCAGTCCTGACACCCCTGTAACCAAGTCTCTGTGATGCCTACTACATCATAATCATTCACTATTATCTGATGATTATGTTCAGAAATCAAAGTTTGGTTTCTGTGAGAGATGGAGAAGAATGTGCGAGGTCTTGTTAAGGTTTGCTGGCGAAGGCCAGGAGCAGCAGGTAAAGAGGTTAGAGCATTAAGAGGTACAGGAGCATGTAGTGGAGGGGCAGGGGATGTTTAGCTGGAGGTTGTGCTGTAAGTTGCCTCAGACATCCAGGGAGACGTGAGGATTTGGTGACCCAACTCTGGATGGAGCATGGGGACTGTAATTACAGCACCTGAGCCTGCAACATGAACAACAAATGGAGCACAAGCTGCAGAGAGGGGAAGCTCTGAAACCACACAGTGAGTGTGTGTGGGGAAAGGGATCTGCTGTGTCCACCCCGGGTTTTCCAGGAAAAGCTTCCCAAACTCCACTTGACCCAGGAGCAAAGTGTGAAGGGCCCTGACTGAACAAGGAGTTGGTCATAGAATGGTGTCACCTCCTTCAACGCGACCTGCAGCTTCACACCAGGGGTAGGATGGTGCTGCCAGTGGCTGTTAGGGTCACTGTTTCATTCAGCTTCTATGATCCAGAACTTTCCAGGGAGGACTAGGTGACATATCCATCATTTCCCTGTATCTCAACATCAATGTCACCATTCGGTGATGGAGGATATATTTGGTGAATCAGGCAAATACATTGTTTCTCCCACAGCGGGGAGCTGTCGGTTGTATCCAGTATAGTGGGATTCCCGATGGTGCACATGGCATCTGCAGAGTATCCATGTCAATGGGGAGAGGTAGGGGAACTGAAGGAGCTCTCTCTCTCTCTATTAATGTTACAGTGTGCCCATCACAGTGCATCATGTTGGTGAATACCCACTGTCCTGGCAGCAGTCACGGCCTCTTCATTCAGAAGCAGTCAGCCATTCCCATCGTCATCGGGTCTCCACGGAGAAAGAAATGAATATATCTTGGATAAAGGCCGTCCCCTTGATGCACGTTTCAAAACACCATCCCCACCACCAATCAACCACATCAAAGTATTCCATGTGTACGGAGAGCAATAGGGTCACTTTGAGTGTCTGGGAGCTGACGATCAGGGATGGAGCAAAACCTCCCATGTCTGAACGGGTCTGAGTGAACCCCCCAGTACACAATATCATTAAGTCCTGTAATCCCTCTCCATTTTAGCAACATATTGCTTTCCATTATTTCTGTAAATGAAATGACAGGTTATATCATGTTAAATTCCACCTGCCAAACTATTAGCTATTGTCTTTACCTCTCAGAATCTATTTGCAGACTCTCCACCCTCTCTTGATAATTTAATCTCTTGCTTACCACAGCGACATCACCAAACAGTATGTGTATATCTGTTCCATCCTCCTGATCATTGATATAGATTGTAAATAGTTGAGAACCCAGAGCTGGTCACTGTGTGACCCTACTGGTTGTGTTCTCTCTAACTGATTTATCCTGAGTGCCTGCTTCCTGTTTGATACCCAGTCCTCCCCCATTCTGCGCAACACAGAAAGGGTTGAATAAGAACAAGGAGCATCTGTGAGGAATCCAACCCCTCGATGAGGCTGATGTCACCACGGCCTCTGTTCCACTTTCCTGCCATCTCTCCATCCTAAACCCTAGCCTCTTGTTGAAGATTGTGCCACATGAAAAAAAATCCATTCCACATCTACACTTTCAATTACCTTTAGCATTTTACAGACCTCAATGAGATCTCCTTTCATTCTTATAAACTCGAGAGTATAGGCCTAAACTGCTCAATTTCTCTTCATAAGTCAAACACTTAAAATATGGAATCAATCTAATGAAGCTCTTCTGAATTGTCTCCAAAGGAAATACCTCATTCTGCAGGACACCCAAACTGTACTCCAGTTGCAACCTCACTAATGCCTTGCATAGCTATACCTTTCTACTCTATCCTTTTATAAATAAACACTGAAATTATGCTTGCATTTCTCATTTTTTGCAGTACCGCAGGCAGGATTTCTGTGATATGCAAGCAGACACCCAGATCCCTCTGCACCTAAGCACTTTGAACTTTCTCTCCATTTAGATATAAATTTGTCTTTCTATTTTACTGGCCAACTTGAATAGCCCCATATTTAATTCACTTTAATTTTCCTTGCCAAATATTGGCCAATTAACCCAACCTATCCATATAGTTTTAAAGTCTCTTGCATCATCATTCCGAAGTAATTTCCCACCGATGTGAGAGTCATCTGAAAATGTGGCATCTTATTTTCTTTCCCATCAACCGAGTACAGTAATACCATTGATCGCAAATGGTTGAGGCATGAGTACTGAAATCAATAGCACCCCACAAATTGCATTTGCCAAAGTAAAATGCCACATTTATTCCATCTGACTCTATTTTGTTGGTTAACCAATCCTCCATCCAAGCTAATAAATTACTCCTAAACCCATGTTGTCTGATCTTACCACTTACTCTTTGGACAAGCGACATATCCAATGCCTTCAGGAAGACCAGATATATTCCATCTCCCACGATCCACCATGTTTGTGACTTCTTCAAATAACTCAAGCAAACACTTCAAACTTGATTGTTCTTTGTAAAACCATGTTGACTTTGACGGATTGTGGTTTAACTTTGCAAATGTACTGAACAATGGACTCTAACAGTTAGCCTTAAATTACAATAGTTTATTGTTACACTTTAGTCCCTAATGTATACCATTATTATAAGTTCTTCCCTTTCGAAATGCTTTACGTTTTATTTGAATTCCTATCTAATGGGCACACGTTTTTAAGCGATCTGCTCCAGTTGCGGTTGTAAGAGCCATGTGTGGCTGAATGGAGTCATCATCCTGCTGGTGGACAAACTCGATGGGCTGACGTCTTTCTGGTGTTCCCATGTTGTGGTCTCCAAGGCCAGAATGACCTCCTCCTGTTGATGCTTCAGAGGATTAGGAGATTATGGAATCTTCCTGTTGATGTCTAACATTTTGAGGGGCTGATGGGTCTTCTCATACTTCTCCATGGAAATATTGAACGGTCTCCTCATGTATCCCGGAGATTGGACCGAGGGATTGATTGGTATTCTCTTATTCCCATACAACAGACACGTGTCTAAATTACCACTTCCTTTCTCATGAAAGAAGCCTCAGATAGTTTTTATCCTTATCCAATTCCCTTGCAATAGGCTTGGTGAGTCTGAATGGCCTCCTGTTATCCCAGTGTCACAATCTCCAGTCACTGTGTGACCTCTTCCAGTTCCTATGCTACAGACTTGAGGAGGCTGAATGGACTGATCCTGTTGCTGTTTAACAGGATACTGGTGCAGCATGGCCTACTGTTACAGGGTCGAGTGGCTGATTGGCCTCCTTCTGTAAATGTATATCAGACTCCAGGGGCTGAATAGCCTCGTCCTGTTTGGTGTAACAGGGTCGAAGGCCTGAATATCCTCCTGTTGTTCCTGTGTAACAGGCTGAACAACGGAATGGATTGCTCCACTATCTATGTAATTCGCTTCACTTGTTGAATCCTTCTGTCATCTATGTTGAAATAAGATCATCCTTAATTTTTGTAAACTCCAATGGCTACTGGGTCAACCTGATCGTCCTTTCTTTATAAGCTAGCAAATTCATTGCAGGAATCAGTTGAGGGAACCATTTCTGAGCTGCTTCCAATATAACAACATCCTTTCTTCATTGAAGAGATTAAATCTGTACACACTACTCCAGATGTGATCTCACTAAGATCCTGTACAGCAGCAGCAACACTTTCCCAGCCTGCTGTAAGGTTCCCACCCAGGTTAGAACAGTCTCAGCTCTCTGGGGGAATACAGAGCATTGTTGGAAGATCATTGTCTTTCTCTCCGCCACAGCATAACGGGAGATCTGGAGAAATTAAAGTTTGAGAAGATCATAAACGATGTGGCGAAATGATCTCGACTATTAATCTCTCCAGAGCCCACATTGCTCAGATTCTACAGAATCTAGTAAGGTGGAGCAAACATTGATGGGAGTTATATATCAAAGTTAAAGCTGCAATACAAATGCTGGACATGTAATAAAACAGGAAATGAGATATACACATTTGTGAGTACTGCAGTAATAATAATATATGTTTAACTTATATCTAAACTGTGTTAACCTAATTGAATGCTAATGCTGGGAAAATGGATTTCATGACCACGTGTGAGATGGTTTCCATGAACATTATGTCGAGCACTGAGCTCGAGATCAGGTTATTTAGGAATTGGTGTTGAGTGATCAGAAGACCTAATTGAAAATTTTGCAGGAAAGAACATTTTGGGAATAGTGACCACAATGTATTGGTTTTCTTTTATGCTGTTTGAGTACACGGCGGTTTTTGTTGTATTTGAAGTAACCGTTAGAAATCTGAATCATGCAAGCCATGAAGATGTGAGGAGAAAATGTGGACTACAGATGCTGGAGATCAGAGTCGAAGAATGTGATGCTGGAAAAGCACAGTCAGGCAGGCAGCATACTAAGATAAATCGATGTTTTGGGCATAAGCCTTTCATCAGGAATGAAGCTTATGGGCCAAAGGGGACTGGGAGATAAATGAGAAGAGAGTGCGGCAGGGGGGGGGGGGGGGATAGCTGGGATTGCAATAGGTAGATAAAGGTGGGTTTGAAAGTGATAGATGATGAAGGGAGATAGAACGCCCCATCTACTGCATCCATTAAATCCAATGTGGTCTTCTCTACATTGGCGAGGCAGGAGGTCAACTTGTAGATCATTTCCGGGAATATCTCTGGAACAGCCACATTGAACAACACCATCGCCTAGTGGCTGAGCACTTTAACTCCCCTTCCCACTCTGCCAAGGACATGAGGGCACTGGGACTGCTCCATCGCCGAACCCGAGCCACCTGAAGCCTGGAGTAAGAAAGCCTCCTCTTCTGCCTTAGGACCCTCCAACCACAGGGGATCATAGTTGATTTCCCCATTTCCCAATTTCCCCTAATCCCATCTTATCCTATTCCAATCTTCCAAGTCAACACCGCCCTTTTTTGAAAGTTCCAATGTGTCCACCTTCCTTCCTATCAATCTGGTCCACCCTCCCCTCGACTATCACTTTCAAGCCCATCTTCATCTACCTATTAGATGAAAGAAGGCAGCTTAGAAAATGCCAAGTGTTGCAGTAAGCCAGTGGATTCAGAGAAATGTAGGGCCCAGCAAAGGATGACCAAGAAACTGAGAAGATAATCAAAAAGAGAAAAAGCGTGCAAATGAAAGAAAAACATAAAGACTGCTAAAAAGAGTCTATCGATGTATGAAACAAAATAAAAACAAGGTCAAATGTGCAACAGTTGATGTGCGTTCAGGATAATTTATTGCAGACAACAGAGAAATCGCAGAGAAAAGAAATAGTTTCTTTGTGTCTATCTTCATGGAAGAATGTCCAGAAATTCATTCTTATGAGTGTTGGGGTCATAGAACATAGATCATAGAACAATACAGCACAGAACAGGCCCTTCGGCCCACGATGTTGTGCCGAACATTTGTCCTAGCTTAAGCACCCATCCATGTACCTATCCAATTTCTGCTTAAAGGTCACTAAAGATTCTGACTCTACCACTCCCACAGGCAGCACATTCCATGCCCCCACCGCTCTCTGGGTAAAGAACCCACCCCTGACATCTCCCCTATACCTTCCACCCTTCACCTTAAATTTATGTCCCCTTGTAACACTCTTTTGTACCCGGGGAAAAAGTTTCTGACTGTCTACTCTATCTATTCCTCTGATCATCTTATAAACCTCTATCAAGTCACCCCTTATCCTTCGCCGTTCCAATGAGAAAAGGCCTAGCACTCTCAACCTATCCTCGTACGACCTATTCTCCATTCCAGGCAACATTCTGGTAAATCTTCTCTGCACCCTCTCCAAAGCTTCCATCTTTGAAAAGAAAGCTGGATTGAGTATTTATACATCTGACAGACGAGGTGTACATCATACAAGAATTTCAGAGGAAGCAGCAATAGACATGTTGATTGCATCGCGGATTTTCACTTTATTTTCCGACCAATACCCGAAAGGCATTTAGCCAATCTGGATAAGGCAAAGGTTATAAATATTATCCACCAGATTAAGAAAGGATGAAGGTGTAGAGTGGTGAACTCGTCATGAGCAATCGTGTATCTGTTGGACTCGATTACAAAGAACATGCTACTAGATATATAGAAGGTAATAACATAACTGGGGAGTGTTAGAACGTGCGGATGAAAGGAAAACCAGAAGTGGCAAATATTTTTTTGGAATGGTTTGAAGATAATTCTTGTGGACATAGACAATTAAGGACCAATGTATAACGTATAGTGGGAGATTCATGAGATCGTTTTAAAAACTCACACAGTAAGCTCATAAGAAAAGTTAAAGCGAGAGGTATTGGGAAGGACATATGCAAATGGAAAAGTAAAAATTAGGTTTACATTCATGTGAATGTAATTGGAAGATAGAGGATGTTGTGCACCAGTTGCATCGAGTGTTAATGAGACTACACTTAAGAGTATTGTGTACCGTTTGGAATCCCAATCTAAGAAAGAATATATTGATTACAGAGGAACTGAAAAAGGTATAATCCAGATTAATCCCTAAAATGGCAAGATTGTCTGATGTGGAAACTCAGCCTGTAATCTCGAGTTTCAAAACATGAGAGGTGATTGCAGTGAAACTTAGAAACATAAGGGGACTGAATAACAGAAGGACATGGAGAAGTACAAGTCGGCGAGATCTGGAAGAATCCCACGATATTCTACACAGACAAATAAAAGAGAATAATCAGCAAACAGTTAGTGTCCATTCGACACCAAAGGGGCAATCTGTGTGTCAAGCTGGAGAACATTGATGGATTATTACATAAGACCTTCACATCTATTTTACTTGGGAGAAGGAGGAGGCAGGTACAGAATTCAAGAAGATGGACTGGGAAGCTCTTGAACAGATTGATATAAAATACGAGATTGGATTTGAGGCTTTGTTCTGTATAAATTTGGACAAATCTCCATGTCTGAATGAGTTGTCTCACAGGCGGCTGTTGGGGCAAGGAAGGAAAAACCCTGACTGAATATTTTAATTAGAATCTGACCATAGGGGAGGTGTCAGAGATCTGGGGAACTGCTAACACCATTCCATTTCACAGTAAGGGTGGGAGAGATAGACCAGGTAACTATAGACGAGCGAGTATTCGATCACTGTTAAGGAAACTACTGGAGAAAATAGGGAAGGAGAAAATCGAACTCCAATCAGAGTCACAAGGTTTGATCAGGGACACTTATCATGACTTTATCAGAAGGAAGTCACATCCAATGGATTTGATTGAATTAGATTGAGGAGGTCGATTATTTTGTTTTGTTGGAAGGCCTTTGACAAATTCCCACCTGGGAAACTGAAAAATAGAGTAAAATCTCACAATATGAAGGATAACTTGACAAGTTACAACGAAAACTGTCTTAGTAGCAGGAGACAGAGGGTGGTGGGAGAAGGCTGTTTGCGTGACTGGAGACCAGTGTTCCCTGGTGTACCACAGGGATCAGTGCTGTGTCCCTTATTGTTTGTGTTATTCATAACAAAATATAGATCTGAATGTGTAGGGGGCTGGGGAGTGGAGAGTGGGGAAGGTGTGATAAGTAAGTGTATGTTTGACATAAAGATTGGCTGGGTGGTTCGCAGTGAGGAGGAAAGCCTTAAGTTACAGGAAGATGCAGATAGAATGGTCAGATGGGCAGATCAATGGCAGATAGAATGTAACCCTGATAAATATGAGGTGATACACTTTGGAAGAAGGAACCAGGTAGGGGAGAACTCATTGAAAGGCAGCACACTGGGAATCTCAGAGTGTGCTTCTCCACACATCCCTGAATGTGGCTGGACAGGTTAATGGACGAGTTAAGAATTCGATCTTGGGTGTTGTTTTTCCTAATTAGGGTGCAGATTATAAAAGCTTTCAGGGCTTTGGTTCGGCCAAAATGGAGTGTTGTATGTAGTTCTGGGAGCCACATTCCAGGAAGGATGTGATTGTACTGGAGAGGGTGCAGAGGAGATTCACCAGGATGTTCCCTGGGATGGAGTATATCAGCTATGGAGAGAGGCTGGATAAGCTCGGGTTGTTTACTTTGGAGCTGAGAAAGCTGAGGAGTCAGTGATTCAGAAGGATAAGATTATAAGCGACACGGACAGGGTGGATAGACAGCAGCTGTTCCTTTTAGTCAGAGGGCCAAGAACAAGTGAGCACACTTTTAAAGTGAAACGTTTGAGTTTCAAGAGAGGATTTAAACATTTTTATCAGCTCGAGGGTGTTGTGTTCTGGGATTACTTCCTGAGAGGGGAATTGTCACGGGTAACCTCACAATCATTAAAAAGTACTTGGACGAGCACTTGGAAGTATCATAACATTCCAGGCTATGGGCCTTCTGTCGGAAAGTGGGACTAATATAGATCGTGCTGTACGTCTGCTGGCACAGAGTCTGTGTCCCTGTGAGTGTATGATGTGGAAGGTCAATTATTGAGCAGTTTAAGGCAGGAATTGATGAGTTTCTGAAGAGTATATTCACAAGGGTTATAAGAGTGAACTGTAATAACATGATAAATCATGTCAATGTGAAAAATATGAATAACAAGTGCAGCTTCCTTACAGTTTTAAACCAGAGAATGGAGAATGGGGAACAGGGAAATGGCAGAAGCATGAAGCCACTACTTCAGTTCTGTCTTCACAGAACTTTCAAACAATACAAGGAAAACCAGTCTGGTGTGGGAAAATGATAGAGTACATGGAACATAGTGAGTAAATGGTTTAGGAGAAATTATTGGGGTTGAAAGCAATGGTCATAGACAACACGAACAAAGATTTATGAAATGGGAATTATGATGGAGAAACAGAATGGGAAACAAATGAAAGAGAAGCAATATATGTTAAACATTTTGATTTTTAGAAAAATTGTGGTACAGCTCCAAGCCCAGTTTGCATAATCAAATCTTAGTGGATTGGGGCTAATGTATGGGCATGTTTCTAGAATGGGACAGCTGGCAGGAAATAATGAATAGAAATAAACAGACTCGTCAAGCAACAGCCTGACATTGTCTGCAAGGTACGATTCTGTAAGGTATAAGTCCTTCCACATCTAGTCAAGAAACGTTGGGGTCAATTAAACAATTCACTGGAGGAAGAGATTCCACAAAAACCCCCTTCCTCCATGATGGAAGAGCCTAGCACTTTAGTGTATAAGATAAGGCTGATTTATTCGCAATAATCCTCAGTCAGAAGTGCTGAGTGGATGATCCATTTCAGCCTATGTCCCAGAGTCCCCATCACCTTCCCCGGATATCTCCTGTCTCATTAGTAGGACGGATACAGCAGAAGTGGCGGCACATTGGGATACAGTTGGAATGGAATTGTTCTCGGAGTCCTCAACAGTGAGTCTGTATCCCATGAAGTCTCATGGCATTTGTTTACACATGGGAAAGGAAACCTCCTGCTGATTACCATGTACCAGCCTCTTTCAACTGATGAATCAGTACTCCTCCATGCTGATCAACACTTGGAGGAAGCACTGAGGGTCCCACGGACGCAAGATGTACTCTGGGTGGGGGATTTCAATGTCCAACTCCAAGAGTATCTCAGCTACAGCATTACTGATCGAGCTGGCCGGGTCCTAAAGGATATAACTGCTAGACTGGAAAGTGGTGAAGGAACCAACAAGAGGAAAATACATACTTGACCACAGCCTTACTAATCTGCCAGTTGCAGAAGTATCTGTCCATGACAGTATCAGTAAGAGTCGCCACCGCATAGTCATTGTGGAGACAATGTCACACCTTCACATTGAGAATAGCTTCCACCATTTTAGGTGTAACGACCACGGTGCTAAATAGGACAGACTTCGAACAGATCTGGCAGCTCAAGTCTGGGTGTCCATAAGGTGCTGTGGTTCATCTATAGGAGCAGAATTGTACACCCACAGAACCTCATGGTGTGGCATATCCACCTAACAACAATTACTATCAATCCAGAGGATCAACATTGTTTCAATTTAGTGTGCAGGATGGCAGAAGCATCACTGGGCATACCTGAAAATGAGGTGTCAGCCTGTTGAAGCCACCAAACAGGACAAAGTGTGTGCCAAACAGCATAAGCAGTAAGTGATAGAGAGAGCTAAGTGATCCCACAAGCAAAGGATCAGATCTAAGCTCTGCAGTCTTTCCACATCTAGTCGAGAAACGTTGAGGACAATTAAACAATTCACTGGAGGAAGAGATTCCACAAATAACCCCTTCCTCCATGATGGAAGAGCCCAGCACTTCAGTGGAAAAGATAAGGCTGATGCATTCGCAACAATCTTCAGTCAGAAGTGCTGAGTGGATAATCTATCTCACCCTCTCCACTGGTCCTCAGCGATTCAGTTACCAGTCATCAAACAATTCGATTCAGTCCACCTGATATCCAGAAACGGTTGGAGATACTGGATACTCCAAAGGGTCCAATATCTGACAACATTCTGGCAATAGTACTGAAAACTTGTGCTCCATAACTTGCCACTCCCCAAGCCAAACTGTTTCAATACAGTTACAACAATGGCTTTCCCCGATTATGTGGAAAATTACCCCAAGTATCTCCTGTTTATAAAAAGCAAATATATTTCCAAGTCAGGATGGTGAATGGCTTGGAGGGGAACCTAAAGATGATGGTATTCCCACTCTGTCAGTCTACTCTCGATCATCAGTAAAAAGATCTCAGTGCTTTTAAGCAGCACATGCTCAGCAATACCCTGGTCAATGACGCCCAGTTAGGGCTCCACCAGGGCCACTCAGCTCCTGACCACATTACTGTGGTTCAAACATGGACAAAAGAGCTGAATTCCAGACGTGGGGTGAGAGTGACAGTACTTTAAAACGAGGCCGCCTTCGACCAAGTGTGGCATTAAGGGGCCTTAGCAAACCTGCAATCAATGGGTATCAGGGGCAAACACCCCGCTGGTTAGAATCATACCTGACACGTAGGAAGATGGTCATGGTTGATGAAGGTAAGTCAACTCAGCTCCAAGTCTGCAGGAGTCCCTCGAGCAGTGGCCGAAAACTTCTTCAGGGCTGCTTCATCAATGGCATTGCCTCCATTTTAAGGTCAGAAGTGGGGATGTTCGCTCATGATTGTACAATGTTCTGCAACATTTGTATTCCTCAGATACTGAAGCAGTCCATGTTCAAATGCGACAGGATCTGGACAGTATCCATGCGAACAAATGGCAAGTAATATACAGGCCACACAGATGCCAGATCGTGACCATCACCAATAAAATACAATCTAACCTGCCCCTTGGTATTCAATGGTGTTACTATCACTGAACCCCACAGTATCAAAGTCTTGGTAGGTAATCCTTGCTCAGACACTCACTGGTCTCGCCACATAAACACAGTAACTACAAGAGCAGGTCAGAAGCTAGAAATACTGTGGCGAGTAACTCACATCTTGACTTCCAAAAGTCTGTCCATCATCTACAATGCATAAAGTCAGAAGTGTAATAGGAGACTCCCAATTTGCCTGGATGAGTGCAGCCCCAACAACACTCAAGAAGCTTTATACTATCCAGGACAAAGCAACCAGTTTGACTGTCCCTTCATCCACAATGCTCCACCATCAACGCTCAGCAGCAGCAGCAGTGTTTTACTATCTACATGCTGCAATGAAATGATTCACCAAAGATCCTCAGAGTCCATCTTCCCAATCATGACTACGTATATCTCGAAGGACAAGGGCTGCAGATGTATGGAAAAACCATCATCTTTAGGTTCCCCTCCAAGCCAGTCACCATCCTGAATTGGAAATATATCACCGCTCCTTCACAGTCACTGGGTCAGAATCCTGGGATTCCCTCCCTCATGGCATTGGAGGTCAACAGCAGCAGGTAGACTGCAGTGTACAACAAGGCAGCTGGCCACCACCTTCTCGAGGGCAACTAGGGACAGGCAATAAATGCTGGCCCAGCCAGTGACACCCAGATTCACGAAATAAATAAAAAGAAATTAACGGATGACGGTTGCTGAAGTGTCACAGGGATCGGTACTTGGGGCCCAGCTGTTCACAACGCCCTCTAAACATTTGGTTGCTGGAATCAAATACAATATATCCCATCCTGCTGACAGCACTAACGGATGTGGGATTGTGAGTGGGTGAGGAGGATGTAAAAAAGTACCGAGAAGACTAAGACAAGTGGAGTGAATGGGTAAATACGTGACAGAGGGAGAACAATGTGGATAGAGGTGACGGTGTGCCCTTTGGTGGAAACGATAAATTGGCAGCCTACCATTTGAAAGGGATTGGTGAAAACATGTTGATCTACAAAGAGACGTATGCTCCTTTTTGTAGTTTCCTTCTGCATAAACCTCTGAGGTCCCTGCAGCGCAGTGAGTTTTGTAACCAGAAGTCAATACTAGGAATGGCATTGGCACGCTGACCAGTGTATGTATAACCAGCAAGTGGGGAGCTATAACACGGAAAAGGATCTGCATTTCCTTGTACACCAGACGCTGAAAGCAATATTGCAGAAAGAGAAAGCAGTGAGGAAGATAAATGGTGTGTTGACCTTCATTTCAGAGGGATGTGAGTCGAGGAGAAAGGGTGGATAACTGCAGTTGTACAGGGCCTTGGAGAGATCCCATCTCGAGCATTGTGCAGTATTGTGTGCACGTTTAGTCTCCTTACCTAATAAAGGACAAACCTGACATTGATGGAGAGCAGTGAAGGATGACCAGACTGGTCTCTGGGATGACGGGCTTGTTTTGGGAGCAGAGTTTGGGAGACTGGGTCAGCATTCCATGGGGTTTAGGAAAATGAGTGGAGATCTCAGTGAAATATACAAACCTCTGACAGGGTGAGACAGATTGAAAGCAGGGATGATAATTCCCCTGGCTGGGACATCTAAAACAAGGGGCCACAGTATTAGGTACAAGCAGGTCACTCTGCATTGAGATGAGAATAAATGTCTGCTCTCACTGACTGGTGAATATGGGGAATTCGCTCGCACCTGGAAACCGAGACACTGATTAGAAATAAGGATTTAGAGACAGTAAAGGGGTGGTGGGAGAGCAGGAGTACGCTGTGGAAATGAAGGGCCAACCATCATTACATTGAGTTGGGTAGCAAACTCGATGGAACAAACGTACTACCGCACCATCTATTTTATAGTTTCCCAAGGTTACTCACATTATCGGATATGTATATCGTGTGGGGTAAGTGCATTGAGGAGATTTTTTTCATGAACTAGAATGGGGAGGCTCAATGTGTTGTATGATATACTCCTTTCCCGCTGTTTCTCTTCTCTGGGAAAGCTCGGTAAATGTTGTCACAAGCTCTCAGATGTTAAGAAAGGGGTCTCTGCAGGGTCGACAGGACTGTGTTCCCATTCCCTTTTCCGGCACTGATGCTGAGGCCAGGTGTTCTGTCCGGTTTCATCCTTTCAGACCTCGGAGTCGTTTGATATAAATGAGTGCTTTGCTTGGCCGTTTCAGAGACCATTAAAATGTTTATCACATGTCAGGGTCTTTGGAGTCACTTTTAGCCCAGCCCAGGAAATCATGGGAGATTCATTTCCTTTATGTGTGGCACGGTGGCACAGTGGTTAGCACTGCTGCCTCACAGCGCCTGAGACCCGGGTTCAATTCCCACCTCAGGCGACTGACTGTGTGGAGTTTGCACGTTCTCCCCGTGTCTACGTGGGTTTCCTCCGGGTGCTCCGGTTTCCTCCCACAGCCCGAAAGATGTGCAGGTCAGGTGAATTGGCCATGCTAAATTGCCCGTAGTGTTAGGCAAGGGGTAAATGTAGGGGCATGGGTGGGTTGCGCTTCGGCGGGTCGGTGTGGACTTGTTGGGCCGAATGGCCTGTTTCCACACTGTAATCTAATCTAAAAGTACAGTAGAGAAGGAAATTCTGTTTACAATCCATATTGGCTTCATAGTCACTATTACTGACACCAGATTTTAGATCTCGATATTTTATTAATTATTTTTAACTTCCACCCGCTGCCAGAGCATTAGACTGGTCTAGATTAGTAATCCAATGACATTTCCACAACACTATCGCCACATGGGGACCTATCGGAAACCACACTACGCAGGGTATTTCTGTGCTGCTTGACAGCTCTGTCAAAAAGAACTTCCACCGATTTGACTGTCGCGATGGGACTGAGGGGGTGATAATTGGTCAGATTGTACTTAATCCCCTCTTAGGGCACTGGAGTAATTATCCACATTGCCAAGGAGATGTTAGAGTTGGAGTTGGACTGAAACAGCTTCCCCAGGGACACGGCTTGTTGTGTAGCACAAGGCTCCAGTCCTGTTGCAGGAATGGTGTCAGGACCCATTGCCTTTGTCGTATCTACTGTGTTCAGCTGTTTCTTCCTCTCACATTCAGCAAATCGAATTGTTTGAAGACTGGCATCTGTGATTTTGTGGGCATCATGATAAGGGTGAGGTGTATCATCGACTCAACACGTCTGGCAGAGGCTGGTGCAGATAAAACATCCTTCTCTTTTACGCTGATGTGCAGGTCTGTTTCATTATTTAGGATGGGGATGTTTGTGGAGCCCTCGCTTCCAGTCATTTGTTTAATCGTCCACCACCATTTATGACTGAATGTGGCAGGACTGCAGGGCTTCGTTCAGATCTGTTGGTCAAGTCCGGTAGCTTTAATGAGTTAGCATCAGGTTAAGGTTCATGTGATTCTGACTCTGACATGTTCACCCACACTCGTCACCGAGCCATAGATGGTGTTGATTGTAATGACAGACTGAGGTGTCATCCTGGCAAAAAGTTACAGGTTGTGGTTGAATGCTGTTCTGCTCCTGCTGCTGTGGTCTATAGCACTACATGAATACGCAGTTTCGAGCTGCCATATCTGCAATGCAATTCTGCTGTCTGTTCCCCAATTCTCCCTGAGACCCATTCACCCATCAACCCTGCACTCAGTGACATAACCTGGTTTCTGATGTGGAAATGCTTCCATTTTCAAACTCTCATTTGCTGAGGGTCTGTCTCCCCGGGTCTTGCTTCCAATCTGACACATTCCGCAAAAGCATTTAACTGATCTTAATTCAAATGTTTAATTCACGTGAATCTTTTTCCTTGAGGAATGCCATCTTCTGTGTTTAATGTGAATGTGTTTCCTCTGTTTCTCTCCCTTATCATGATTAAGAGCTCTGTCGTGTCAGTGATGCCAGCCTTATGTAGTTTCAGAGCCATTGAATTCTCTGGATTCCCAATCATCTTCACCACCTTGTATGTTTTCTCTTTTCGTTTGATGCCTTGTAACTCATGGCTGCCTTGTCCTCCCATGAGTATGTTTCATCTTCTTGGGGTTACATTTCTGGTATTATCTTCCGATTTATCCCCACAAACTTCTGCTATTGCGGCTCCATGGTCTTTCCTGCTCAGCTCCCCTTCCAATTAACTCTGGCCAGCTCCTCCCGCATGTCTTTGTAGTGACATTGCTTAATTATAACCACATTACATCGTGAAGAAAGCATTGCGTATAAACTGAAAGAAGGAGTTTTGAGAGATGGGCCACGAAGAATGACTGGTGGATTTCTTAACTAGATACAAATGGAGAATGAGTGAGAGAGAGGATATCGATATGGAGATGTGGAAAATCAGAAAACTATATTATCGAAAGAAGTAGATATACTTCTCTCAATATTTTGGCAATTCCTGTGTGCTGTGGTCCTTTGAACAGTGCACGTACAACAGAGCAATATGTTCAAATGCTGGGTGTGATGCCATAACTTTTCTCTCCAACAATATGACAGACACTAGCTTTGGAAAGAACCCAGCAGGCCAACATATTTAATTCCTGGTAGAAAGGGGATTAGCTGAAATAATTTGGGAAACCAGAAACATGAATTTATAACACACATCCTGATAAGAATGAGAGACTAGATTTGGGAATCCCAGAAAAGGGGGAACGTTGAGAGAAAGGGAAGGTATCACTTCAGATGAGCATCAAATAATGTTTTAATACTTTATACATTTTATCCATCGTGTGCGTCATTTTTCGTTAACTGTGTCTCCGTTGTTCATTCAGAATGTGTTGTACACATATGAACAATCTTACTTATCTGCACACACACTGATTAAACAGTGTATAAAAAATCATTTTTCCTCCATTTCAGACTGTTCTGTTGTCGTGCTAGTAGGATATATGAACACCAACTGGCCACCAAAAGACACGACCCACTCTCACCAGTTTCCATACATACATAAAAAAAAGGACACCACGTTGACTGTGACAACACACACTTCCTAGGACAAAGCCACGCACGAAAGTTCTTAGAAGCATGACATTTTAGCCAGAAGTACATCAATACACACATCAATTTAGATCCTATCTAGCTTCCCTTGAGCAAAAAAACTGGAAATGACATCACTCAACTTAAGAAACCAAGACCTAGAAATAGAAAGACACGATAAACCACCAATGCGTCACCAGAGACACTCACTGATGATGTTACCCAGTCATGGTGACGAAACATCAGAAAACAAACCTTCAAGCTCAGCGAGTTAACATACATACTTATAAATTGTTATTTTACTCTTAATCGTGGAATTTGCGACTACTTTGTCACTCATGTTTTAAGAGATAACGAGGTGAGCTGAGCTTTTTTGGGTGTGTGGTTTTAATTAACAGAGTGGTTCAACATCGACATTATAACAGTTTTAGGGCTTGTCATATGGGATTTAGACAGACTTGAACAGATTTTGGGTACAAAAGGTCCCAGCAGATTCCATCACTTGGCAGTTAGTGACCTAGATCTTCAAGTAAAACAGGTGAGAAAATTCATTTAACTTTGTGTCCTTGTGGTTGGTTAATTTAAAAGAAATGGCTTTTAATATTAATAAAATGGTTCTGAGGTTTGAAGATGGTACCCAAATTTGCCAAGAAAGTGTAGAAAGACAAAGGAAGGGCATACTTTTAGAATTAACATGTAGATTTGAATTGGGTTTCACCAGAGACAAAAGGAAAGCTGTCATCATAATGGAGTTGGTCAAGCACTTTGGTGTATCAGAGAAGCAGGAAACTGCAGTCGAGTTCGAAAAAACTTAAATTGCAAATATGACAACTGCAGTAAGAAGATAAAGAGATAGACTGAAAGAGTGAGAAGATCGAGAAAGATAAAGAGAGGAAAAAGGAAGAGAGGGAAAATTTGAAAATCAGAAGTTTGGAATTAGATAAGAAAGTTAAATTAGCAGAATGAAGATGAAGGGAGAACGTAGGGATGTATACAACTATGTTCATACATTGCCATATTTCGGTGCGAAAAATTCCAAAACCGTTTTTATTTCATTTGCGAAATTGGCTCGGCAGATGGCATGTTTAACCTTTGTGGGCGGCACGGTGGCACAGTGGTTAGCACTGCTGCCTCACAGCGCCAGAGACCCGGGTTCAATTCCCGCCTCAGGCGACTGACTGTGTGGAGTTTGCACGTTCTCCCTTGTCTGCGTGGGTTTCCTCCGGGTGCTCCGGTTTCCTCCCACAGTCCAAAGATATGCAGGTCAGGTGAATTGGCCATGCTAAATTGCCCGTAGTGTTAGGTAAGGGGTAAATGTAGGGGTATGGGTGGGTTGCGCTTCGGCGGGTCGGTGTGGACTTGTTGGGCCGAAGGGCCTGTTTCCACACTGTAAGTAATCTAATCTACCTGAACCTGTGGGTAATGCTAGTTCAGACTAAGCTGGTGGGTACAGCTTGAGAGGTATGTGCACTGCTGTCACATGAGGGAGCAAGAGATTATGCAGATGTCAAACAGGCTATGTTAAGTGCTTATGAATTGGTACTAGAAGAATATAGACAGCGGTTCAGAAATATAGAGACGGAACCAGGTCAGATTTATATTGAGTTTGAAAGAATTAAACACAGTCATTTTGATAGATAGGTGCAGGCCTTAAAAATGGATAAGACCTGTGAGGCTCGAAGGGAGATTATTCTGCCGGAGACTCACTTCCAGAGATGGTAAGAATTCATGTGAATGAACAGGAAGTTCAAGAAGTGAGAAGCGCAGCAGAAATGGCAGGTAAATATGCATTGGTGCATGAGATGAAATTTAGCTTCTAGGAGGATTTTCATACTGTGAGGGATAGAAATTGGGGGAAGGGGAGATCCTACACGACAAAACATAGAGTAAAGCACACTGGCAATAGTTTACCACGGTGGAAAAGAAGCCCAAGGGGGTTGAAAGGTGGTGAAAGGCCTCAGGTGTTCTCACTATAACGGAGCGGAACACATAAAATTACAGTGCTGATGGTTTAAGAAGGGCACTGGGAAAAGGTGTTTTCACTGCAGTAAGCTGGGACACACAGTGCTGGGCATTGAAGGAAGGCATTTTGGGAAAAGATGTGGTAAAAGAGTTTAAGCCAGTGGTATTAGTGAATCAGGTAAAGGAGACCCCAAGTAGAGCCGAGGAGCTGCAGGAGAGTGCACAGCCTAGACAGGGGCTGTGTATGGAATCAGTGCCTGATCTCTATAAAGAATTCGCCTCTGTAGGTAAACCTTACGAAGAAAGAAATGGGGTGTGGGGGGAGGACAAGAAGTTATAATTTTGCAAGATGCGGGATCTGTTCAGTTTCTAATAGTTGAGAAGTGAGGAGCCGAAAAGGCACAACAGTTCAGGCAGCATCCGAAGAGCAGGACAATCGACGTATCAGGCATAAACCCATCGTCAGGAATGTGGCGGGGGAACAAGGGGGCTGACAGATAAATACGAGGGTAGAAGCTGGGCTGGCAGGAGGGTCACTGGGAGGGCGATGGGAAGATGTAGGTGGGAGTATACGTGAAATGTCAGAGGGGAGCGTGGAGTGGACAGGTGGAAAGGAAGATGGACAGTTAGGGCAGTTAAAGAGGGCAGTGCTAATTTGAATGGTTGGATCTGGGATGAGGTTGAGGGAAGGGCACTTTGGAAATTGCTGAAGTCAACATTGATGCTGTATAGTTTGACGGTTTCAGCTGTCCTACCACCTATCCACTTCACCCTCCCCTCTGACCTATCACCATCAGACCCCGCCTACATCTACCTATCGCCTTCCAAGCTACCCTTCACCCACCTCCACCTCCACCATCCTATTTATTTCTCAGCCCCTTCCACCTCCCTTACCTCTCGCTTTCCTGATGAAGGACTTATGCCTGAAACGAGTCTTTGACAAGGAGTTTGAGTGAAGTGATTACGCCACAGTTGAAGAGGGTGAAGACATGACTGCCAAGTTCAGTGTGCTATGTGCTTGATGTGGGAGGTCAACGATTCTGCTCTGTCTGGCTCGTTTAAGTGTGGAAAAATGTGTTCACGTTCAGCTACTGACAGAGCATATTGCAACACTGATGAAAGAACTCGAGAACCTTAGGCTGACACGAGAGAACAAGATCTTTCTGGACAAGACCTTCAGCGAGGTTATTACACCGACCATACCAGAAAACAGCAGGAGAGCAGACGATGAGGAAGGCGGAGAGGAGACCCCGGGGTGCAAGAGACCCTGGGGGAAGTTCCTGTCGGAAACAAGTTGAATCTTTTGGAAACAGTAGAGACAGATGACACTGCCAGGCCACGATGCGGCCATGTCTGTCAATCAAAAGTTGGCGTGGAGGCGCAGCGGAAGAGTCGGACATCACACAGAGCCTGGTAAGAGGGGACTCCATAGTGAGAGGAACTGACCATGATTTTTGTGACAGCAGACGGAACCTAAGGATGGCGTGTTGCCTTCCTGGTACCAGGGTTAAAGACATCACAGAGAGAGTGCAGGAAATCCTCAAGGACGAAGATGAAGAGCCAGAGGCGGTGGTACATGTCGGCACAAATGATGTCGGGAAGAAGAGGTGGAACATACTACAGCGGGACTTCGGAGAACTCGGAAGAAGGCTGAAAAGCAGGACATCCAGGGTGGTTATCTCCGGTTTGCTTCCAGTTCCTCGGGCTGGAGATGCCAGAAACAGGGAGACAATGGACTTGAACGTGTGGCTGGGAAATTGGTGCAGGAAGCAAGGATTTAAATTCTTGGATCACTGGGGTATGTTTTGTGGTAAGCAGAAATTATACAAGAGAGACGGTTTGCACCTTAATAGGTGAGGGACCAGCATTCTGGCAGGCAGGTTTGCTACTGCAACACAGCTATGTTTAAATTAAGTAGCGGGGGGCGGGGGGGAGGGGACAAACTGGATGTTTAAGAAGTAAATTGAAGGGAAAGTTAGAACAAGGGAAGTCAAGAAAGACAATTGTATCAATGAGGCAGAAAACTCAAAAAGGGATCATGCTGGAAGGTTGAGTGACATAGGAGTTGATGGGAAGGGTGAGGGCAGCAACAAATTAAAAATACTATACATGAATGCACGAAGCATTAGAAATAAGATTAATGAGCTTGAGGCTCTTTTGGAAACTGGCAAATGCGATATTGTGGGGATAAATGAGACGTGGCTTCAAGTGTACAGGGCCTGGGAAATGAATATTCAAGGTTACACGTGCTATCGTAAGGACAGACTGACGGGCAGAGGGGTCGGGTGGCCATGTTGGTAAGGGATGATATTCAGTCCCTTGCGTGGTGGGACCGAGAATCAGGGGATGTAGAGTCAGTGCGGATATAGCTGAGAAATTCTAAGGATAAAAAGATCCTCTTGGGAGTTATCTACAGGCCTCCAAACAGTTGTCTGGATGTCGGATGTAAGTTGAATCAGGAGCTGAAATTGGCCTGTCGCAAAGATGTTACTACAGTTGTTATGGGGGATTTCATCATGCAGGGAGACTGGGAGAATCAGGATGGTTTTGGACCTCAAGAAAGAGACTTTGTGCCTCCGAGATGGATCCTTAGATAAGCTGGTGCTGGAGCCTACCAGGGAGAAGGCAATTCTGGATCTGGTATTGTGCAACGAACCAGAATTGATCAGGGACCTCGAAGTGAAGGAGCCATTGGGAAGTAGTGACCATAATACAATTAGGTTCAATCTGTAATTTGAGAGGGAGAGGGTACAATCGGAATTGACAATATTTCTATTGAATGAAGGGAAATATGGAGCTATGAGGGAGGAGCTGGCCAAAGTTCAATGGTTTAACACCTTAGCAGGGATGACAGTGGAGGAACAATGGCGGATATTTCTGTGTATAATGCAGAAGATGCAGGATCAGTTCATTCCAAAAAGGAAGAAAGATCCTAGGAGGAAGCATGGGTGGCCATGGCTGACGAGGGAAGTTAAGAAACATATAAAGTTAAAAGAGAAAAAGTATAACATAGCAAAGATAAATGGGAAAACGGAGGACTGGGAAGCTTTTAAAGAACAACAGAGGATTACTAAGAAGGAAATACGCAGAGAAAAAATGAGGTCGAAGGAAAATTGGCCAATAATATAAAGGAGGTTAGGAAAAGCTTTTTCAGGTATGTGAAAGGGAAAAACATTGTTCAGACTACAATTGGGCCCTTGAAGAGAGAAACAGGGGGATATATTACAGGGAACAAAGAAATGGCAGAAGAATTGAATTGGTACTTCAGATCTGTGTTCATTGGGGAAGACACAAGCAATCTCCTTGAGGTAACAGCGGCTGAAGGACCTGAACTTACGCGAATTTATATTTGCCAGAAATTGGTGTTGGAGAGACTGTTATGTCTGAAGTTTGATAAGTCCCCGGGGCCTGGTGGTCTACATCCCAGGGTACTGAAGGAGGTGGCTCGAGAAATCGTGGATGCGCTGGTGATTATTTATAAGAGTTCGATAGATTCGGGGTCGGTTCCTGCGGATTGGACGGTGGCTAATATTGTACCACTTTTTAAGAAAGGTGGGAGAGAGAAAACAGGAAATTATAGACAAGTTCGTCTGACCTCAGTGGTGGGAAAATTGCTGGAGTCTATTATAAAGGATGAAATTACGACACATCTGGATAGTAGTAACAGGATAGGTCAGAGTCAGCATGGATTTATGAAGGGGAAATCATGCTTGACAAATCATCTGGAATTTTTTGAAGATGTAACTCTGAAGATGGACGAGGGAGATCCAGTAGATGTAGTGCACCTCGACTTTCATATAGCTTTTGATAAAATCCCACATAGGAGGTTAGTGAGCAAAATTAGGGCGCATGGTATTGGGGACAAAGTACTGACTGGGATTGAAAATTGGTTGACTAATAGGAAACAAAGAGTAGTGATAAACGGCTCGATTTTGGAATGTCAGGCAGTGACCAGTGGGGTACCGCAGGGATCAGTGACGGACTGCAGCTTTTTACAATATATGTTAATGATATAGAAGATGGTATTAGTAATAACATTAGCAAATTTGCAGATGATACTAAGCTGGATGGCAGGATGAAATCTCTGGGAAACAAGGGAGGAGATTGCAGAGCCATTGGCCTTGATTTTTATGTCCTCGTTGTCTACAGGAATAGTGCTAGAAGACTGGAGGATAGCAAATGTGGTTCCCTTGTTCAAGAAGGGGAGTAGGGATAACCCTAGTAATCAAAGGCCGGTGAGTCTCACTTCTGTTGTGGGCAAAGTCTTAGAGAGAATTGTAAGGGATAGGATTTATGAATATCTGGATAGGAATAATGTGATCAAGGATAGTTAGCATAGTTTTGTGAAGGGCAGGTCGTGCCTCACAAACCTTATTGAATTCCTTGAGAAGGTGACTAAGGAGGTGGACGAGGGTAAAGCGGTAGATGTGGTGTATATGGATTTTAATAAGGCGTTTGATAAGGTTCCCCATGGTAGGCTACTGCAAAAAATACGGCTGTATGGCATTGAGGGTGAGTTGGAGGTTTGGATTAGAAATTGGCTGGCTGGAAGAAGACAGAGGGTAGTAGTTGATGGTAAAGGTTCATCTTGGAGTGCAGTGACGAGCGGTGTTCCACAAGGATCTGTTTTGGGACCATTGCTGTTTGTCATTTTTATCAATGACCTGGAGGAGGGGATAGAAGATTGGGTGAGCAGGTTTGCGGGTGATAATGAGGACAATGAGGAAGGATGTGTCAGGTTACAGCGGGATATAGATAAGCTGCAGAGCTGGGCAGAAAGGCGGCAAATGGAGTTCAATGTAGGTAAGTGTGAGGTGATTCACTTTGGTAAGAGTAACAAAAAGATGGGGTACTGGGCTAATGGTCGGATACTTGGTAGTGTGGATGAGCAAAGGGATCTTGGTGTCCATGTACACAGATCTCCGAAAGTTGCCACCCAGGTAAATAGTGCGGTGAAGAAGGCATATGGCGTACTGACTTTTATTGGTCGAGGAATTGAGTCTTGAGGTCATGTTGCAGTTGTATAAGACACTGGTGCGGCCGCATCTGGAGTATTGTGTGCAGTTTTGCTCGCCATATATGGGAAGGATGTGGAGGCACTGGAACGGGTGCAGAGGAGGTTACCAGGATGTTGCCTGGTATGGTAGTAAGACCGTATGAGGAAAGGCTGAGGCACTTGGGGCTGTTTTCATTGGAGAAAAGAAGGTTTAGGGGTGACTTGATAGAGGTGTACAAGATGATTAGGGGTTTTGATAGGGTTCACCATGAGAACCTTTTTCCACGTATGGAGTCAGATATTACAAGGGGGCATAGCTTTAAATTAAGGGGGGTAGGTATAGGACAGATGTTAGGGGTAAATTCTTTACACAGCGAGTCGTGAGTTCATGGAATGCCCTGCCAGTAGCAGTGGTGGACTCTCCCTCTTTATGGGCATTTAAACGGGCATTGGATAGGCATATGGAGAATAGTGGGCTAGTGTAGGTTAGGTGGGCTTGGATTGGCGCAACATCGAGGGCCAAAGGGCCTGTACTGCGCTGTATTTGTCTATGTTCTATGAAATGTGAGGAGGATGTTAGGAGATTGCAGCATAACCTGGACAGGTTAGTTGAGTGGTCAGATGCATGGCAAATGCAGTTTAATGTGGATAAATGTATGGTTATGCACTTTGGTGGCAAGAACAGGAAGGCAGATTGCTACCTAAATGGAATCAATTTAGGTAAAGGGGCAGTACAAAGAGATCTGGGTGTTCTTGTACTCCAGTCAATGAAGGTGAGCATGCAGGTACAGCAGGTAGTGAAGAATGCTAATAGCATGCTGGCCTTCATAACAAGGGGGATTGAGTATAGAAGCAAAGAGGTTTTTCTGCAGCTGTTCAGGGCCCTGGTGAGACCACACTTGGAGTACTGTGTGCAGTTCTGGTCTCCAAATTTGATGAAAGACATTCTGCTATTGAGGGAGTGCAGCATAATTTCTCGAGGTCGATTCCTGGAATGGCGGGACTATCTTACGCTGAAAGACTGGAGCAATTGGGCTTGTATACCCTTGAGTTTAGAAGACTGAGCGGGGATCTGATTGAGACATATAAGATTATTAAAGGATTGGACACTCTGAAGGCAGGAAACATGTTTCCGCTAATGGGCGTGTGCCGTACCAGAGGACACAGCTTAAAAATACGGGGTAGACCATTTAGGACAGAGATGAGGGGAAACGTCTTCACCCAGAGAGTGGTGGCTGTGTGGAATGCTCTG
The DNA here is from genome assembly GCF_037043375.1 of Chiloscyllium plagiosum. NCBI lineage: Eukaryota > Metazoa > Chordata > Chondrichthyes > Orectolobiformes > Hemiscylliidae > Chiloscyllium > Chiloscyllium plagiosum. Next base: position 79,421,111 of record NW_028270175.1, read on the forward strand.
CCCTAGAGGGCAGTGGAGGACCAGTCTCTGGATTCATTTAAGAAAGTGTTGGATACAGCTCTCAAAGATAGTGGAATCAAGGATTATGGAGATAAGGCAGGAACAGGATACTGATTAAGGATGATCAGCCATGATTATATTGAATGGTGGCGCAGACTTGAAGGGCAGAATGGTCTACTCCTACATCTATTATCTATTGTCTATTGTCTATAACGTCAACTTTCCTGCCCCTCGGATGCTGCCGGCCTGCTGTGCTTTTCCAGCTCCATACTTTTCAACTCTGATCTCCAGCATTTGTAGTCCTCACTTTCCCTCGGCCTCCAATAGTAAGAGATGGAAGTATTTTCACTCTTTCTGACATGTTACTCAACAGCGTGATAATTTGTGGAATGGGATCAGAAATAAAGCATTCCCTTGTGTAACATCAGGTTGGAGTGCCACATCAAGGTTGGGGAAGTAACAGTGAGATTGAGTGACAGAGGGTCAGTTCCAATAATACAATTTGTTCTTGGGAATGATTTAGCAGGATCCAAGGTGGGGAAGGCACCCCTTGTGGTGGAGAAGCCAACGTAAGGCCAGGGAACAGGGGAATTACAATAAAAATACCCAGGGATTTTTCCAGACTATGTAGTAACAAGATCCCACTGTCATACGTAAAAACAGGAAGGAAAACCAAAAGAAAACGCCAAAGGAGTTGATGCACGGAAGACTCAGGCTAAAGCATTTCTCGTGGCTGGAATGGACAAGGACATGGTAAATTTTTGTTGTACATGTCATACATTCCAAATGGTAGGTAAGTCACAGGCAGTAATAAAACCAGCACCATTGTTGTCAATTCGTGTATTCGAAGAAATTTTCACGTGAGTTATGATTAATTGTGGAGCTCCCCTTTCCAAATTAAAGTGGAAACTAATATCTGCTGATCATAATGGATGTGTCCACCAGATTTCCAGAGGCAATTCCATATGGGGTATTAAGGCAAAAAGGGAGGTAGAGGAGTTAGTAGCTTTCTTTACTCACTGTGGGCTACGCAGTGTGATTCGGTCAGACCAAGGGTCTCATTTTACCAACCAGCTGTTTAAGGACGTCATGGATAGCTTTGGCATAAAGCAGTTTAAATCAAGTGCGTCCCATCCCGAATCCCAGGGAGCCTTGGAAAGTTGGCATCAGATGCTGAAGACAATATTTAAGGCGTACTGTCAGAATTACCCGAATAATTGGAATAAAGGTGTCTCATTATATTGTTTGCCATTAGAGATGCCCCAAATAAATCTACTCACTTTACTTCCTTTGAGTTAATATTCGTATATGAAGTGAAAGGTCCTTTGAAATTTATTAAATATAAATTGACAGGACCGAAGTCGGAGATCTCACACTTGGATTATATATCTGACATGAGGGAGAAATTAGATGGAGTAGGTGAGTTAGCTAAACAGCACCTGAAGAGGACACAGCGTGGAATGAAGCAGGTGGCAGATAAAAACTCTTAAATATTGATGATTTCCCGTGGGGATGACGTGTTCGTATTGCCACCAGTGGTAGGAAATCCCTTCAACGCCAAGTTTAGTGCCCCCTTTCAAATTAAAAAAAAATTGAGTCAGTTCAACTATCTGGTAAAAATAACAGATATGACAAAAAAAGTTAGAGTACGTCATGTGAATGAATAATGCACCACCACATTTAAGACTCAGGAACAGAGTTGCGGCCATATGAACAAATTGTGCAGTTTATCTGTATGATGTGGTGATCTTTAGCAAGTGATTTAAAGCTCACATGTTACAGTTGGCAGAGCACGTTGAACGATTACAAGAAACAAACTTGGTAATAAACTTAAAGAAAACAGAATTCACAAAGGCAGAGGTGACGTTCTTGGGACATTACATTACACATGGAAGGTTGCCCCTATGGAACACAAAGACGAAGGGTTTTGAGGAATTTCCACGACCATCCTCGAAGAAAGACGTGCATCGATTTTTGGAACTGAGTGGATTCTATCGGAAGTTTGTTGCAAACTTCAGCAGCGTATTGGCACCACTCATGGATTTACTAAAGAAGAACACAGAATTGTGGTGGACAGAACAATGCCAAAAGGCATTTGAGAATTTTAAAGCAGGATTAATCATCGCACCAGTTTTAGGTACACCAAATATTCTGAAACCCTTTGAAAATTGTGTTTGATGCTCGGGATATACTGGTCGAAGATGTATTGATACAGAAAGATGATGATGGAATTGAATGACCAATTAGCTACTTGTCGAAAAGACTCAATATCCACCGGAAAGAAAAATACAACATCTCCATTATTGAAAAAAGAATGATTAAGTTTAGCACTGGACTGACAACATTTTAATGTTTATATGACAAAGGAATTGTCGGAGATGGTTGTGGAGAACGACATACCTCTCGCATTTTTTGGAATATATAAAGACCAGATTATGAGACTATTTCATTTGAGTCTTATCTTACCGACTTTAAACTTACAAAATGTACATGCTGTGGGTCCTAAAATGTGATAGCAGATGCGTTATCGCGGATTGAAAGAAAAACGTTTAGATAAAATCTGACTTATTGCAGTGTTATATATAAGTGTGGAGAATTAATATGTATGGTATAGCTGAGATTAATACGTTTGTAATTCATAATAATGGGAATAAGAATAAGAGGAAAAGAAATGAAGCCATCTTTTCATTCTGCCATTTCATGTTTTTTTTTTGAAGTGGGGCCGTGTTATGAAGCCGAAAGCATGTCCGGTTATTTTAAGACAGAACAGGTTTTGCTGAATAGAAAGTACAGCCACAGATGCCAGCTAAAGGTCACACTCTTCCACATGTAACAATTAGCTGGGAAATGGAAACCTGAGTTTTGGTTGCTGTTTTGACAACAATTCAAAGACAACCAAAGAGTTTAAATAACGCTCAGGATACCAGAAGCCAACAAAATTTGAATATTATTGTTTGGACACCTGGAAAGCAATCAAATTATGAGAATTATTGTATCATGGGGAGTATATAAACACAGCATTTTGAACACTAGAGGGAGAGCCACTGCCATCCAACAGCAGAGTAACTGCTGGAGAGCAGGAGTGCTAACTGGCCATTTCTAACACTCTCTATCAAAGACACATGTTCATGTCAAACCTACTTGCGTAAAAAAAATGACCCAGGAGATCAGCAGCTGAAAGAGTGAACTCAGCGAGGAAGATAGAGAATGTGTGGTCTTGAGATTGTAATGTTTCATATGTGGGTTGTTGGAATAGCATATTTTTACAGAGTCGGAGTCAGATAGTAAGTAGCTAAGACAAGAGGGGCTTGGATTCGTGAATAGTTGTTGTTTAGTGTTCACTATTAAAGTTAAGAAATTAACTTGCTAATTTTTGTTTAAATAGTTGAATTTAGGAGATCTGTGCCACTCATATTTTAACAGATTATGAGGTGAGGCGAGCTTTTCTGGGGCTTTGGTTTTAATTAACAGAAGGGTTTGACTCCACTTTGTAAATGTCCATCCGCGCTAACCGCATTTCCCTGCAGTTGGCCCATATACTTCCAGCCCTTTCCGATCCACATATTTATCCAAATGCTTTTGAAATGCTGTTAATGTGCCCCTCAGCCACATCTGCTGGCAGCTCATCCACGTATACCAGCCTTCTGTGTAAAGAAGTGGCCCCTCAGGTTCCCTTTTACTCCTTCCCCTTTAACCTTAAACTGATCCCCTCTCGTCCTCGATTTTCTAAACCTTGAAAAAGACTGAGAGCATTCACCCTATCCATATCCCTCATGATCTTATACAGCTTTATAAGGTTCCCCCCTCAGTCTCCTCCACTCTAAAGAAAATGACCTAGCTTGTCCATCCTCTCCCTATAACTCAGACCATTGGGTACTGCCAACGTCCTTGTAAGTTTCTTCTGCACTCTTTCTAATTTCATCACATCCTCCCTATAACAAAGGTGACAAAACTGAACACAATACTCCAAGTGCGGCCTTACCAAAGTCCCGTGTAACTGCAACATAAGGTCCCAACTTCTATACTCAATGTCTTGCCTGATGAAGGCCAGTGTCGCAAATGCCCTTTTCACTGCCCTGTCGACCTGTGACTCCACTCTCAGGGAACCATGCACCTGAACGCCAAGATCTCTCTGCATCCGACACCCCTTAAGGCTCTCCCATGCACCATGGAACTCCTATCTTGATTTGAGAATCCAAAATGCAAGACCTCACACTTCTATATTTACTTCCATTTGCCATTTCTCGGCCCACTTGCCCACTTGATTAAGGGCCTGTTGCAATTTCTGATAATCTTTCTCACTAATCACAATACCACTTATTTTAGTGTCATCTGCGAACTTACTAATCATGCCTTGTACATTCTCTACCAAATCATAGATAACAAACAGCTATGTACCCAGCCTCCGGTCTGACAAGCATCCTTCCACTAAATCCGCTGCTTCTTACCAACAAGCCAACAGTGTATCTAATTGGCCAAATCCCCCAACATTCTACGTGATGGAACCTTCCAGAGCAGCCTGCCATGTGGAACCTTATCAAAGGCCTTACTGAAATCCGTAGAGACTACGTTTACCGCTCTGCCCTCGTCAAAATTCTTGGTCACTTCACCAAAGGACTCGAAGAAATTTGGGAAGCATGATCTCCTACTCACAAGTCTATGCTGACTGCTCTGAATCAAACCCTGTGTAAGTAATGGGTGCAGACAATGGTATGACACTGTAAGATGATTCGAGTACATAAGTAAAGCCATCTTCCTGCTGTTGCAGAGCTTTGCTGAGAGAGCATTTGGGGCACTCTGTACAGATTTGATCACCTTTGTAAGGAATGATCTCCTTACCAAAGACACTGATGAAGAAGCTGAGTGTTTAATCTGTAGAGCTGTGAGAGACGAAGAAATGGTGATACTGAAACACGAGGAGTGGCAGCGATCACTTATTTCCAAAAGAGACATTGACAGGGAGAGAAATTCCATACTGTAACCAGGATTGATTGGTTTGATTTATTGTCACATGTACTTCAGTACAGGGAAACACTTTATTTATGAGCAGTGGAGGCAGATCAGAGTCAGCATGGCCAGACAGATCATCGAGTGGAAATAGACTTGGACAGAGTCAGGCATACAGGTTACACAGAACAGGACGTGCACTAGACAAGATCAACATGAACAAGATGAGCATTATTTGAACTTAGAGAGTCCATTCATCAGTCTAACGTGACTTTCCTAATAGTTTATATGCCTTAATTAACTCTCCCCACATTATTGTCCAGTCGGCGTGTGAACCCGTACTGAACGTCAGTTTGCTCAGAATCCACAACAGCAGCCACAATACCTTCCATCTGAAACAGGTAGCCATTCCCACCCACTTCCGCCCTACAGAGAGAACACCAGGCTGTCTTCTCGGAGATGAAAGATGCCTTCTTGAGACTTCACATAAGACATATGGTTTCTCTGCTCAACGCTAGAGAACCATGTTAAAGTCCTATAAGCAATGGAGCCAAGAGAGACAAAGTGGAGCAGTCTGTCTGTGCAGCCTCTGCTCCACTTGTTCATCATGTTAGAGCATGAATTTGGAGACAGTGAGGACTGTCGATGCTGGTGATCAGAGTAGAGAGTGGATTGCTGGAAAAACACAGCCGGTCAGGCAGCGTCCGAGAACCAGGAGAATCGACGTTTCGGGCATAAGACATTCATCAGGAATCAGCATAAATTAGCTCATTCTGCCCCCGTGTAAGTGCATTATGGTGGGAATGGCCTCCTACTGTTCCTGTGTAAGTGGCTCAAGAGACTGACTAGCTACTTCCTCGTCCGATTGGACAGGGCCAAGTGCCTGACAGGGTTCCTGTTTGACAGCTCGATGTACTGACAAGTGTGACAATGCTGCAGCTTTAAGAGATTATTTTGTCCTGTTTTAATTTAAGAGAGAGATTCAACGATTGTTACCAAGCTGGCTAGTTAAGACCACGCGAGTAAACAGCGAGCGAGACCTTGGGTTTGTTATAATGCAGCCTGAATGGGTGTGGCCAGCTCTCACAGGTTAGGATCACTGGGTTTTGGTTTCTTGGCAAAATCAGAAACTATTGGGGTCTCCACAGAGTTGGAAGCTTCAGTGGATGTCTCCTGGTTGCTACTCTCTCTGAACTTTCTCTTGCTGCTGTTTTTAATTCCTGGATTGGAGAGATGTTTGTGACATTCTGTGTCTGAATATTTCTTTTTGCCAAGGGCTGTATTTATGGGAGTTTCCAATGTTGGAATTGTTCATTAGTAATAGCTCCTAGACCTATTATTCTGTTAAGCTGTCCAATATAATTACGTTATTCTAAATTCCTCTTTCTTTGGTTTTGTTTCATCTTTCGTGTTTAAGTAAATAGTGTTTTGCTTACCACCGAGTAGTTTGACCAGTCACATTGCATCTGGAACAGAAACTTTACATTTCCATTAAAATAAGAAAACATTAGAATCGTGGCTACTGCATTCAAATATTTTCGAGGGGCTCCGATGTGGTCCATCACACGAGACTCCTTCCCTTCCTGAGTATAGGCTGGAGGCACTGAATGGGCTGTCCCTGTTCTTCTCCAATAGTGTCAATGGGCTGAATGGCTTCCTCATATTCCTGTGAAACCAGCGTTAGGTGCTGAATGTACTCTTGTTTTACTGTGGCAATGTGCTGTTCCCTGAATGCTACTGACACTTTATCAGCACAAGTCTCAATGGAGTCTGGGTCTTGCGGCAAATGGACACAGACCAGTTCAGTAGCTGAGGGGGGACAAAATGTTCCAAACATTGTGGAATCTTCAGCGACCATCCCCACTTCTGATCTTATGGTGGGGAGGGTGTTTCGGGGAGACATTGATGAAGCAGCTGAAGATGGTTGTGAAGAGGAAGCTACCCTAAGGAACTCCCACAGAGGTGACCCAGAACTGAGATGATGAACACCTTCCTTTGTGCCATGTTTGACACCAAACACTGGACAGTTTACTCTGATTCCCATTAAGTCCAGCTCCTTGGTGTAAACAGAAGTCAACCACTGCCTTGACATCAGGGCCAGTCATTTTTATCTGAACCCTTGTGTCAACCTCTTTTGTTCATATCAATAAGACATGATATAGGAGCATCAAGTGTTTTCTTCAAACAGGTCGGATTTAATGTCAGGATTTCTCTTCTCACAAGTGTTGGGTAGCAAGATGACTGAAAGTATTTGAAGAGGAGGTAGATAGATATTGACCTGTCAGATAGATGAGGGCGATGAATAATTGGGTATGAAAAAGGATTTGAGACCAAGAGCAGATCAGTCAGGATCTTAGTGAAGGGCAAGGCAGGCTTGGGGAGTAAACGACCTTACCTTGATTCTGATGTTCTCCCATTCTGTTATTTGAAAGTTAGTGGGTGTTATTTTCATGAAAGTTCTTTTCTTGAATGTTGCAGTCAGGGAGACCAGAGGATTTTGTGAGCCATTGCTTGGTGAGGTATGTAGGCTGTATTCACAGTGAATCTGGGTCTACAACATGACCAACAACTGAAGCACAAGTTGCAGAGAGGGGGAGCTCTGCAAAGAGAGATGAGGGGCCTCTTTCATAACCAGCCTGGATTTTCCAATTACATTTCCCAAATCACCTCAAACCGTGTGGGACAGTCTTGAAGGGCTGAATGGTCTCCTCTGTTTATGTGCACCAGGTTATAGGAATAAGTAGCCTCCAACTGCTCCTGTCTAGCATGTTTGAGCGGCTAAATGGAACACAGGAACATGGGACTAAGGAGCAGGAATGGGTCATTAGACACTTTGAGCCTTCTCCCCCAGGCACTAAGATTGTGGCTGATCAGGTTGGGGTCTCAGCCCCACTTTCCTGTCTGTGTCCCATTATGCATGACTCACTTCTCTGTCAAATATTTACCTAACGCAGCTTTCAATCAATATGAGCATAGAGGCACAATAAACTTCCAGTGAAGAAAATTCCGACTTGAAAGGTCCTTTCAGAATTTTTTGTCATCCCTCTTGGAGAATCAGAGAGTCATGCAGAACGGAAACAGACCCGTTAGTCCAATCTGTTCACTCCGATCAGATAGCAAATCTGATCCAGTCCCATTTGCCCGCATTTGGCCAATATCCCTCCTCTCAGATACTTTTAAATGAGCGACTGTAACCGCCTTCAGCACTTCCTCTGACAGCACTTTCTGTACACACACCACTCTCTGTGTGAAACATTTACCTTCAGGTCCCTTCTGAATCAATCCCCCTCGCCTCCAACCTATGCCCTGTTGTTCTGGACTCCCCTATCCTGGGGAGCAGAACATGGCTGTTCAGAATATCCATGCCCCTGATAGTTTTAGAAACCTCTATATTGTCACCCCTCAACCTCTGACACTCAAGGGGGAAACACCTCAACGTAATCAGTCTCTCCCTAAACCTCAAACTTACCACCACAACCTCAATGCTCTGACTGCTTAAGGCAAATGTGCCAAATGTATTCTGCACCACTCTGTCTACCTGTGACTCCACTTTCAAGGAACAATGTACCTGCAGCCTGAAGTCCCTTTGTTTCACAACACTCCACAGGAACTTACCATTAAGTGTATAGTTTCTGCCCTGATTTGCCTTCACACAATACAAAGCCTCGTATTTATCTAAATTAAACTTCATCTGTCACTCCTTGCCGCTTTGTCCCATCTAATTGCGGTTTTGTTGTACTCTGAGATAATCGACAACACCACCTTTCTGATGTCATCTGTGAACTTACTAACTATGGCCCCAATATTCACATCTAAATCCTTTTCGTAAATGATGAAATGCAGTGAACTCAGTCCTGATTCTTGCAGCACACTGCTGCTCACAAGCCTCCAGTCTGGAAAATACCCCTTTTCCTTCAGGACAAATGTGACTAGCTTCCTCTGTATCCCACGTGACTAAAACTTACTAATCTGTCTACCAATCGGAATGAAATACTAGCTATGAAGAGAGGCTGATTGGGTTAGGTTTATTTTCCCTAGAAAAAAGGAGATTGAGGGGGTCCTGGTTGAGGTTTGCAAAATCACGAAGTGTATAGACAGGGTGGTTAGAGACAAGCTTTTTCCCAGGGTGAAGGATTCAATAACGAGAGGTCGTGCTTTCAAAGTGAGAGGTGGAAGGTTTAAGGGGGATACACGCGGTAAGTACTTCACGGAGAAGGTGGTGGGCGTTTGGAACGCTTTTCCAGCAAATGTGGTGGAGGCAGGCACGGTAGATTCATTTAAGATGCATCTGGACAGATGCATGAGTATGTGGGGAGCAGAGGGATACAGATACTTAGGAATTGACCGACAGATTTAGACAGTACGTTTGGATCGGCTCAAGCTTGGAGGGCGAAGGGCCTGTTCCTGGGCTGTAAATTTTCTTTGGTCTTTGTTCTTTAAATGAACACCTTGCTGAGGTCCATATAGACAATGTCTACCAAATTGCCTTCATCAATCTTCTTTGTCACCTCTTCATAAAACTCAACAAAATTAATGAGACATGATTTCCCATGCAGAAAGACACGTTGTCTACTCCAATCAACCCCTGCCTTCCCAAATTTATGTAAATCGTGTCCCTCAGAATCCCCTCCAACAACTTACCCACAACTGACATCAGGCTCACCGGTCTATAGTTCACTGGCTTTTTGGGTCATTGTTTCCTTTTCTAGTCCCACTCCTCCACTGCTCACAACAAATGTTAAATGTAACCAGGTCGGTGATATGGTCGATCATATCGGTCTCAGACTGGGTCAGGGTCAGTTTTAGGAACAAGTCAGGCTAGTTTCTTTCATCTGCTAAAACAACACGTTTATGATCCAGAGCAATGTTACTCAAACTATGATGGAAAGATGAATGGCAAACTGTTTGGGTATTGCAAATGTACAATCAATATTTGCCTTTCTAAAAACACGGACACACACACACACACACACACACACACACACACACACACACACACACACACACACACACACACACACACAAAATCTCTGCAATTTTAACTTGAAAGAACTTGGTCCAAATATTATTGGAACTCATGACAAAGGAAAAATTGCGAGATTGTCCAAAACGTTATTCTGCTTCTGAAGATATTGTACTCATACAAGCTTCTAGCAAAGGGATTTCATCCTGGGAGAGTTTGGATTTGGCTGAATTCCCTTTGCTTTAGGCATTGAGTAGATTCCAGTGAATTCTGGTTAGGGATAATCCAAAGGGTAGCACGGTGGTTAGCACTGCTGCCTCACAACACCAGGGACTTGGGGTCGATTCCAGCCTTGGGTTACTGTCTGTGTGGAGTTTGCACATTCTCCCCTTGTCTGTGTGAGCTTCTAATGGGTGATCCAGTTTCCTACCACAAACTGTGTAGGTTCGGTAGATTGGTCATGCTAAATTGTCCATAGTGTTCAGGGATTTCTAGGTTATTTGCAATAGTCAGGGGTAAATATAGGGAAATGGGTTGGGAAGGTTGGTATGGACTTGTTGGGTCGAAGGGCATGTTTCTACACTGCACGGATTCCATAAAAATAAGAATGGTAACGATGACTGTAGAGGTTTTTTTTTTTAGCTCGCACACATTGCTGTGATGAGGAACAATGAAGGAGCGAGAGTGCAATAGGTCATTCCTTCTCAGGCAGATTACATTTTCTCCCTCTCATCCTCTCCCCAACTGGACCATGTGAGGTCTCCTTGTACATTGTCCAAACTATGTCTCCATCACATTCTCTGTTCCATGTAGGTGCATCATTGCTGCTGTCATACACAGAGCCATACCCTTCGCAGAAAATGGTCTCAGTCAATTTGAAATATGTTTATGTGTCCCTGCGTCATTAAAAAAGATGCAAATGTTTAATTTATTCAGAATACCTGTGTTAAACTGAATGCATTTTTTGAACAAATACAGAAATTGGTAGAAAAGCTCGCCAGGTCTCTCAGTACCCAGATGTTGTCGGTGTACCAGCCTCCACCACTTCCATTGGCAGCTCATTCCATACGCACACCACCCTCTGTGTGAAATGGTGCCCTCTATGCCTCCTCAAAACCTTTCCCTTCTCACTTTCCACCAATGGCCTCTAGTTTTGGACGCCCCTAACCTGGGGAAAAACCCCTGACTACTCACCTTATCCATGGCCATTTTGATTTCATAAACCTTTACTGCTGCGAAATGTGACCCCAACCAACACGAATGGCTGTACTTTCAGTCAACCTGGGCCTAAATTCTGAAATGCAATACTGACACCTCTTCCTTCTCCATCAAGTCACAATTCTAAATCCATTTTAATCAGTTTGTTCAGATGTATCCTGAGACACTTCTATGGGCTTTGTGCCTGCACCTTTGTGCCCGGAGGTAGGAATACTAGCATCGCTCAGCAATACCCATAAAGCTGTAACAGTATTCTCCTGTGTGTTTGTTCATCAGACTGTCCTGACATGCTGGGACATACCTCTGCAACAGGCAGGACTTGAATCCAGGCCTTCTAGCCCAGAGCTAGGAACACTACCATGCAAGTTCAAGAATTGGAATCAAATCCAGAGCTCTGACTCAGAGACAGGGACACTACCCACCACACTACCATCCCCAGATTTTGGGTCATATTTTAGTACCCACTTTCAGCTTGGTGTGGATTTATTATAATCAGGTTACCAATACTGAATTAGAACAACACTTTGTATTATTAAACAAATGCAAGATATTTGTCTCAACTGTAGGATATTGAGTGTACGTGCTGCGCCATTGAAATTAACTATAAACATCTTTAATTGCTATTATCTGTAGTCTGCAATATTAAGGAAAGAAATCCTGCAGACACACTCTGCCCAATGAAGGGTCTCAAATAGATATTTATTACTGAACACCAGAGACGAAGGAAGACCTTAATTTCTCACCCCAAAACACCGATCACTCTTACCCAACTCTCATGTGCTACTCCCCATTTCCTAAAACCATGAAATGACACCAGGCCGCTGATTACTGCCCAGCCTCTCCTCCCCACTGACTGTGTCTGCAATCTGTCCCTCCTCCCCCTAACCATACAAGGCAACCCAAGCTCAGGGTTTCCGAGAAAATCAAGGCCGGAGTGTGTCGGCCTCCTGGAGAGGGATGGGCGTTTTACAATTGAAGGGGGAGGGGGGGCGGTGACAGTAATATCACTCACTGGGCTGAGGGGTGGCTGATGGAGTTTAGTTTGGATTAATGCGAGGTATTGGGTTTGGTAAATCAAACAACAGCAGGACCTATACAATTAAAAGCAGAGCCTTTGGCAGTGCTGTAGTACAGAAACCTAGGCCGTCGGGTATAATTCTTTAAAATTTGCATTTCATATAGATATTGTGGTTAAGAAGGTGTTTCACACACATGTTATCATAGGACAGACCTTTGAGTATCGGAATTGGGATGTCATGTTGTGGTTGTACAGGACATTGGTGAGACCTCTTCTGGAATACTGTGTCCAGTCTCGTCACCCTGCCTGCTCATTCCAACGGCACACCACCCTCTGGGTGAAAAAGCTTACCCTTAGGTCACTTTTAAATGCTTCCCCTCTCACCTTAAGACTATATCCTCTAGTTTTGGACTCCCCATACCCTTAAAAAACACCTTGACTATTCACTTTGATATTACTGATGTTGATATTATTAAGCTGGAGAGGGTTCAGAAGAGATTAACCTGGATGTTGTTGGGAATGAAGGAAGTGAGCTATACAGAGAGGCTGGATAGGCTGGGACTTTTTTCACTGAAGAATATGAGATTGAGCAGTAACTTTACAGAGGTTTATAAAATAATGAGAGTTACAGAGAAGCTGAAGGGCTGATGTCTTTTCTCTTGAGCTGGGGATTCAAAACTGAGGGATTTTGAAGGTGCGAGGAAAAAAGATTTACGAAAGTCATGAGAGATTCTTATGTTAGACAGAAGCTGGCTTGTATGTGGAATGAACTTTCAGAGGAAGTGGTGAAAGCAGGGGCAGTTACAATGTTTAAAGGACATTTAGATCAGTCCATGGATAAGACATCAGTTTGGATGGTGCTGTGAGCAGCTGCCCTCTCCCTCCCCCTCTCTGAATGAATCCCTGTTGGTTTTCACGCTCTGCCAATGCCTGTGAAGTGGCGTGTGGAGGGTAGCAGAGGGTGGCATTGCATCACTTTAAGCACCACAAAGACTGCCAGACCTGCCCCGCACAGAGACACACAGATACACACACTGGAATGGTGAGGACATGGCGTGAAGCTCATCTGGTAACTTAAATGTAACATAAAGAAATGCTTAATTCGCCTTGTAAACTGTTAAAATGTGAGGGATAGATCTGCCAAATTCCACTGTTTAAATAAAAACATCAATTTATTTTTTCACTCTGAAAGTGAACAGTTTACATCAACTATGCACAACTCTGGGACCCTCTTTCTCTTAACTGCTTATTACCCGACTCCAGCTCGATAGCAATATACTGTGTCTGGGTCTGCCATCCTCTCATACCACAGGTGCTTGTCAGCTCTCAGTTCAGAACAGCATTCCCTCTCTCTTAAAGGTACAGTACACACTTTCAACGTCATCACATTATACACTGATGAATATCGATAAGTGAGACCTATCCGGATTTCTTTTGCTGTGTGGTTTGTCAATATTTCATTTGCTCCGTCTGGTGTGTGTCAGGGCTTTTGTTGCTCCATTGACAGCATGTCATTATTCGACTTTGTCCATAGGAATATATCAGTACTTCACTTGCTCACACTCGTGTATGTGGGGCAGGATTTCAGTTGTTTCATGGGGACTGTGACGCTATGACAATCTCAATGTTTGTAGATGGCACCGAACCTGGAAGAACTCTGAAGTCTATGGAGGTGAGTGTGGAACTCTAACAGGTCAATCACATGTTGATGTAGTGTTCAGGTTTATGGCAGATGGGGATCAGTGCAGAGCAGTGTGAGATGATACACTTTGGTAGGAAAGACAATGAACTGCAGTTTAAAGCAGGCTGTGTGACATTATAAAGGGGCTGCAGGAACAGAGAGCACTGCGTGTATATGAGCACAGATTGTTGAAGATGTCAGGACAAGTGGGGAGGGCAGTTACTACCACATATTAGTTTCAGTATCTGAGCTGTTTACAGGGGGAGGTGTAGGAGGGAGCCTCCGTGCTCCCTTCCTGGGAGGTGGTGGTGATGATATGTTGAGAGCCCACCTTCCTGCCCACCGAGACCGTGGGGATTCCATTTGTACCAGCTCAACACAAAAGGGAGATGGCATCAGGGCCACGGCTTCTAAGTTGTGCCGGGGGGAAACGGAGGTGCCAGTGGCTTTAAAGTGAGAATTGCCCTTCACTGAACATTGCTCCTTACTCGGTCGGTGGGACGTGGATGTTTCAGAATCTCCACACGAGGCGTCCTGGTCCTCTCCGGCTCGTACCAGGGTCCTCCCCACATGGCAGAGGGAGGGGGTGAGGTAACGGTTATCGGGCACTCCGCCACCCGGATAGGCCCTTCCTGTCCTATTCCAGGCTGTTTCTCCTGAAATGGGAGAAGTGGGGGGAGGGAGTGAGGGTGGGAGTGGGTAGTCCTGCTGTTAGTGTTAGTGTCGGTGGGGAGGAGGTCATGGTGAGGTGTCCGGAGGGAGTCAGTCCACAGTGTTGTATCCTTGCAGTGTTATTAGTGTGGGGGTGAAGTGGAGGGGGGGGGAGAGAGAGAGAGACAGAGACAGAGACAGTGAGAGACAGAGACAGAGAGAGAAGGTACAGCATGCAGCAGTGAGATTGGTGGACCATGAGCCTTGTTCGGGGGTCGGTGCTGTAACAGATACACAGTGACTGTGAGGGAGCAAAGAGAATACAGTGACCCTTCTCCTGACAGAGTGGGGAAGGTTATTGATGCTGGTCCTGTATTGTTGCGGCATTTCTTCAAACCGCAGATACTGCACTGAGCTGGGTGGGGAGCTCAGACCATGATCGGTGGGTCTGGTGGTGTCGCCCCCTCTGGGAAGAGAATGGTCCCCCTCTGTACTAGCCCATCCACCAGGACCTCCGTGCCCCTGTTGACAAACCGTGGTGTAATTGTCCCTTATCTGCAATGCTCGGGGTAAACTGTGCAGGGTAGCTCCAAGCTGAGAAAGCTCAATCGTTGTCCATTGGGCTTTTAAAGATGACATTTGTGTCAGGGATAACGGAATATCCAAGGGCATCTGGCTGATGGTGTGTACCTCCAGCCATGAAGGACACCATTTACAAAGTGTAGAACAAATGCTCATCCAAAACTCTCCATCACCTGACCTCACACAAATATCACTTTTTCCCATCTTTCCTGGGAAGACAGGCTCATGTTACAGGATGTTATTGAAGTGTCTACTTTTCAGCATTCTGAATCCTGGGATCACATCCTTCCAAGACACTGTCTCTCAGTCTCCCCTTCTCTGTCTATTTCCCAAACCCCTCCCATGTTGTGATATTTAAACTGATTCCCCCGCCATCTCTCTCTGGCAGTGATGTTCACACCCACAGCACCCCATTGTCAGGGCAACAATGGAGAGATGGAGCTTTAAATGGATAGGAGCTGCACATCCTGTCATTTCCAGCCCGGGCTGCAAGTTTCCCCACGCTGGGCAGTGATCTAACACAGTGTTACTGAGCATTGCACTGGGGTGGCGTACACAGTCCTGCATGCACGAAGGGTAACTGCTCCTAGTTTACAGATCAATGCACTGGGGTGGGGTACACGGTTCTACATGCTGGGATGGTAACTGCTCCTGGTTTACAGATCAGTGCACTGGGGTGGGGTACACAGTCCTGCATGCACGAAGGGTAACTGCTCCTAGTTTACAGATCAATGCACTGGGGTGGGGTACACGGTTCTACATGCTGGGATGGTAACGGCTCCTGGGTTACAGATCAATGCACTGGGGTGGGGTACACAGTACTACATGCTGGGAGGGTAACTGCGCCTGGTTTACAGAGCAGTGCACTGGGGTGGGGTACACAGTCCTACATGCTGCGAGGGTAACTGCTCCAGGTTTAGTGATAATTGTACTGGGGTCGGGTGCAACGTCCTCTATGCTGGGAGGCTAACCGCTCCTGGTTTGCAGATCAATGCACTGGGGTGATGTACACAGTTCTACATGCTGGAAGTGTAAGTGCTCCTGGTTTACAGATCAATGCACTGGGGTGGGGTACACAGCCCTACATGCTGGGAGTGTAACTGCTCCAGGTTTGCAAATTAATTCACGGGTGATCACTGCTCAGGTCGCTGTGCTGGTCAGACTATCTGGTTGAGGTTTATAGATACTGCAATGATATGGTCTGTGCAGCTCCCCATGCAGGATGGATATTTGTTTCAGGTTCACACATTAGTGCCCTGTTGTGGTCTGCACAGCTCCCAGTGCTGGACAGATATCTAGTCCGGATTTATAGATCAATGCACTGATGTGGTCTGCACAGCTCCCAGTGCTGGACAGATATATGGTTTGGGCTAATAGATCAATGCACTGCTGTAGTCTGCACAGTACTCCAATCTGGATAGATCGCTGGATTGCATTGACCAGTGTAATGGATGAATCTGGACAGATTGCTGGGTTGTACTGAGCAGTACACTGGCCTGGTCTACACAATGTTCCACGGTGAACAGATATCTCCTCTGGGTTGATGGTTTCTGGGCTGGATCTGTGCGTTGGATTGAGAATGTGGTATATCTAACACTTTCAGCTGATCTGGCAATGCCTTTAATTCCCATTCCTGTGATTGGACCCTCTGTCTCTCACCCCATTAATGTTGCAGTGTGCCCATGCACAGAACATCATGTTGGTGGGGTGGGTACGGGGAAAGGTGATGGACAGGTCAAGGAGTTCCCCAGAACGTTCTGCCCCTGAAATTGTAAAACTGATATTCTCCGGAACGTTCTGTCCCCAACATTCTATAACCGACATTCCCCGGAATGTTCTGTCCCAAACATTCTATAACTGACATTCCCCGGAACGTTCTGTCCCTGACATTCTATAACTGACATTCCCGGGAACGTTCTGTCCCTGACATTCTATAACTGGCATTCCCCGGAACTTTTTGTCCCCAACATTCTATAACTGACATTCCCCGCAACGTTCAGTCCCTGACATTCTATAACTGACATTCTCCGGAACGTTCTGTCCCTGACATTCTATAACTGACATTCCCCGGAATGTTCTGTCCCTGACATTCTATAACTGACATTTCCCGGGACGTTCTGTCCCTGACATTCTATAACTGACATTTCCCGGAACGTTCTGTCCCTGACATTGTTTGTGAACGGCCGGACGTCAGTGAATTGAACAAACGATAAGATCCCGAGGGAAGAGATCCCATTCCAGGGAGAAGGAGACACTGTTCCGAAGGCCGCTCAGGTAGTTAAAGGGGTGAATACGTTTTCCCTGCGTTTACATTTCTCCACAACACAGGATCGACCACAATTTGAACCGAAAGGAATTCCCAAACTCCGTTTGTCTTCAAGAAACCGGGAGAGAATCCTTCAGGACAGCAACGTTTCCATCCTCCGTATTAGGAATTTGGAAGGAGTGACCTGTGTCTGCTGTCGAGTGATGGAGTGTGTGGGAATGTTCTAGAAACCATCTGTCCTTATGGATGTGTCTCTGTGTGTTTGGGGAGGGAGGGTTTCTTGTGGTTTATGTCACATTTTTGTCAGTAATTCCGACCTTCCCATTTGTTATTCCAGCTTCAATTATTTTAATAAATCCCTGAATACAGGGACACTTTTGAAAATCTCACTGGGTCCCCAATCAAACGGGTCCCTTTGCCTCCAGGCTGATGGATAATGGGTTTGTTTTCCTTCCTCACAGTTAACGGAGTGACCATCTACATCCTGCTTTATAAAGATTGTGGATTGTCTCCATGTGTCAGACGTTACCTGGGGGCCATGGCAGCGGCGGATCTCCTGGTCATTATCCTCGACCTGATACTGAGACACATTCCCATTGTTTATCGGGAACAGTTTTATTTCCTGTGGTACTCCGTCCCCGTGTGTAATATCAACGCCGTCCTGCTTTATGCAGCCACTGACTGCTCGGTCTGGTTCACCGTCACTTTCACTTTTGACCGGTTTGTGGCCATTTGTTGCCAGAAGCTGAAAAGTAAATATTGCAGTGAGAAAACGGTGGCTGTAGTTCTGGGAGCAGTGACTGTGCTGAGCTGTTTAAAGGACATTTCCTGGTATTTTATGCTCACGGCTCGGTATTGGCTGGGGAACGCCCCCTGGTTTTGTGATGTAACAGTCGCTGGTCTATTCTCCAGTGTCTGGGTCACAATCGAGTTCCTCCACCACATTCTAACCCCGTGTGTCTCATTTCTCCTGATTCTGCTGCTCAATGTTCTCACCGTCAGACACATTTTAGTGACCAGCAGAGCCCGCAGGAGACTCCGCACTCACACCAATGGGGACGCTCAGTCTGACACTGAAATGAGAAACCGGAAAAAAATCCATTATTTTACTGAGTGTGATCTCGGCCAATTTCATCCTGTTATGGTCATCGTTCATGCTGTATTCTATATGGAACTGGATGAGGAGGATTGTGAATATCCCTCTGTATCTCCATTCCTTTGTGCGGGAATTGGGCTTCATGCTGCAGCTCCTCAGTTGCTGCACAAACACCGCGATTTATGCCGTGACCCAGATTAACTTCAGGCAGCAACTGAAGAATGTGCTGAAATATCCCTTCACCCAAATACATCCATCAATCAAATTCCATCATTAATCAATCCATCCGGGATATTCTCATTTCAGTTCAGTGTTTCAGCGATGGAGCAGCCTGTCGCTGTGGTAACAGACTGAGGGTAGCGCTGGTTTGTCCATCCTTATCCCACATGGGGGTTACAGGGAAACATTTCAATGTATCTCACAACTCAGGGGCCGGCGAGAAAAGGTACCATCCCACTGACTGTATCCATCACTTCCATTTGTAAACAATAAAAATGTTGATTAAAGCGTGCCGAGCAGCAGAGTGACCGATGTTGTTGTGTATCTTTGTGTTGGAGAAGATGAGCTGGAGAGAGACAGACTCAGCCACAAGTCTGGTCCTCAGGGAAGGGGAGGGCACCGCGCCCTGAGCTCAGGAGCTGGGTTTAAATCCCTCTGTGCCCCCACTCTAACCTGGCCTCCCATTTCCTCTCCCCTAGTGTTTCTCCTCATTTCTCTCCCTCTCTCTCACTGCAAACACTTCCTCTCTCACCACCTCAGGGGGAAGGGAAGAACCAGGGAGACAGAGTGCATCAGACAGAGTGGGAGGGACGGAGGGGGGAGAGAGATTCAGTCAAAGATAAACGGACAAGGTGAGGAGAGAGAGAGAGCGAGAGGAGGGGTGGGCGGGCGAGAGAGGGTGAGAGGGCGAGAGAGGCAAAGAGGACGAGAGAGGGAGAGGGTGAGAGAAGGCAAGAGGCCGAGAGGGCAAAAGAGGGATACAGGGCGAGAGAAAGAGAGAGGGCGAGAGAGGGAGAGGGAGGGAGAGAGGGCGAGAAAGGGAGAGAGGGCGAGAGAGGGAGAGAGGGAGAGGGAGGGAGAGAGGGTGAGAGAGGGAGAGAGGCCGAGCGGGCGAAAGAGGGAGTGAGGGCGAGAGACAGAGGGCGAGAGAAGGAGAGAGGGTGAAAGAGGGAGAGAGAGGGAGAGAGAGTGAGAGAGGGAGAGAGGGGGACAGAAGAGAGGGAGAGAAGGGGACAGAAGAGAGGGAGAGAGAGGGAGAGAGGGCGAGAGAGAGAGAGAGGGAGAAAAAGGGGCTAGAGGGCGAGAGAGGGGATAGAGGGTGAGAGAGGGCGAGAGAGCCTGAGAGGGCAAGAGGGCGAAAGAGGGAGAGAGGGTGAGAGAGGGCGAGAGAGGGTGAGAGGGTGAGAGAGAGAGGGGGGGAGAGAAGGAGAGAGGGCGAGAGAGGGAGAGAGGGCGAGAGAGAGAGAGGGAGAGAGGGCGAGAGAGGGAGAGAGTGCGTGAGAGAGGGCGAGAGGGCGAGAGAGAGGGAGGGCGAGAGAGGGAGAGAAGGCGTGAGGAGAGAGGGCGAGAGAGGGAGAGAGGGCGTGATGGCGAGAGGACGAGGGGGGAGAGAGGGTGAGAGGGCAAGTGAGGGCGAGAGAGGGAGAGATGGCGAGAGAGAGAGGACGAGAGGGCGAGAGAGGGCGAGAGAGAGAGGGAGTAAGGAAGGGAGAGGGAGAGTGAGGGCGAGAGAGGGAGAGAGGGCGATGGAGAGAGGGCAAAAGAGGGAGAGTGGCCGAGAAAGGGTGAGATGGTGAGAGAGGGTGACAGATGTAGAAAGGGAAAGAGAGGATGTGGACGAAAGAGGGAGAGAGTGAGAGCGAGAGAGGGGGCAGGGGAGAGAGGGTGAGATAGCGAGACAGGGATAGATGGCGAGAGAGAGAGGACGAGAGAGGGAGAGAGGGCGAGAGAGTGAAAAAGGGTGAGAGAGAGAGAGGGTGAGAGCGGGAGAGAGAGGGAGAGAGGGTGAGAGAGAGGATAGAGGGTGAGAGAGGGTGGGAGAGCCTGAGAGGGCAAGAGGGCGAAAGAGGGAGAGAGGGCGAGAGAGGGCGAGAGAGGGGGAGAGGGCGAGAGAGTGAGAGAAGGCGAGAGAAGGAGAGAGTGCGAGAGAGGGAGAGAAGGCGAAAGAGGGGGAGAGTGGGTGAGAGAGGGCGAGAGGGCGAGAGAGAGGGAGGGCGAGAGAGGGAGAGAGGGAGAGAGAAGATGAGAGACGGTGAGAGAGGGCGAGAGAGGGAAATGGCACGAGAGGGAGTGAAGGCGTGAGGAGAGAGGGCGAGAGAGGGAGACAGGGCGTGATGGCGAGAAGATGAGAGGGGGAGAGAGGGTGAGAGGGCGAGTGAGGGCGAGAGAGGGAGAGATGGCGAGAGAAAGAGGGCGAGAGGGCGAGAGAGGGCGAGAGAGAAAGGGAGTAAGGAAGGGAGAGGGAGTGTGAGGGCGAGAGAGGGAGAGAGAGCGATGGAGAGAGGGCAAAAGAGGGAGAGGTGCCGAGAAAGGGAGAGATGGTGAGAGAGGGTGACAGATGGAGAAAGGGAGAGAGAGGGGGTGGACGAAAGAGGGAGAGAGTGAGAACGAGAGAGGGGGGCAGGCGAGAGAGGGAGAGAGGGTGAGAGAGGGGGAGAGGATGAAAGAGGAGAGAGGGCGTGAGAGGGTGAGATAGCGAGAGAGGGAGAGAGGGCGAGAGAGTGAGAGAGGGTGAGAGAGAGAGGGTGAGAGCGGGAGAAAGAGGGAGAGAGGGTGAGAGAGCGAAAGGGTGAGAGAGGGAGAGAGGACGAGAGGGAGAGTGGTGAAAAGAGGGCGAGAGAAGGCGAGAGCTAGAGAGATGGAGAGTTGGCGAGAGAGGGAAAGAGCGCGAGAGTGGGAGCGAGGGCGAGATGGAGAGAGGGCAAAAGAGAGAGAGCGCGCGAGAGAGGAAGAGAGGGCGAGAGAGGGAGAGAGGGTGAAAGAGTGAAAGAGGGCGAGAGAGGGAGAGAGGGTGAGAGAGGGAATAAGGGCGAGAGAGGGAGAGAGTGAAGGAGAGGGAGAGAGGGCGAAAGCGGGAGAGAAGGCAAAAGAGGCAAAGAGAGTGAGAGAGGGCGAGAGAGGGAGAGAAGGCAAGAGATGGAGAGAGGACGAAAGAGGGAGAGAGGGCGAGAGAGGGAGAAACGGCGAGAGAGGGAGAGAGGGCAAGAGAGCGAGAGAGGGAGAGATGGAGAGAGGGAGAGAGGGCAAGAGAGGGAGAGAGCAATAGAGAGGGAGAGAGGGAGAGAGAGAGAGAGGGAGAGATGGCGAGAAAGGGAGAGAGGGAGAGAGAGGGAGAGAGGGAAGGAGAGGGAGAGAGGGCGAGAGAGGGAGAGTGGGAGAGAGAGGGATAGATGGAGAGAGAGGGAGAGAGGGCGAGAAAGGGAGCGAGGGCGAGAGAGAGAGAGAGGGCGAGAGGGAGAGAGGGAGAGAGGGCGAGAAAGGGAGAGAGGGCGACAGAGGAAGAGAGGAGGAGAGAGGGAGAGCGAGAGAGTGAGGGAGAGAGGACGAGCGGGCGAAAGAGGGTGTGAGGGCGAGAGACAGAGGGCGAGAGAGGGAGATTGTGTGAAAGAGGGAGAGAGAGGGAGAGAGGGCGAGAGAGGGAGAGAGGGTGAGAGAGAGGGCGAGAGAAGGAGAGATGGCGAGAGAGGGAGAGAGGTTGAGAGAGAGAGAGGGAGAGAGGGCGAGAGAGAAAGAGAGAGAGAGAGGGCGAGAGAAGGAGAGAGGGCGAGAGAGGGAGAGAGGGAGAGAGGGAGAGAGGGCGAGAGAGAGAGAGAGGGAGAGAGGGCGAGAGGGGGAGTGAGAGCGAAAGAGGGGGAGAATGGGTGAGAGAGGGTGAGAGGGCGAGAGGGAGAGAGGGGGAGAGAGGGAGAGAGAGAAAGAGAGAGAGAGAGGGCGAGAGAAGGAGAGAGGGCGAGAGAGGGAGAGAGGGAGAGAGGGAGAGAGGGCGAGAGAGAGAGAGAGGGAGAGAGGGCGAGAGGGGGAGTGAGAGCGAAAGAGGGGGAGAATGGGTGAGAGAGGGTGAGAGGGCGAGAGAGAGAGGGCGAGACAGGGAGAGAGGGAGAGAGAAGACGAGAGACGGCGAGTGAGGGCGAGAGAGGGAGAGAGGGAAAGGGCGAGAGAGGGAGAGAGGGTGAGAGAGGGAGAGAGCGAGAGAGCGCGAGAAAGGGAGAGAAGGCGTGAGGAGCGAGGGCAAGAGAGGGAGAGAGGGCGTGATGGTGAGAGGACGAGATGGGGAGGGAAGGTGAGCGGGCGAGTGAGGGCGAGAGAGAGAGAGATGGGGAGAGAGAGAGGACGAGAGGGCGAGAGAGGGCGAGAGAGTGAGGGAGTAAGGAAGGGAGAGGGAGAGTGAGGGCGAGAGGGGGAGAGAGGGCGATGGAGAGAGGGCAAAAGAGGGACAGGAGCCGAGAAAGGGAGAGATTGCGAGAGACGGTGACAGATGGAGAAAGGGAGAGAGAGGAGGTGGACGAAAGAGGGAGAGAGTGAGAGCGAGAGAGGGGGGCAGGCGAGATAGGGAGAGAGGGTGAGAGAGGGGGAGAGGATGAAAGAGGAGAGCGGGTGACAGAGGGTGAGATAGTGAGAGACGGAGAGATGGCGAGAGAGGGAGGACGAATTAGGGAGAGAGGGCGAGAGAGTCAGAGAGGGTGAGAGAGAGAGAGGGTGAGAGCGGGAGAGAGAGGGAGAGAGGCTGAGAGGGCGAGAGAGGGAGAGAGGGTGAGAGAGGGCAAAAGACCCTGAGAGGGCAAGAGGGCGAAAGGGGCAGAGATTGGGCAAGAGAGGGAGAGAGGGCGAAAGAGGGAGAGAGGGCAAAAGAGGCAAAGAGAGTGAGAAAGGGCGAGAGGGCGAGAGAGGGAGAAACGGCGAGAGAGGGCGAGAGGACGAAAGAGGGAGAGAGGGCAAGAGAGCGAGAGAGGGAGAGATGGAGAGAGGGAGAGAGAGCAAGAGAGGGAGAGAGCAATAGAGAGGGAGAGAGGGTGAAAGGGAGAGAGAGGGAGAGATGGCGAGAAAGGGAGAGAGGGCGAGAGAGGGAGAAAGAGAGAGAGAGGGAGAGAGGGCGAGAGAGGGAGAGAGGGAGAGAGAGGGAGAGATGGCGAGAAAGGGAGAGAGGGTGAGAGACGGAGAGAGGGCGAGAGGGAGAGAAGGAGAGAGAGGGAGAGAGGGCGAGAATGGGAGAGAGTTCGACAGAGGAAGAGCGGGAGAGAGAGGGAGAGAGGGAGAGTGAGGGATGAGAGGCCGAGCGGGCGAAAGAGGGAGTGAGGGCGAGAGACAGAGGGCGAGAGAGGGAGAGAGGGTGAAAGAGGGAGAGAGGGCGAGAGAGGGCAAGAGGATGAGAGGGAGAGAGGTCAAAAGAACGCGAGAGAGGGCGAGAGGTAGAGAGATGGAGAGCGGGTGAGAGAGGGAGAGAGGGCAAGAGAGGGAGAGAGCAATAGAGAGGGAGAGAAGGAGAGAGGGAGAGAGAGGGAGAGATGGCGAGAAAGGGAGAGAGGGCGAGAGAGGGAGAGAGATAGAGAGGGAGAGAGGGAGAAAGAGGGAGAGAGGGAGAGGGAGCGAGAGATGGAGAGAGAGGGAGAGATGGCGAGAAAGGGAGAGAGGGTGAGAGAGGGAGAGAGGACGAGAGGGAGAGAAGGAGAGAGAGGGGTCGAGGGAGAGTGAGGGAGAGAGGCCGAGCGAGCGAAAGAGGGAGTGAGGGCGAGAGACAGAGGGCGAGAGAGGGAGAGAGTGTAAAAGAGGGAGAGAGAGGGAGAGAGGGCGAGAAAGGGAGAGAGGGAGAGAGAGGGAGAGAGGGGAACAGAAGAGAGGGAGAGAGGGCGAGAGAGAGAGAGAGAGAAGGAGACAATGTGGGCGAGAGGGCGAAAGAGGGGATAGAGGGCGAGAGAGAGCGAGAGAGCCTGATAGGGCAAGAGGGTGAAAGAGGGAGAGAGGGTGAGAGAGGGCGAGAGAGGGAGAGAGAGCAAGAGAGAGAGAGAGAAAGGGCGAGAGAAGGAGAGAGGGAGAGAGAGGGAGAGAGGGCGAGAGAGAGAGAGAGAGAGAGGGAGAGAGGGCGAGAGGGGGAGTGAGAGCGAAAGAGAGGGAGAGTGGGTGAGAGAGGGCGAGAGGGCGAGAGAGAGAGGGCGAGACAGGGAGAGAGGGAAAGGGCGAGAGAGGGAGAGAGGGTGAGAGAGGGAGAGAGCGAGAGAGGGCGAGAGAGGGAGAGAAGGCGTGAGGAGCGTGGGCAAGAGAGGAGGAGAGGGCGCGATGGCGAGAGGACGAGAGGGGGAGGGAGGGGGAGTGGGCGAGTGAGGGCGAGAGAGGGAGAGATGGCGAGAGAGAGAGGGCGAGAGGGCGAGAGAGGGCGAGAGAGAGAGGGAGTAAGGAAGGGAGAGGGAGTGTGAGGCCGAGAGAGGGAGAGAGGGCGATGGAGAGAAGGCAAAAGAGGGAGAGGGGCTGAAAAGGGAGAGGTAGCGAGTGAGGGGGTGACAGATGGAGAAAGGCAGAGAGAGGGGGTGGACGAAAGAGGGAGAGAGTGAGAGCGACAGGATGAAAGAGGAGAGAGGGTAAGAGAGGGTGAGATAGCGAGAGACGGAGTGATGGCGAGAGAGAGAGAGAGAGGACGAATTAGGGAGACAGGGCGAGAGAGTGAGAGAGGGTGAGAGAGAAAGAGGAAGATGGTGAGAGCGGGAGAGAGAGGGAGAGAGGGTGAGAGAGGGCGAGAGAGGGAGAGAGGGTGAGAGAGGGCGACAGAGCCTGAGAGGGCAAGAGGGCGAAAGAGGCAGATATTGGGCGAGTGAGGGAGAGAGGGCGAGAGAGCCAGAGATGGAGAGAGGGAGAGAAAGGGAGAGAGGGAATGAGAGGGAGAGAGGGCAAGAGAGGGCGAGAGGGCGAGAGAGAGGGAGAGAGTGCGAGAGAGGGAGAAGCGGCGAGAGATGGAGAGAGGGAGAAAGAGGTAGAGATAGGGCGAGAGAGGGAAAGTTGAAAGAGGGAGAGAGGGCGAGAGAGGGCAAGAGGATGAGAGGGAGAGAGGTTAAAAGAGGGCGAGAGAGGGCGAGAGGTAGAGAGATGGAGAGCGGCCGAGAGAGGAAGAGTGGGCAAGAGAGGGAGAGTGGGTGAAAGAGGGAGAGTGGGTGAAAGAATGAGAGAGGACGAAAGAGGGAGAGAGGGCGAGAGAGGGAGAAACGGCGAGAGAGGGCAAGAGAGCGAGAGAGGGAGAGATGGAGAGATGGAGAGAGGGAGAGAGGGCAAGAGAGGGAGAGAGCAATAGAGAGGGAGAGAGAGGGTGAGAGGGCGAGAGATGGAGAGAGGGCGATAAATGTCGAGAGAGGGAGAGAGATGGAAAGAGGGCGAGAGGGAGAGCGATGGATAGAGAGCTAGAGAGGGAGAGTGGGCGAGAGAGTGAGAGAGGGCGAAAGAGGGAGACAGGGCAAAAGGGGGAAAGAGGGAGAGAGGGCGAAAATGGGAGAGAGGGCGAGAGAAAGACAGAAGGCAATAGAGGGTATGAGGGTGAGAGAGGGAGAGACGGCGAAAGAGTTCGAGAGAGGGCGAAAGAGTTCGAGAGAAGGCGAGAGAGGGAGAGTGGGCGCGAGAGGGAGAGAGGACGAGAGAGCGAGAGAGGGAGAGGTGGAGAGCAGGGAGGACGAGAGAGGGAGAGAAGGCGAGAGAGGGCGAGAGAAAGACAGAGGGTGAGAGAGGGTAAGAGGGTGAGAGAGGGAGAGAGGGCGAAAGAGGTACAGAGGGAGAGAAGGAGAGAAAGGGAGAGCGGGAGTGCGAGGGAGAGTGGGAGTGCGAGGGAGAGAGGGCGCAAGAGGGCGAGAGGGCGAGAGAGAGGGAGAGAGTTCGAGAGAGGGAGAGACAGTGAGCGAGGGCGAGAAAGGGCGAGGGAGGGAGTGTGGGTGAGAAAGCGTGAGAGTAGGAAAGAGGGCGAGAGAGGGTGAGAGGGCGAGAGAGGGTGAGAGGGCGAAAGAGGGCTAGTGAATGACAGAGCGCGAGAGGGAGTGAGAGGGCGAGAGAGGGAGAGAGGGGGAAAGAGGTGGAGAGAGGGCAATATATGGAGAGAGGGCGAGAGATGGAGAGAGGGAGCGAGAGCAAAAGATGAAGAGAGGGAGAGAGGGCGAGAGAGGGCGAGAGGGCGAGAGTGAGGGAGAAAGTGCGACAGAGGGAAAAGTGGGGAGAGAGGGAGAGTGGGCAAGAAAGCGTGAGAGAGGGATAGTGGGAGAGAGGTCGAGAGAGGGAGAGAGGACAAAAGAGGGAGAGAGGACGAGAGGGGAGGGCTAGAGAGGCAGAGAGCGAGAGAGGGAGAGAGGGATACAGCAAGAGAGGGCAAAGTGGGAGAGGGGGCGAGAGATGGAGAGACGGTGAGAGAGGGAGAGAGGGGAGAATGTTCGAGTGAGGCAGAGAGAGGAAGAGAGGGAGAGAGATGGAGAGAGGGCGAGAGGGCGAGGGGGAGAAAGAAGGATAGAGAGCGAGAGAGGGTGAGTGGGCAAAAGAAGGAGAGAGGGCCAAAGTGGGAAAGCGGGCGAGAGAGGGAGAGAGGGCGAGAGGAAGAGAGAGGGAGAGAGAGGGAAAGAGGGCGAAAGTGGGAGAGAGGGCAAGAGAAAGACAGAGGGTGACAAAGGGTAAGAGGCGAGAGAGGGAGAGAGGGCGAAAGAGTTCGACAGAGGGGAGAGAGGGAGAGAGGGCGAGAGAGGTCGAGAGGGTGAGAGAGGGAGAGAGGGCGAGAGAGGGAGGGGGCTAGAGAGGCAGAGAGAGCAAGGGAGGGAGGGAGGGCGAGAGCGAGACAGTGCAAAAGTGGGAGAGAGGGTGAATGAGGGCGAGATGGCGAGAGAGGGAGAGAGGGCGAGAAAGTTCGAGAGAGGGGGTGAGAGGAAGTGAGGGAGAGAGTGGAGAGAGGGCAAGAGGGAGAAAGATGGGTAGAGAGCGAGAGAGGGAGACTGGGCAAGAGAGGGAGAGATGGCGAAAGAGGGAGAGAGGGCAAAAGTGGGAAAGCGGGCGAGGGAGGGATAGAGGGCGAAAGTGGGAGAGAGGGCGAGAGAAAGACAGAAGGCGAGAGAGGGTGAGAGGGCGAGAGAGGGAGAGAGGGTGAAAGAGTTCGAGAGAGGGGAGAGAGGGAGAGTGCGCGACAGGTCGATAGGGTGAGAGAGGGAGAGAGGGCGAGAGAGGGTAAGAGGGCGAGAGAGGGAGAGAGGTTGAGAGAGGGGGAGAGGACGAGAGTGAGAGAGGTCAAAAGAGGGAGAGAGGGCAAGAGAGGGAGAGAGGATGAGAGAGGGAGAGCGGGCGGGCGAGCAAGGTCGAGAGAGGGATAGAGAGGGAGAATGGGAGAGAGATGGAGAGAGGGCGAGAGAGTGTGAGAGGGGGAGAGGGCGAGAAACGAGAGAGGGCGAAAGAGGCAGAGCGGCTGGAAGAGGCAGAGAGAGAGTGAGAGAGGGTGAAAGGGCAAAAGAGGAGAGAGGGTGAGAGAGCGAGTGTGGGCGAGAGGGAGAGAGGGAAAGATGGAGAAAGGGAGAGAGGGAGAGAGTACAAAAGGGGGAGAGAGGGTGAAAGAGGGAGAAAGGGCAAGAGAGGAAGAGAGGAGAGAGCGGGAGAGAGGGCGAAAATGAGAGAGAGGGCAAAAGACAGAGACAGAGGCGAGAGAGGGAGAGAGGGAGAGAGAGGGCAAGAGGGCGAGAGTGGGAGAGAGGGCGAGAGAGGTAGACAGGGCGTGGAAGTGAGAGAGAGAGATTAAGGGACAGAGAGGGAGAGAGGGCAAAAGAGAGGGAGAGAGGGCGAGAGAGAGAGAGGGCGAGAGAAGGCGAGAGAGGGAGAGAGGGTGAGAGAAAAAGAGAGGGCGAGAGAGGGAGAGAGTGCAAAAGAGAAAGAGTGAGGGCGAGAGAGGAAGAGAGGGAGAGTGGGTGAAAGTGAGAGAAAGGACAAAAGAGAGTGACAGAGGGCGAGAGAGGGAGAGAGGGAGAGAGAGGGCGAGAGAGGTAGAGAGGGAGAGAGGGCGAGAGAGGGCAAGAGGGCGAGAAAGAGTAAGAGAGGGTCAGACAAGGAGAGAGGGCGAGTGAGACAGAGAGGGCAAGAGGCGGAGAGAGCAAGAGAGGGTGAAAGAGAAGTAGAGAGGGCGAGAGAGAGAGAGAGAGGGCGAGAGAAGGCGAGAAAGGGAGAGAGGGCGAGAGAAAGAGAGAGAGGGAGAGAGGGTGAGACAGGGCAAGTGGGCGAGAAAGAGAAAGAGAGGGTCAGACAAGGAGAGAGGGCGATATAGGCAGAGAGGACAAGAGGCGGAGAGAGGAAGAGAGGGTGAAAGAGAAGTAGAGAGGGCGAGAGAGAGAGAGAAAGGGCGAGAGAAGGCGAGAAAGGGAGAGAGGGCGAGAGAAAGAGAGAGGGGGAGAGAGTGTGAGACAGGGCAAGAGGGCGAGAAAGAGAAATAGAGGGTCAGACAAGGAGAGAGGGCGAGAGAGGCAGAGAGGACAAGAGGCGGAGAGAGGAAGAGAGGGTGAAAGAGAAGTAGAGAGCGCGAGAGAGAGAGAGAGGGCGAGAGAGGGAGTGAGGGAAAGAGAGGGTGAGAGGGCGAGAGAGGGAGAGAGAGCGAATGAGGGAGCGAGGGCGAGAGATGGAGAGAGGGCGAGAGAGGGAGAAAAAGGGAGAGAGGGCGAAAGAGTGATAGACGGTGAGAAAGGGAGAGAGGGAGAGCGAGAGCATGAGACAGCGATAGAGGGCAAGAGTGCGACAGAGGGAGAGAGGGCAAGAGAGAGCGAGAGGGCGAGTGAGAGCGAGAGGGCGAGAAAAGGAGAGAGGGAGAGAGAAGGAGTGAGGAAGAGAGAGGGAGAGAGGATGAGAGAGGGAGAGAAGGAGAAAGAGGGCAAGAGACGGCGAGAGAGGGCAAGAGTGTGAAAGAGGGAGAGAGGGCGAGAGGGCGTGACAAGGAAAGGGAGAGAGGGTGAGAGGGAGAGAGGGGGAGAGAGATGGAGTGAGGGCGAGAAAGGGAGAGTAGGCGAGAGAGGGAGAGAGAGAGGGGGTGAGAGAGGGAGACAGGGTGAGTGAAGGAGAGAGGGCGAGAGAGGTCGAGAGGATGATAGAGACAGAGAGCACGAGAGCGGGTGAGAGGGTGAGAGGGCAAGAGAGGGGGAGAGGACGAGAGCGAGAGAAGTCAAAAGAGGGAGAGAGGGCGACAGAGGGAGAAATGGTGAGAGAGGGAGAGCGGGCAAGAAAGGTCGAGAGAGGGATAGAGAAAGATAGTGGGCAAGAGAGGGAGAGAGAGAGAAAGAGAGGGTGAGAGAGGGAGAGAGGGCGAAAGAGGGAGAGAGGGCGAGAGCAGGAGAGAGGAAGAGACAGCAAAAGAGGGAGAGAGGGTGAAAGAGGGAGAGAGGGTGAAAGAGAGCGAGAGAGGGAGAGACGGCGAGAGCGCGAGAAAGGGAGAGAGTACGAAAGAGGGAGAGAAGATGAGAGAGGGAGTGATGACGAAAGAGTGAGTGAGGGCGAGAGAGGGAGAAAGGGCAAGAGAAGAAAAGTGGGCGAGAGAGGGAGAGAGGGAGAGAGAGGGAGAATGGGCAAGAGAGAGATGGCGAGTTAGAGAGGGCGATAGGGAGAGAGAGGTCGAAGGAGAGAGTGAGGGCGAGAGAGGGAGAGAGGGCAAAAGAGAGAGAGAGGGCGAGAGAGGGCGAGAGTTGGAGAGAAGGCGAAAGAGGCAGAGAGTGTGAGAGAGGGCGAGAAGGCGAGAGAGGGAGAGAGGGCGAGAGAGCGAGAGTGGGCGAGAGAGGGAGAGAGGGCAAGAGAGAGCGAAAGAGAGGGATAGAGAGCGAGAGAGCGAGAGTGGACGAGAGAGGGAGAGAGGGCAAGAGAGAGCGAGAGAGAGGGAGCGAGGGTGAAAGTGGGAGAGAGGGTGAAAGAGGCAGAGCGTGTGAGAGAGGGAGAGAGGGCGAGGGAGGGAGAGTGTGAGAGAGAGGGAGAGAGGTCAAGAGAGAGTGCGAGAGGGAGAGAGAGGAAGAGAGGGCGAAAGTGAGTGAGAGGGTGAAAGAGGCAGAGAGTGTGAGAGAGGGCGGGAGGGCGAGAGAGGGAGAGTGGGACAGAGGGAGAGAGGGAGAGAGGCGAGAGGGAGAGAGGGTGAGAGAGGGAGAGTGGGTGAGAAAGGGGGAGACAGGGAGAGAGGGATAGAGGGCGAGAGAGGGAGAGAGGGTGAGAGGTGAAGAGAGTGTAATAGGGGTAGAGAGAGTGCGGGAGAGGTAGAGAAGGCAAGAGAGGGAGAGAGGGCGACAGAGGGCGAGAGAGAGAGAGGGTGAGAGAGGGAGAGAGGGTGAGAGGAGAAGAGATTGTAATAGGGGTAGAGAGAGTGCGGGAGAGGTAGAGAAGGCAAGAGAGGGAGAGAGGGTGATAGGGGAGAGAGGGTGAAGGAGGGAGTGAGGGCGAGAGAGGGTGAGAGATGGAGAGAAGGCGAAAGAGGGCGAGAGGGCGAGAGAATGAAAGAGGGCGAGTGAGGGAGAGAGGGCGAGAGAGGGAGAGAGGTAGAGTAAGGGCGAGAGAGGGAGAGAGCGAGAGAGGGTGATGGGGGAGAGAGGGCGAAAGAGGGAGACAGGATGAGAGAGGGTGAGAGTGGGAGAGAGGGCAAGAAACGGAGAGAGGGAGAGAGAGAAGGTGAGAGACGGAGAGAGGGAACGAGAGGGCAAGAGATGGCGAGAGAGGATGAGAGGGCAAGGGAGCGAGAGAGGGCAAGAGAGGGAGAGAGGGCGAGATGGAGAGAGGGCGGGAGAGGGAGAGAGTGCGAGATGACGAGAGAGAGAGGGATTAAGGGTGAGAGAGGGAGAGTGAGTGCGATAGGGTGAGAGAGGGAGAAAGGGCGAGAGAGAGATGGCGAGAGAGAGTGAGAGAGGGAGAGACAGCGAGGGAGAGGGAGAGTGGGCAAGAGATAGAGGGCGAGAGAGAGTGAGAGAGGGCGATAGGGAGAGAGAGGTCGAAGGAGGAAGTGAGGGCGAGAGAGAAAGAGAGAGGGCAAAAGAGGGAGAGAGGGCGAGAGCAGACAAGAGTTGCAGAGAAGGCGAAAGAGGCAGAGAGTGTGAGAGAGGGCGAGAAGGCGAGAGAGGGAGAGAGGGTGAGAGAGCGACAGTGGGCGTGAGAGGGAGAGAGAGCAAGAAAGGGCAAGAGAGGGAGAGACGGAGAGAGGGATAGAGGGCGAGAGAGGGAGAGAGGGCGAGAGGAGAAGAGAGTGCGAGCACGGGAGAGAGAGTGCGAGAGAGGGAGAGAGGATGAGAGAGGCAGAGAGGGAGATAGGGGGAGCGAGGGCGAAGGAGGGAGTGAGGGTGAGAGAGGGAGAGAGGGCGAGAGAGGGCGAGAGTTGGAGAGAGGGCGAAAGAGAGCGAGAGGGCGAAAGAGGGCGTGAGGGCGAAAGAGGGTGTGATGGCGAGAGAGGGAGAGAAGGGGTGAGAGACGGCAAGAGAAGGCAAGAGAATGAGAGAGGGAGAGTAGGCGAAAGAGGGAGAGAGGGAGAGTGAGGGCAAGAGAGGGCAAGAGAGGATGAGAGGGAGAGAGAGGCAGAGAGGGCGGGAGAGGGAGAGAGTGCGAGAGGACGAGAGAGAGAGGGAGTGAGGATGAGAGAGAAAGGGAGAAGGAGTGTGATAGGGTGAGAGAGGAATAGAGGGCGAGAGAGGGAGCGAGGGTGAGAGAGGGAGAGAGGGCGAGAGAAAGGTGTTGGGAGAGAGAGAGAGAGTGAGAGCGAGTGAGTGGGGGTAGGCCAGAGAGGGAGAGAGAGTGCGAGAGAGGGAGAGAGGACGAGAGAGAGAGTGAGGGCGAGAGAGGGAGAGAGGGCGAGAGAGGGCGAGAGATGGAGAGAGGGCGAAAGAGAGCAAGAGGGCGAAAGAGGGCGTGAGGGCAAAAGAGGGAGAGAGGGAGAGAGAGGGAGAGAGGGAGAGAAGCCGAGAGGGGGAGAGAGGGTGAGAGAGGGCGAGAGGGGGAGAGAGGTTGAGAGAAGGCGAGAGGGGGAGAGCGGAAATAGGGTGAGAGAGGGAGGGAGCGAGAGGGGGGAGAGTGGGCGAGAGAGGGAGAGATGGCAAGAGAGAGGGAGAGAGGGAGAGCGGGCGTGAGAGGGAGAGAATACAAAAGAGGGAGAAAGGGCGAGAGATTGAGAGAGGGCGTGAGGGCGAGAGAGAGGGCAAAAGAGGGAGTGCGGGCGAGTGAGGGAGAGAGGGCGAAGGAGGGAAAGAGGGCAACAGAGGCAGAGAGTGTGAGAGAGGGAGAGAGGGCGATAGAAGAGAGGGAGAGAGATAGGGAGAGTGTGGGTGAGAGTGGGTGAGAGAGGGTGAGAGAGAGCGCGAGAGAGGGAGTGAGGGAGAGAGGGCGAAAGAGAGGGAGAGGGGGCGAGAGAGGGTGAGAGTAGGAGAGAGACTGAGAGGGCGAAGGAGTGAGAGAGGGCGACAGAGAGAGAGAGGGCGAGAGAGTGAGAGAGGGCCAAAGAGGGAGAGAGAGGGCGAGAGTGGGAGAGAGTGCTGAGAGGGTGAGAGAGCGAGAGAGGGCGATAGAAGAGAGGGAGAGAGAGGGAGAGAGTAGGCGTGAGACGGTGAGAGAGGGCGAGAGAGGGAGAGAGGGTGAGAGAGGGAGAGAGGTACAGAGAAGGCGAGAGAGGGAGAGAGGCGGAGACAGAGAGAGAGAGAGTGGGCGAGAGAGGGAGAGAGGGTGAGAGAGGGAGTGAGGGAGAGAGAGGGCAAGAGACCGCGAGAGAGGGAGAGTGAGTGCGATAGGGCGAGAGAGGGCGAGAGGGTGAGAGGGCGAGAGAGGGAGAGAGGGCGAGAGAGGAAGAGAGGGTGAGAGAGGGCGGAGGGCGAGAGATGGAAAGAGGGTCAAAGAGAGGGAGGGAGGGCAAGAGAGGGAGTGAGGGTGAGAGAGGGCGAGAGATGCAGAGAGGGCGAGAGAGATAGAGAGAAGGTGAGAGAGGGCGTGAGGGTGAGAGATAGCGAGAGGGCGAAGGTGGTTTAGACGGCAAGAGCGTCAGTGAGAGGGCGAGAGGGAGAGAGGGCGAGATACCGAGAGTGGGCGAGAGTACGAGAGAGGGCGAGAGAGGGAGAGAGGGCGAGACAGGGTGCGAGAGGGAGAGAGGGCGAAAGTGGGTGAGAGGGCAAAAGAGGGAGAGATGGCGAGAGAGGGAGGTGGGCGTGCGAGGGAGAGAGGGCAAGAGAGGGAGAGAGAAGGAGAGAAGGAGAGAGAGAAGGCGAGAGAGTGCGTGAGGGTGAGAGGGCGAGGGAGGATGAGATATTGAAAGAGGCAGAGAGAGGTCGAGAGGGAGAGAGGGCGAGAGAGCGAGAGAGAGCTAGTATGCGTGAGAGGGCGAGAGAGGGAGTGAGGGCGAAAGGGCAAGACAGGGTGTGAGAGAGAGAGAGAAGGTGGGGGAGATAGAGAGGGTGAGAGAGAGAGAATGGGGCGAGAGGGAGAGAGGGAGAGAGAGGGAGAGCAGGCGAGAGGGCAAGTGAAGGTGATAGAGGAAGATAAGGCGAGAGAGGGCGCATGGGCGAGAGAGGGAGTGAAGGCAAGAGGGCGAGAGAGGGTGAGAGAGGAAGAGAGGGAGAGAGGGGGAGAGGGGGAGAGAGGGCGAGAGAGGAAGAGAAAGGGAGAGAGCGAGAGCGAGAGAGCGAGAGGGAGAGAGAGAGAGAGGGCGATAGAAGAGAGGGAGGGAGAGGGAGAGAGTGAGCGAGAGAGGGTGAGAGAGGATGAGAGAGGCGGAGGGGGCGAGAGGGCGAAAGAGGGAGAGAGGGGGAGAGAGAGAGAGGGCGAGAGAGGATGAGAGAGGTCGAGGGAGAAAGAGTGGGCGAGAGAGGGAGAGAGGGCGAAAGTGGGTGAGAGGGCGAAAGATTGTGTAATGGCAGGAGCGGTAGAGAGGGAGAGAGGACGAAGGTGGGAGAGAGGTCGAGAGAGGGAGAGTGGGAGAGAGAGGGCGAGAGACGGTGAGAGAGGATGAGAGGGCGAGAGATGGAGAGAGGGCAAGAGAGTGAGAGTGAGTGCGATAGAGCGAGAGAGGGCAAGAGGGCGAGAGAGGTAGAGAGCGCGAGAGAGGAAGAGAGGGCGAGAAGGAGAGAGAACGAGAGAGAGTTAAAGAGGGCAAGAGAGATAGAGAGAAGGTGAGAGATGGCGGTGAGGGTGAGAGATAGCGAGAGGGCGAGGGTGGTTGAGACGGCGAGATTGTCAGTGAGAGGGCGAGAGAGCGAGAGTGGGAGAGAGTGCGAGAGAGTGCGAGAGAGGGATAGAGAGCGAAAAGGCGAGACAGGGCAAGAGAGAGAGAGAAAGTGGGGGAGAGAGAGAGGGCAAGAGAGGCAGAGGGGACGAGAGAGGGAGAGAGAGGGAGAGAGGGCGAGAAGGAAAGACGAAGAGAGAGAGCGTTAATGAGGGTGAGAGAGAGAGTGAGAGAAAAAGCGAGAGAGGGAGAGAGTGTAAGAGATAGCAAGATGGCGAGGGTGGTTGAGTTGGCGAGAGAGTCAGAGAGAGGGCGAGAGGGAGAGAGGGCGAGAGAGAGAGAGTGGACGAGAGTACGAGAGAGGGCGAGAGAGGGAGAGAGAGCGAAAAGGCGAGACAAGGCAAGAGAGAGAGAGAGAGAAAGTGGGGGAAAGAGAGAGGGCATAAGAGGCAGAGGGGGCGAGAGAGGGCAAGAGGGCGACAGAGAGGTAGAGAGGGCAAGAGAGGAAGAGAGGGCGAGAAGGAGAGAGGACGAGAGAGAGTTAAATAGGGCGAGAGAGATAGAGAGAAGGTGAGAGAGGGCGTGAGGGTGAGAGATAGCGAGAGGGCGAGGTTGGTTGAGACGGCGAGAGAGTCAGTGAGAGGGCGAGAGGGAGAGAGGGTGAGAGAGGGAGAGTGGGCGAGAAAGGGGGAGAGAGGGAGAGAGGGATAGAGGGCGAACGAGGGAGAGAGTGTGAGAGGAGAAGAGATTGTAATAGGGGTAGAGAGAGTGCGGGAGAGGTAGAGAAGGCAAGAGAGGGAGAGAGGCTGATAGGGGAGAGAGGGTGAAGGAGGGAGTGAGGGCGAGAGAGGGTGAGAGATGGAGAGAAGGCGAAAGAGGGCGAGAGGGCGAGAGAATGAAAGAGGGCGAGTGAGGGAGAGAGGGCGAGAGAGGGAGAGAGGTAGAGTAAGGGCGAGAGAGGGAGAGAGGGTGATGGGGGAGAGAGGGCGAAAGAGGGAGAAAGGATGAGAGAGGGTGAGGGTGGGAGAGAGGGCAAGAGACGGAGAGAAGGAGAGAGAGAAGGTGAGAGACGGAGAGAGGGAAAGAGAGGGCAAGAGATGGCGAGAGAGGATGAGAGGGCAAGAGAGCGATGGAGGGCAAGAGAGGGAGAGAGGGCGAGATGGAGAGAGGGCGGGAGAGGGAGAGAGTGCGAGATGACGAGAGAGAGAGGGATTAAGGGTGAGAGAGGGAGAGTGAGTGCGATAGGGTGAGAGAGGGAGAAAGGGCGAGAGAGAGATGGCGAGAGAGAGTGAGAGAGGGAGAGAGAGCGAGGGAGAGGGAGAGTGGGCAAGAGATAGGGGGCGAGAGAGAGTGAGAGAGGGCGATAGGGAGAGAGAGGTCGAAGGAGGGAGTGAGGGCGAGAGAGAAAGAGAGAGGGCAAAAGAGGGAGAGAGGGCGAGAGCGGGCAAGAGTTGCAGAGAAGGCGAAAGAGGCAGAGAGTGTGAGAGAGGGTGAGAAGGCGAGAGAGGGAGAGAGGGTGAGAGAGCGACAGTGGGCGTGAGAGGGAGAGAGAGCAAGAAAGGGCAAGAGAGGGAGAGACGGAGAGAGGGATAGAGGGCGAGAGAGGGAGAGAGGGCGAGAGGAGAAGAGAGTGCGAGAACGGGAGAGAGAGTGCGAGAGAGGGAGAGAGGATGAGAGAGGCAGAGAGGGAGATAGGGGGAGCGAGGGCGAAGGAGGGAGTGAGGGTGAGAGAGGGAGAGAGGGCGAGAGAGGGCGAGAGTTGGAGAGAGGGCGAAAGAGAGCGAGAGGGCGAAAGAGGGCGTGAGGGCGAAAGAGGGTGTGACGGCGAGAGAGGGAGAGAAGGGGTGAGAGACGGCAAGAGAAGGCAAGAGAATGAGAGAGGGAGAGTAGGCGAAAGAGGGAGAGAGGGAGAGGGAGGGCAAGAGAGGGCAAGAGAGGATGAGAGGGAGAGAGAGGCAGAGAGGGCGGGAGAGGGAGAGAGTGCGAGAGGACGAGAGAGAGAGGGAGTGAGGATGAGAGAGAAAGGGAGAGGGAGTGTGATAGGGTGAGAGAGGAATAGAGGCGAGAGAGGGAGCGAGGGTGAGAGAGGGAGAGAGGGCGAGAGAAAGGTGTTGGGAGAGAGAGAGTGAGAGCGAGTGAGTGGGGGTAGGTCAGAGAGGGAGAGAGAGTGCGAGAGAGGGAGAGAGGACGAGAGAGAGAGTGAGGGCGAGAGAGGGAGAGAGGGCGAGAGAGGGCGAGAGATGGAGACAGGGCGAAAGAGAGGGCAAGAGATGGCGAGAGAGGATGAGAGGGCAAGAGAGCGAGAGAGGGCAAGAGAGGGAGAGAGGGCGAGATGGAGAGAGGGCGGGAGAGGGAGAGAGTGCGAGATGACGAGAGAGAGAGGGATTAAGGGTGAGAGAGGGAGAGTGAGTGCGATAGGGTGAGAGAGGGAGAAAGGGCGAGAGAGAGATGGCGAGAGAGAGTGAGAGAGGGCGATAGGGAGAGAGAGGTCGAAGGAGGGAGTGAGGGCGAGAGAGAAAGAGAGAGGGCAAAAGAGGGAGAGAGGGCGAGAGCGGGCAAGAGTTGCAGAGAAGGCGAAAGAGGCAGAGAGTGTGAGAGAGGGCGAGAAGGCGAGAGAGGGAGAGAGGGTGAGAGAGCGACAGTGGGCGTGAGAGGGAGAGAGAGCAAGAAAGGGCAAGAGAGGGAGAGACGGAGAGAGGGATAGAGGGCGAGAGAGGGAGAGAGGGCGAGAGGAGAAGAGAGTGCGAGAACGGGAGAGAGAGTGCGAGAGAGGGAGAGAGGATGAGAGAGGCAGACAGGGAGATAGGGGGAGCGAGGGCGAAGGAGGGAGTGAGGGTGAGAGAGGGAGAGAGGGCGAGAGAGGGCGAGAGTTGGAGAGAGGGCGAAAGAGAGCGAGAGGGCGAAAGAGGGCGTGAGGGCGAAAGAGGGTGTGACGGCGAGAGAGGGAGAGAAAGGGTGAGAGACGGCAAGAGAAGGCAAGAGAATGAGAGAGGGAGAGTAGGCGAAAGAGGGAGAGAGGGAGAGGGAGGGCAAGAGAGGGCAAGAGAGGATGAGAGGGAGAGAGAGGCAGAGAGGGCGGGAGAGGGAGAGAGTGCGAGAGGACGAGAGAGAGAGGGAGTGAGGATGAGAGAGAAAGGGAGAGGGAGTATGATAGGGTGAGAGAGGAATAGAGGGCGAGAGAGGGAGCGAGGGTGAGAGAGGGAGAGAGGGCGAGAGAAAGGTGTTGGGAGAGAGAGAGAGAGTGAGAGCGAGTGAGTGGGGGTAGGCCAGAGAGGGAGAGAGAGTGCGAGAGAGGGAGAGAGGACGAGAGAGAGAGTGAGGGCGAGAGAGGGAGAGAGGGCGAGAGAGGGCGAGAGATGGAGAGAGGGCGAAAGAGAGCGAGAGGGCGAAAGAGGGCGTGAGGGCAAAAGAGGGAGAGAGGGAGAGAGAGGGAGAGAGTGAGAGAGGCCGAGAGGGGGAGAGAGGGTGCGAGAGGGCGAGAGGGGGAGAGAGGTTGAGAGAAGGCGAGAGGGGGAGAGCGGAAATAGGGCGAGAGAGGGAGGGAGCGAGAGGGGGGAGAGTGGGAGAGAGAGGGAGAGATGGCAAGAGAGAGGGAGAGAGGGAGAGCGGGCGTGAGAGGGAGAGAGTACAAAAGAGGGAGAAAGGGCGAGAGATTGAGAGAGGGTGAGAGGGGGAAAGAGAGGGCAAAAGAGGGAGTGCGGGCGAGTGAGGGAGAGAGGGCGAAGGAGGGAAAGAGGGCAACAGAGGCAGAGAGTGTGAGAGAGGGAGAGAGGGCGATAGAAGAGAGGGAGAGAGATAGGGAGAGTGTGGGTGAGAGTGGGTGAGAGAGGGTGAGAGAGAGCGCGAGAGAGGGAGTGAGGGAGAGAGTGCGAAAGAGAGGGAGAGGGGGCGAGAGAGTGTGAGAGTAGGAGAGAGACTGAGAGGGCGAAGGAGTGAGAGAGGGCGACAGAGAGAGAGAGAGGGCGAGAGAGTGAGAGAGGGCCAAAGAGGGAGAGAGAGGGCGAGAGTGGGAGAGAGTG
Source organism: Chiloscyllium plagiosum (assembly GCF_037043375.1). Lineage (NCBI taxonomy): Eukaryota > Metazoa > Chordata > Chondrichthyes > Orectolobiformes > Hemiscylliidae > Chiloscyllium > Chiloscyllium plagiosum. The sequence continues at coordinate 79,459,687 of NW_028270175.1, forward strand.
CTGAGAGGGTGAGAGAGCGAGAGAGGGCGATAGAAGAGAGGGAGAGAGAGGGAGAGAGTAGGCGTGAGACGGTGAGAGAGGGCGAGAGAGGGAGAGAGGGTGAGAGAGGGAGAGAGGTACAGAGAAGTCAAGAGAGGGAGAGAGGCGGAGAGAGAGAGAGAGAGAGAGTGGGCGAGAGAGGGAGAGAGGGTGAGAGAGGGAGTGAGGGAGAGAGAGGGCAAGAGACCGCGAGAGAGGGAGAGTGAGTGCGATAGGGCGAGAGAGGGCGAGAGGGTGAGAGGGCGAGAGAGGGAGAGAGGGCGAGAGAGGAAGAGAGGGTGAGAGAGGGCGGAGGGCGAGAGATGGAAAGAGGGTCAAAGAGAGGGAGGGAGGGCAAGAGAGGGAGTGAGGGTGAGAGAGGGCGAGAGATGCAGAGAGGGCGAGAGAGATAGAGAGAAGGTGAGAGAGGGCGTGAGGGTGAGAGATAGCGAGAGGGCGAAGGTGGTTTAGACGGCAAGAGCGTCAGTGAGAGGGCGAGAGGGAGAGAGGGCGAGATACCGAGAGTGGGCGAGAGTGCGAGAGAGGGCGAGTGAGGGAGAGAGGGCGAAAGGGCAAGGCAGGGTGAGAGAGGGAGAGAGGGCGAAAGTGGGTGAGAGGGCAAAAGAGGGAGAGATGGCGAGAGAGGGAGGTGGGCGTGCGAGGGAGAGAGGGCAAGAGAGGGAGAGAGAAGGAGAGAAGGAGAGAGAGAAGGCGAGAGAGTGCGTGAGGGTGAGAGAGCGAGAGGGCGAGGGAGGATGAGACATTGAAAGAGGCAGAGAGAGGTCGAGAGGGAGAGAGGGCGAGAGAGAGCTAGTATGCGTGAGAGGGCGAGAGAGGGAGTGAGGGCGAAACGGCAAGACAGGGTGTGAGAGAGAGAGAAAAGGTGGGGGAGATAGAGAGGTTGAGAGAGAGAGAAGGGGGCGAGAGGGAGAGAGGGAGAGAGAGGGAGAGCAGGCGAGAGCGCAAGTGAAGGTGATAGAGGAAGATAAGGCGAGAGAGAGCGCATGGGCGAGAGAGGGAGTGAAGGCAAGAGGGCGAGAGAGGGTGAGAGAGGAAGAGAGGGAGAGAGGGGGAGAGGGGGAGAGAGGGCGAGAGAGGAAGAGAAAGGGAGAGAGCGAGAGCGAGAGAGCGAGAGGGAGAGAGAGAGAGAGAGGGCGATAGAAGAGAGGGAGAGAGAGGGAGAGAGTGGGCGAGAGAGGGTGAGATAGGATGAGAGAGGCGGAGGGGGCGAGAGGGCGAAAGAGGGAGAGAGGGGGAGAGAGAGAGAGGGCGAGAGAGGATGAGAGAGGTCGAGGGAGAAAGAGTGGGCGAGAGAGGGAGAGAGGGCGAAAGTGGGTGAGAGGGCGAAAGAGGGTGAGATGGCAGGAGCGGGAGAGAGGGAGAGAGGACGAAGGTGGGAGAGAGGTCGAGAGAGGGAGAGTGGGAGAGAGAGGGCGAGAGACGGTGAGAGAGGATGAGAGGGCGAGAGAGGGAGAGAGGGCAAGAGAGTGAGAGTGAGTGCGATAGAGCGAGAGAGGGCAAGAGGGCGAGAGAGGTAGAGAGCGCGAGAGAGGAAGAGAGGGCGAGAAGGAGAGAGAACGAGAGAGAGTTAAAGAGGGCAAGAGAGATAGAGAGAAGGTGAGAGATGGCGGTGAGGGTGAGAGATAGCGAGAGGGCGAGGGTGGTTGAGACGGCGAGATTGTCAGTGAGAGGGCGAGAGAGCGAGAGTGGGAGAGAGTGCGAGAGAGTGCGAGAGAGGGAGAGAGAGCGAAAAGGCGAGACAGGGCAAGAGAGAGAGAGAAAGTGGGGGAGAGAGAGAGGGCAAGAGAGGCAGAGGGGACGAGAGAGGGAGAGAGAGGGAGAGAGGGCGAGAAGGAAAGACGAAGAGAGAGAGCGTTAATGAGGGTGAGAGAGAGAGTGAGAGAAAAAGCGAGAGAGGGAGAGAGTGTAAGAGATAGCAAGATGGCGAGGGTGGTTGAGTTGGCGAGAGAGTCAGAGAGAGGGCGAGAGGGAGAGAGGGCGAGAGAGAGAGAGTGGGCGAGAGTACGAGAGAGGGCGAGAGAGGGAGAGAGAGCGAAAAGGCGAGACAAGGCAAGAGAGAGAGAGGGAAAGTGGGGCAAAGAGAGAGGGCATAAGAGGCAGAGGGGGCGAGAGAGGGCAAGAGGGCGACAGAGAGGTAGAGAGGGCAAGAGAGGAAGAGAGGGCGAGAAGGAGAGAGGACGAGAGAGAGTTAAATAGGGCGAGAGAGATAGAGAGAAGGTGAGAGAGGGCGTGAGGGTGAGAGGTAGCGAGAGGGCGAGGGTGGTTGAGACGGCGAGAGAGTCAGTGAGAGGGCGAGAGGGAGAGAGGGCGAGCGAGCGAGTATGGGCGAGAGTGCGAGAGAGGGCGAGAGAGGGAGAGAGGGCGAGACAGGGTGAGAGAGGGAGAGAGGGTGAGACAGGGCGAGAGAAGGAGAGAGGGCGAAAGTGGGCGAGAGGGCGAAAGAGAGAGAGGGCGAGAGCGGGAGAGAGGAAGTGAGGGTGAAAGTGGGAGAGTGGGCGAGAAAGAGTGACAGAGGGCAAAAGAGGGAGAGAGGGTGCGAGAGGAAGAGAGGGCGAGCAAGTGTGAGAGAGGGCGAGAGGGAGAGAGGGCGAGAGGTAGAGAGGGCGAGAGTGGGCGAGAGTGCAAAAGAGGGCGAGAGAGGGAGAGAGGGCGAGAGAGAGTGACAGAGGGCAAGAGAGGGAGAGAGGGTGAGAGAGAGAGATTGGGCAAGCAAGTGTGAGAGAGGGCGAGAGGGAGAGAGGGCGAGAGAGGGAGAGAGGGCGAAAGAGAGGGTGAGAGGGCAAGAGAATGAGAGAGGGCGAGACAGGGCGAGAGGGCGAGACGGCAAGACAGGTAGAGAGGGAGAGAGAGAGAGAGAGGAAGAGAGAGGGAGAGAGCGGCAGAGAGGAAGAGAGAGGGAGAGAGGGAGAGAGAGGGCGAGAGGGAGAGAGAGAGAGGGCGATATAAGAGAGGGAGAGAAGGGAGAGAGTGGGCGAGAGAGGGTGAGAGAGGATGAGAGAGTCGGAGAGGGCGAGAGGGCGAAAGAGGGAGAGAGGGCGAGAGAGGGAGAGAGGATGAGAGACAGAGTGTGGGTGCTAGAGGGCGAAAGAGGGAGAGAGGGCGAGAGAGAGAGAGGGCGAGAGAGGGAGAGAGGTCGAGGGAGAGAGAGTGGGCGAGAGAGGGAGAGAGGATGAGAGAGGGAGTGTGAGTGCTAGAGGGTGAAAGAGGGAGAGAGGGCGAGAGTGAGAGAGAGGGCGAGAGAGGGAGAGAGGTTGAGAGAGGGAGAGAGGGCGAAATAGGGAAAGAGTGCGGGCGAGAAAGAGATTGCGAGAGGGCGAGAGAGAGAGGGACTGAGGGTAAGAGAGGGAGAGTGAGTGTGATAGGGTGAGAGAGGGTGAGAGGGTGAGAGAGGGAGAGATGGCGAGAGAGGGAGAGTGGGCGTGCGAGGGAGAGAGGGCAAGAGAGGGAGACAGAAGGAGAGAGGGAGAGAGAGAAGGCGAGAGAGTGCGTGAGGGTGAGAGAGCGAGAGGGCGAGGGAGGATGAGACGTTGAAAGAGGCAGAGAGAGGTCGAGAGGGAGAGAGGGCGAGAGAGCGAGAGAGAGCTAGTATGCGTGAGAGGTCGAGAGAGGGAGTGAGGGCGAAAGGGCAAGACAGGGTGTGAGAGAGAGAGAGAAGGTGGGGGAGATAGAGAGGGTGAGAGAGAGAGAAGGGGGCGAGAGGGAGAGAGGGAGAGAGAGGGAGAGCAGGCGAGAGGGCAAGTGAAGGTGATAGAGGAAGATAAGGCGAGAGAGGGCGCATGGGCGAGAGAGGGAGTGAAGGCAAGAGGGCGAGAGAGGGTGAGAGAGGAAGAGAGGGGGAGAGAGGGAGAGAGGGCGAGAGAGGAAGAGAAAGGGAGAGAGCGAGAGCGAGAGAGCGAGAGGGAGAGAGAGAGGGCGATAGAAGAGAGGGAGAGAGAGGGAGAGAGTGGGCGAGAGAGGGTGAGAGAGGATGAGAGAGGCGGAGCGGGCGAGAGGGCGAAAGAGGGAGAGAGGGGGAGAGAGAGGGCGAGAGAGGATGAGAGAGGTCGAGGGAGAAAGAGTGGGCGAGAGAGGGTGAGAGATGATGAGAGAGGCGGAGGGGGCGAGAGGGCAAAAGAGGGAGAGAGGGGGAGAGAGAGACAGGGCGAAAGAGGCAGAGAGGGCGATAGAGGGAGAGAGGGTGAGAGAGGATGAGAGGGTGTTAGAGGGAGAGAGGGCGAGAGAGGAAGAGAGGGCGAGAAGGAGAGAGGACTAGAGAGAGTTAAAGAGGGCGAGAGAGATAGGGAGAAGGTGAGAGAGTGCATGAGGTTGAGAGATAGCGGGAGGGTCAGTGAGAGGGCGAGGAGGAGAGAGGGCGACAGAGCGGGAGTGGGAGAGAGTGCGAGAGAGGGCGAGAGAGCGAAAGTGGGGGAGAGAGAGAGGCAGAGGGGTGCGAGAGAGGCAGAGCGGGCAGAGAGAGCGAGACAGGGCGAGAGTGGGCGAGAATGCGTAAGAGGGCGAAAAAGTGAGAGAGGGCAAAAGAGGGAGAGAGGGTGAGAGAGGACGACAGAGGAAGAGAGGGCGAGAGATGGAGCACGGGATGAGAGAGAGCGAGTGATGGTGAGAGAGGATGAGAGGGCGAGAGTGGGAAAGAGGGCAAGAGAGGGAGAGTGGGCATGCGAGAGAGGGCAAGAGAGAGCTAGAGAGGGAGAGCGTATGAAAGAGGGAGAGACGGCGAGAGGGAGAGAGGGTGAGGGGGGAGAGAGGGCGTAGAAGGGAGAGAGGGCGATAGAGGCTGGGAGTTTGAGAGAGGGCGATAGAGGGAGAGAGGGCGAGAGAGGGAGAGATGACGAGAGAGGTAAAGAGTACAAAAGAGGGAGAGAGGGTGAGAGAGGGAGAGAAGGCGAGAGAGGGAGAGAGGGCAAAAGAGGGAGAGGTGGCAAGAGAGAGGCAGAGAGGGCGAGACAGGGAGAGAGGGCGAACGAGTGGGAGAGAAGGTGTGAGAGGGAGAGGGCGAGAGAAGGCGAGAGAGGGAGAGAGGGTGAGAGAGGGAGAGAGGGCGAGAGAGGGTGAGAGAGGGAGAGAGGGCGAGAGAGGGAGAGAGAGAAGGCTAAAGAGTGCATGAGGGTGAGAGTGTGAGAGGGCGAGGGAGGATGAGACGGTGAAAGAGGCGAGACAGGTAGTGTGTGAGAGAGAGAGAAAGTGGGGGAGAGAGAGAGGGTGAGAGAGGGAGAGAGAGGGAGAGAGGGAGAGAGGGCGAAAGTGGGAGAGAGGGTGAAAGAGGCTGAGAGTGAAAGAGAGGGCAAGAGGGCGAGAGAGGAGAGAGGGCGAGAGAGGGACCGTTGGCATGCGAGGGAGAGAGGGCAAGAGAGAGCGAGAGGGCAAAAGAGGGTGAGGCGGCAAGAGAGAGGCAGAGAGGGCGAGACAGGGAGAGAGGGCGAAAGAGTGGGAGAGAGGGTGTGAGAGAGAGAGGGCGAGAGAAGGCGAGAGAGGGAGAGAGGGTGAGAGAGGGAGAGAGGGTGAGAGGGTGAGAGGGCGAGAGAGAGAGAGGAATTGAGGGTGAGAGAGGGAGAGAGAGAAAGCGAGAGAGTGCGTGAAGGTGAGAGAGTGAGAGGTCGAGGGAGGATGAGACGGTGAAAGAGGCAGAGAGATGGCGAGAGGGAGAGAGGGCGAGAGAGCGAGAGAGAGCTAGTGTGCGAGAGAGGGCGACAGAGGGAGAGAGGGCGAAAGGGCGAGAGAGGGTGTGAGAGAGAGAGAGAGAAAGTGGGGGAGAGAGAGAGGGTGAGAGGGGGACAAGGGGGTGAGTGGGAGAGAGGGCGAGTGGGAGAGCGAGGGAGAGCAGTCGAGAGGGCAAGAGAAGGTGATAGATGAAGAGAGGGCGAGAGAGGGCGCATGGGCGAGAGAGGGAGTGAAGGCAAGAGGGCGAGAGAAGGTGAGAGAGGAAGAGAGGGAGAGAGGGGGAGAGAGGGTGAGAGAAAGGGGTTGGGCGAGAGAGGGAGGGAGTGAGAGCGAGAGAGTGGGGGTCGACAAGAGAGGGAGAGAGGGCAAAATAGGCACAGAGGGCGAGAGAGGGAGAGAGGACGAGCGAGGAGAGTGGGTGAGAGAGGGAGAGAGGGCGAGAGCGGGAAACAGGGCGAGAGAGGGAGAGTGGGACAGAGGGGGAGAAGAGGGCAAGAGAGGGCGAGAAGGCGAGAGAGGGAGAGAGGGCGAGAGAGGGAGAGATTATGAAAGAGGGAGAGAAAACGAAAGAGGGAAAGAGGGCATGAGGAGGAGAGAGGGCGAAGGAGGAAATGAGGGCTTGAGAAGGAGAGAGGGCAAAAGAGGGAGAGATGGCGAGACGCGAGAGTGGGCGAGAGTGCGAGAGAGGGAGAGAGAGGGAGATAGGGCGAGACAGGGCGAGAGAGGGAGAGAGGGCGAAAGTGGACGAGAGGACGAAAGGGAGAGAGGGTGAAAGAGGACGAGAGAGGAAGAGAGGGCGAGAGCGGGAGAGAGGGAGAGAGGGCGAAAGTGGGAGAGAGGGAGAGAGAGAGTGACAGAGGGCAAGAGAGGGAGAGAGGGTGAGAGAGGGAGAGAGGGTGAGCAAGTGTGAGAGAGGGCGAGAGGGAGAGTGGGCGAGAGAGGGAGCGGGGCGAAAGAGAGGGAGAGAGGGCAAGAGAATGAGAGAAGGCGAGAGAGGGCGAGAGGACAAGACTGGGGGAGTGAAAGTGGGGGAGAGAGAGAGGGCGAGAGAGGCAGAGCGGGGCGAGAGAGGCAGAGCGGGGCGTGAGAGCGAGACAGGGCGAGAGTGGGCGAGAATGCGTAAAGGGCGAAAGAGGGAGAGAAGGCAAAAGAGGGAGAAAGGGTGAGAGAGGACGACAGAGGAAGAGAGGGCGAGAGATGGAGCACGAGATGAGAGAGAGCGAGTGATGGCGAGAGAGGATGAGAGGGCGAGAGCGGGAAAGAGGGCAAGAGAGGGAGAATGGGCATGCGAGGGAGAGAGGGCAAGAGAGAGCTAGAGAGGGAGAGAGTACGAAAGAGGGAGAGAGGGCGAGAGAGAGGGTGAGAGGGGGGAGAGAGGGCGTAGGAGGGAGAGAGGGCGAAAGAGGCAGGGGGTTTGAGAGAGGGCGATAGAGGGAGAGAGGGTGAGCGAGGGAGAGACGATGAGAGAGGGAAAGAGTACAAAAGAGGGAGAGAGGGTGAGAGAGGGAAAGAGGGCGAGAGTGGGAGAGAGGGCAAAAGAGGGAGAGGTGGCAAGAGAGAGGCAGAGAGGATGAGACAGGGAGAGAGGGCGACGGGTGGGAGAGAGGGTGAGAGAGAGAGGGCGAGAGAAGGCGAGAGAGGGAGGGAAGATGAGAGGGGGAGAGAGGGCGAGAGAGGGAGAGAGGGAGAGAGAAAGAGAGAGAGAGAGAGAAGGCGAGAGAGTGCATGAGGGTGAGAGAGTGAGAGGGCGAGAGAGGGAGAGAGACGGTGAAAGAGGCGAGACAGGGTGTGTGTGTGTGACAGAGAGAGAGAGAGAAAGTGGGGGAGAGAGAGAGGGTGAGGGAGGGAGAGAGAGGGAGAGAGGGAGAGAGGGCGAAAGTGGGAGAGAGGGTGAAAGAGGCTGAGAGTGAGAGAGTGGGTGAGAGGGCGAGAGAGGAGAGAGGGCGAGAGAGGGAGTGTGGGCATGCGAAGGAGAGAGGGCAAGAGAACGCGACAGAGGGAGAGAGTATGAAAGAGGGAGAGAGTACGTAAGAGGGTGAGGCGCGAGAGAGGGAGAGGGGGCGAGAGAGGGCGAGAGGGCAAAAGAGGGCGAGAGGGCAAAAGAGGGTGAGGTGGCAAGAGAGAGGCAGAGAGGGCGAGACAGGGAGAGAGGGCGAACGAGTGGGAGAGAAGGTGTGAGAGGGAGAGGGCGAGAGAAGGCGAGAGAGGGAGAGAGGGTGAGAGAGGGAGAGAGGGCGAGAGAGGGTGAGAGAGGGAGAGAGGGCGAGAGAGGGAGAGAGAAGGCGAAAGAGTGCATGAGGGTGAGAGTGTGAGAGGGCGAGGGAGGATGAGACGGTGAAAGAGGCGAGACAGGTAGTGTGTGAGAGAGAGAGAAAGTGGGGGAGAGAGAGAGGGTGAGAGAGGGAGAGAGAGGGAGAGAGGGAGAGAGGGCGAAAGTGGGAGAGAGGGTGAAAGAGGCTGAGAGTGAAAGAGAGGGCAAGAGGGCGAGAGAGGAGAGAGGGCGAGATAGGGACCGTGGGCATGCGAGGGAGAGAGGGCAAGAGAGAGCGAGAGGGCAAAAGAGGGTGAGGCGGCAAGAGAGAGGCAGAGAGGGCGAGACAGGGAGAGAGGGCGAAAGAGTGGGAGAGAGGGTGTGAGAGAGAGAGGCGAGAGAAGGCGAGAGAGGGAGAGAGGGTGAGAGAGGGAGAGAGGGTGAGAGGGTGAGAGGGCGAGAGAGAGAGAGGAATTGAGGGTGAGAGAGGGAGAGAGAGAAAGCGAGAGAGTGCGTGAAGGTGAGAGAGTGAGAGGTCGAGGGAGGATGAGACGGTGAAAGAGGCAGAGAGATGGCGAGAGGGAGAGAGGGCGAGAGAGCGAGAGAGAGCTAGTGTGCGAGAGAGGGCGACAGAGGGAGAGAGGGCGAAAGGGCGAGAGAGGGTGTGAGAGAGAGAGAGAGAAAGTGGGGGAGAGAGAGAGGGTGAGAGGGGGACAAGGGAGTGAGTGGGAGAGAGGGCGAGAGGGAGAGCGAGGGAGAGCAGTCGAGAGGGCAAGAGAAGGTGATAGATGAAGAGAGGGCGAGAGAGGGCGCATGGGCGAGAGAGGGAGTGAAGGCAAGAGGGCGAGAGAGGGGTGAGAGAGGAAGAGAGGGAGAGAGGGGGAGAGAGGGCGAGAGAAAGGGGTTGCGCGAGAGAGGGAGGGAGTGAGAGCGAGAGAGTGGTGGTCGGCAAGAGAGGGAGAGAGGGCAAAATAGGGACAGAGGGCGAGAGAGGGAGAGAGGACGAGCGAGGAGAGTGGGTGAGAGAGGGAGAGAGGGCGAGAGCGGGAAACAGGGCGAGAGAGGGAGAGTGGGACAGATGGGGAGAAGAGGGCGAGAGAGGGCGAGAAGGCGAGAGAGGGAGAGAGGGCGAGAGAGGGAGAGAGTATGAAAGAGGGAGAGAAAACGAAAGAGGGAAAGAGGGCATGAGGAGGAGAGAGGGCGAAGGAGGAAATGAGGGCTTGAGAAGGAGAGAGGGCAAAAGAGGGAGCGATGGCGAGACGCGAGAGTGGGCGAGAGTGCGAGAGAGGGAGAGAGAGGGAGATAGGGCGAGACAGGGCGAGAGAGGGAGAGAGGGCGAAAGTGGACGAGAGGACGAAAGGGAGAGAGGGTGAAAGAGGACGAGAGAGGAAGAGAGGGCGAGAGCGGGAGAGAGGGAGAGAGGGCGAAAGTGGGATAGAGGGAGAGAGAGAGTGACAGAGGGCAAGAGAGGGAGAGAGGGTGAGAGAGGGAGAGAGGGTGAGCAAGTGTGAGAGAGGGCGAGAGGGAGAGTGGGCGAGAGAGGGAGCGGGGCGAAAGAGAGGGAGAGAGGGCAAGAGAATGAGAGAGGGCGAGAGAGGGCGAGAGGACAAGACTGGGGGAGTGAAAGTGGGGGAGAGAGAGAGGGCGAGAGAGGCAGAGCGGGGCGAGAGAGGCAGAGCGGGGCGTGAGAGCGAGACAGGGCGAGAGTGGGCGAGAATGCGTAAAGGGCGAAAGAGGGAGAGAAGGCAAAAGAGGGAGAAAGGGTGAGAGAGGACGACAGAGGAAGAGAGGGCGAGAGATGGAGCACGAGATGAGAGAGAGCGAGTGATGGCGAGAGAGGATGAGAGGGCGAGAGCGGGAAAGAGGGCAAGAGAGGGAGAATGGGCATGCGAGGGAGAGAGGGCAAGAGAGAGCTTGAGAGGGAGAGAGTATGAAAGAGGGAGAGAGGGCGAGAGAGAGGGTGAGAGGGGGGAGAGAGGGCGTAGGAGGGAGAGAGGGCGAAAGAGGCAGGGGGTTTGAGAGAGGGCGATAGAGGGAGAGAGGGTGAGCGAGGGAGAGACGATGAGAGAGGGAAAGAGTACAAAAGAGGGAGAGAGGGTGAGAGAGGGAAAGAGGGCGAGAGTGGGAGAGAGGGCAAAAGAGGGAGAGGTGGCAAGAGAGAGCTTGAGAGGGAGAGAGTATGAAAGAGGGAGAGAGGGCGAGAGAGAGGGTGAGAGGGGGGAGAGAGGGCGTAGGAGGGAGAGAGGGCGAAAGAGGCAGGGGGTTTGAGAGAGGGCGATAGAGGGAGAGAGGGTGAGCGAGGGAGAGACGATGAGAGAGGGAAAGAGTACAAAAGAGGGAGAGAGGGTGAGAGAGGGAAAGAGGGCGAGAGTGGGAGAGAGGGCAAAAGAGGGAGAGGTGGCAAGAGAGAGGCAGAGAGGATGAGACAGGGAGAGAGGGTGACGGGTGGGAGAGAGGGTGAGAGAGAGAGGGCGAGAGAAGGCGAGAGAGGGAGGGAAGATGAGAGGGGGAGAGAGGGCGAGAGAGGGAGAGAGGGAGAGAGAAAGAGAGAGAGAGAGAAGGCGAGAGAGTGCATGAGGGTGAGAGAGTGAGAGGGCGAGAGAGGGAGAGAGACGGTGAAAGAGGCGAGACAGGGTGTGTGTGTGTGACAGAGAGAGAGAGAGAAAGTGGGGGAGAGAGAGAGGGTGAGGGAGGGAGAGAGAGGGAGAGAGGGAGAGAGGGCGAAAGTGGGAGAGAGGGTGAAAGAGGCTGAGAGTGAGAGAGTGGGTGAGAGGGCGAGAGAGGAGAGAGGGCGAGAGAGGGAGTGTGGGCATGCGAAGGAGAGAGGGCAAGAGAACGCGACAGAGGGAGAGAGTATGAAAGAGGGAGAGAGTACGTAAGAGGGTGAGGCGCGAGAGAGGGAGAGGGGGCGAGAGAGGGCGAGAGGGCAAAAGAGGGCGAGAGGGCAAAAGAGGGTGAGGTGGCAAGAGAGAGGCAGAGAGGGCGAGACAGGGAGAGAGGGCGAACGAGTGGGAGAGAAGGTGTGAGAGGGAGAGGGCGAGAGAAGGCGAGAGAGGGAGAGAGGGTGAGAGAGGGAGAGAGGGCGAGAGAGGGTGAGAGAGGGAGAGAGGGCGAGAGAGGGAGAGAGAAGGCGAAAGAGTGCATGAGGGTGAGAGTGTGAGAGGGCGAGGGAGGATGAGACGGTGAAAGAGGCGAGACAGGTAGTGTGTGAGAGAGAGAGAAAGTGGGGGAGAGAGAGAGGGTGAGAGAGGGAGAGAGAGGGAGAGAGGGAGAGAGGGCGAAAGTGGGAGAGAGGGTGAAAGAGGCTGAGAGTGAAAGAGAGGGCAAGAGGGCGAGAGAGGAGAGAGGGCGAGATAGGGACCGTGGGCATGCGAGGGAGAGAGGGCAAGAGAGAGCGAGAGGGCAAAAGAGGGTGAGGCGGCAAGAGAGAGGCAGAGAGGGCGAGACAGGGAGAGAGGGCGAAAGAGTGGGAGAGAGGGTGTGAGAGAGAGAGGCGAGAGAAGGCGAGAGAGGGAGAGAGGGTGAGAGAGGGAGAGAGGGTGAGAGGGTGAGAGGGCGAGAGAGAGAGAGGAATTGAGGGTGAGAGAGGGAGAGAGAGAAAGCGAGAGAGTGCGTGAAGGTGAGAGAGTGAGAGGTCGAGGGAGGATGAGACGGTGAAAGAGGCAGAGAGATGGCGAGAGGGAGAGAGGGCGAGAGCGCGAGAGAGAGCTAGTGTGCGAGAGAGGGCGACAGAGGGAGAGAGGGCGAAAGGGCGAGAGAGGGTGTGAGAGAGAGAGAGAGAAAGTGGGGGAGAGAGAGAGGGTGAGAGGGGGACAAGGGGGTGAGTGGGAGAGAGGGCGAGAGGGAGAGCGAGGGAGAGCAGTCGAGAGGGCAAGAGAAGGTGATAGATGAAGAGAGGGCGAGAGAGGGCGCATGGGCGATAGAGGGAGTGAAGGCAAGAGGGCGAGAGAGGGGTGAGAGATGAAGAGAGGGAGAGAGGGGGAGAGAGGGCGAGAGAAAGGGGTTGGGCGAGAGAGGGAGGGAGTGAGAGCGAGAGAGTGGTGGTCGGCAAGAGAGGGAGAGAGGGCAAAATAGGGACAGAGGGCGAGAGAGGGAGAGAGGACGAGCGAGGAGAGTGGGTGAGAGAGGGAGAGAGGGCGAGAGCGGTAAACAGGGCGAGAGAGGGAGAGTGGGACAGAGGGGGAGAAGAGGGCGAGAGAGGGCGAGAAGGCGAGAGAGGGAGAGAGGGCGAGAGAGGGAGAGAGTATGAAAGAGGGAGAGAAAACGAAAGAGGGAAAGAGGGCATGAGGAGGAGAGAGGGCGAAGGAGGAAATGAGGGCTTGAGAAGGAGAGAAGGCAAAAGAGGGAGAGATGGCGAGACGCGAGAGTGGGCGAGAGTGCGAGAGAGGGAGAGAGAGGGAGATAGGGCGAGACAGGGCGAGAGAGGAAGAGAGGGCGAAAGTGGACGAGAGGACGAAAGGGAGAGAGGGTGAAAGAGGACGAGAGAGGAAGAGAGGGCGAGAGCGGGAGAGAGGGAGAGAGGGCGAAAGTGGGAGAGAGGGAGAGAGAGAGTGACAGAGGGCAAGAGAGGGAGAGAGGGTGAGAGAGGGAGAGAGGGTGAGCAAGTGTGAGAGAGGGCGAGAGGGAGAGTGGGCGAGAGAGGGAGCGGGGCGAAAGAGAGGGAGAGAGGGCAAGAGAATGAGAGAGGGCGAGAGAGGGCGAGAGGACAAGACTGGGGGAGTGAAAGTGGGGGAGAGAGAGAGGGCGAGAGAGGCAGAGCGGGGCGAGAGAGGCAGAGCGGGGCGTGAGAGCGAGACAGGGCGAGAGTGGGCGAGAATGCGTAAAGGGCGAAAGAGGGAGAGAAGGCAAAAGAGGGAGAAAGGGTGAGAGAGGACGACAGAGGAAGAGAGGGCGAGAGATGGAGCACGAGATGAGAGAGAGCGAGTGATGGCGAGAGAGGATGAGAGGGCGAGAGCGGGAAAGAGGGCAAGAGAGGGAGAATGGGCATGCGAGGGAGAGAGGGCAAGAGAGAGCTAGAGAGGGAGAGAGTATGAAAGAGGGAGAGAGGGCGAGAGAGAGGGTGAGAGGGGGAGAGAGGGCGTAGGAGGGAGAGAGGGCGAAAGAGGCAGGGAGTTTGAGAGAGGGCGATAGAGGGAGAGAGGGTGAGCGAGGGAGAGACGATGAGAGAGGGAAAGAGTACAAAAGAGGGAGAGAGGGTGAGAGAGGGAGAGAGGGCGAGAGTGGGAGAGAGGGCAAAAGAGGGAGAGGTGGCAAGAGAGAGGCAGAGAGGATGAGACAGGGAGAGAGGGTGACGGGTGGGAGAGAGGGTGAGAGAGAGAGGGCGAGAGAAGGCGAGAGAGGGAGGGAAGATGAGAGGGGGAGAGAGGGCGAGAGAGGGAGAGAGGGAGAGAGAAAGAGAGAGAGAGAGAGAAGGCGAGAGAGTGCATGAGGGTGAGAGAGTGAGAGGGCGAGAGAGGGAGAGAGACGGTGAAAGAGGCGAGACAGGGTGTGTGTGTGTGAGAGAGAGAGAGAGAGAAAGTGGGGGAGAGAGAGAGGGTGAGGGAGGGAGAGAGAGGGAGAGATGGAGAGAGGGCGAAAGTGGGAGAGATGGTGAAAGAGGCTGAGAGTGAGAGAGTGGGTGAGAGGGCGAGAGAGGAGAGAGGGCGAGAGAGGGAGTGTGGGCATGCGAAGGAGAGAGGGCAAGAGAACGCGACAGAGGGAGAGAGTATGAAAGAGGGAGAGAGTACGTAAGAGGGTGAGGCGCGAGAGAGGGAGAGAGGGCGAGAGAGGGCGAGAGGGCAAAAGAGGGTGAGGTGGCAAGAGAGAGGCAGAGAGGGCGAGACAGGGAGAGAGGGCGAAAGAGTGGGAGAGAGGGTGTGAGAGAGAGAGGGCGAGAGAAGGCGAGAGAGGGAGAGAGGGTGAGAGAGGGTGAGAGGCTGATAAAGCGAAAGAGGGAGTGAGGGCGAGAGAAAGAAAGAGGACGAGAGAGGGAGACAGGGCGAAATAGGGAGAGAGGGTGAGAGTGGGCGAGAGCGGGAGAGTGGGTGAGAGACGGAGAGAGAGAGGATGAGAGAGCGAGAGAGGGCGACATGAAGAGAGGGCGGGAGAGGGGGAGATTGCGAGAGGGCGACAGAGAGAGATGGACTGAGGGTGAGTAGAGAGAGAGAGTGCGATAGGGTGAGAGCGCGAAAGAGGGAGAGAGGGCGAGAGAGGGAGAGTGGGTGTGCGAGGGAGAGAGGGCAAGAGAGGGAGATTGAAGGAGAGAGGGAGAGAGAGAAGGCGAGAGAGTGTGTGAGGGGGAGAGAGGGCGGGGGAGGAAATGAGGGCTTGAGAGGGAGAGAGGGCAAAAGAGGGAGAGATGGCGAGAGAGCGAGAATGGGCGAGAGTGCGAGAGAGGGTGAGAGAGGGAGATAGGGCGAGACAGGGCGAGAGAGGGAGAGAGGGCGAGACAGGGTGAGAGAGGGAGAGAGGGCGAAAGTGGACGAGACGGCGAAAGAGGGAGAGAGGGTGAGAGAGGACGAGAGAGGAAGAGGTGGCGAGAGCGGGAGAGAGGGAGAGAGGGCGAAAGTGGGAGAGAGGGCGAGAGAGAGTGACAGAGGGCAAGAGAGGGAGAGAGGGTGAGAGAGGGAGAGAGGGTGAGAGAGGGAGAGAGGGTGAGCAAGTGTGAGAGAGGGCGAGAGGGAGAGAGGGCAAAAGGGAGGGAGAGAGGGCAAGAGAATGAGAGAGGGCGAGAGAGGGCGAGAGGGCGAGAGGGCAAGACTGGGGGAGAGGGAGAGAGAGGGAGAGAGAGGAAGAGAGAGGGAGAGAGGGAGAGAGAGGGCGAGAGAGGGTGAGAGAGGATTAGAAAGGCGGAGAGGGCGAGGGGGCGAAAGAGGGAGAGAGGGCGAGAGAGAGAGGGCGAGAGCGAGAGAGGGAGAGAGAGGGCGAGAGATGGCGAGAGAGGATGAGAGAGCGAGAGAGGGAGAGAGGGCGATAGAGGGAGAGAGGGCGAGAGAAGAAGAGAGGGCGAAATAGGGAGAGAGGGCGAGAGAGGAATAGAGGGCGAGAAGGAGAGAGGTCGAGAGAGAGTTAAAGAGGGCGAGAGAGATAGGGAGAGGGTGAGGGTGAGAGAGGGTGAGAGAGGGCGTGAGGAGGAGAGATAGCGAGAGGGTGAGGGTGGTTGAGACGGCAAGAGAGACATTGAGAGGGCGAGAAGGAGCTAAGGCAAGAGAGCGACAGTGGGAGAGAGAGCGAGAGAGGGCGAGAGAGGGAGAGAGGGCGAAAGAAGGAGAGAGGGCAAAAGAGGGAGAGAGGGTGAGGGAGGACGAGAGAGGAAGAGAGGACGAGAGATGTAGAGAGGGAGAGAGAGGGAGTGACGGCGAAAGTGGGAGAGAGTGTCAAAGAGGCTGAGAGTGAGAGAGAGGGCGATTAGGGCGAGAGAGGAGAGAGGGCGAGAGAGGGAGAGTGAAGGCGTAGGAGGGAGAGAGGGCGAAACAGGCAGAGAGTTTGAGAGAGGGCAATAGAGGGAGAGAGGGCGAGAGAGAGAGAGAGGACAAGAGAGCGTGAAAGAGGGCGAGAGAGATATGGAAAAGGTGAGAGAGGGCGTGAGGGTGAGAGATAGCGAGAGGGTGAGGGTGGTTGAGATGGCGAGTTAGTCAGTGAGAGGGCGAGAAGGAGAGAGGGTGAGAGAGCGAGAGTGGGAGAGAGTGCGAGAGAGGGCGAGAGAGGGAGAGAGTGCGACAGAGTGAGACAGGGCAAGAGAGAGCGAAAGTGGGGGAGAGAGAGAGGGCGAGAGAGGCATTGCGGGGCGAGAGAGGCAGAGCGGGGCAAGAGAGCGGGACAGGGCGAGTGTGGGCGAGAATGCAGAAGAGAGCGAGAGAGGGAGAGAGGGCGAAAGGGTGAGAGAGGGAGAGAGAGGGAGAGAGGGTGAAAGTGGGAGTGAGGGTGAAAGAGATTGAGAGTGAGAGAGAGGGCGAGAGAGGGAGAGTGGGCGAGAGATGGAGCGCGGGATGAGAGAGAGATTGAGTGACGGCAAGAGAGGATGAGAGGGCGAGAGCGGGAAAGAGGGCGAGAGAGGGAGAGGGAGAGAGATGGAGAAAGAGGAATAGAGAAGGAGGGAAAGGGAGAGAGAGCGAGAGAGTGAGAGATGGAGAGACAGGGAGAGAGGGCGAAAGTGGGAATGAGGGTGAAAGAGGCTGAGAGTGAGAGAGAGGGCGAGAGAGGGAGAGTGGGCATGCGAGGGAGAGATGGCAAGAGAGAGCGAGAGAGGGAGAGAGTATGACAGAGGGAGAGACGACGAGAGGGAGAGAGGGTGAGAGGGAAAGAGAGGGCGTAGGAAGGAGAGAGGGCGAAAGAGGCAGAGAGTTTTAGAGTGGGCGAGAGAGGGAGAGTGGGCGAGAGAGGGAGAGAGAAGGAGAGAGGGAAAGAGAGAGAGAAGCCAGAGAGTGCGTGAGAGTGAGAGAGTGAGAAGGTGAGGGAGGATGAGATGGTGAAAGAGGCAGAGAGAGGGTGAAAAAGGCAGAGAGAGGGTGCGAGGGAGAGAGGCCGAGAGAGCGAGAGAGAGCTAGTGGGCGAGAGAGGGCGAGAGAGGGCGAAACGGTGAGAGAGGGTGTGAGAGAGAGAGAGAAAGTGGGGGAGAGAGAGAGGGTGAGAGAGGGAGAAGGGGGCGAGAGGGAGAGAAGGCGAGAGGGAGAGAGAGGGAGAGCAGGCGAGAGAGGGTGATAGAGTAAGAGAGGGCGAGAGATGGGGCATGGGCGAGAGGGCGAGAGAGTGTGAGAGAGGAAGAGAGGGAGAGAGGGAGAGAGGGAGAGAGGGGGAGAAAGGGAGAGAGGGCGAGAGAAAGGGGTTGGGCGAGAGGGCGAGAGAGTGTGAGAGGAAGAGAGGGAGAGAGGGAGAGAGGGGGAGAAAGGGAGAGAGGGCGAGGGGGGAGAGAGGGTGAGAGAGGGAGAGAGTGCGAGAGCGGGAAAGAGGGCGAGAGAGGGAGAGGCACAGAGGGGGAGAGAGGGCGAGAGAGGGAGAGAAGGAGAGAGAGGGAGAGAGGGCGAGAGAGGGAGAGAAGGCTAAAGAGGGAGAGTGTGCGAGAGAGGGAAGACAGCGAGAGAGAGCGAGAGAGGGAGGGAGGGAGAGATGGTGAGAGAGGGAGAGAGTACGAAAGAGGGAGAGAAAGCGAGAGAGGGAGAGAGGGCATGAGGGGGAGAGAGGGCGAAGGACGAAATGAGGGCTTGAGAGGGAGAGAGTGCAAAAGAGGTAGAGATGACGAGATCGGGAGAGAGGGACAGAGGGCGAAAGTGGGAGAGAGGACGAGAGAGGGCGATAGCGTGAGCGAGAGAGAGAGAGGGTGAGAGTGGGAGAGAGGGCAAGAGAGGGAGAGAGGGCGATAGCGTGAGCGAGAGAGAGAGAGGGAAAGAGGGCGAAAGAGAGGGAGTGAGGGTGAGAGAAGGAGAGAGGGAGAGAGAGTGAGAGAGGACGAAAGAGGGAGAGAGAGGGCGAGAGTGGGAGAGAGGGACAAAGAGGGCGAGAGGGCAAGACTGGGAGAGAGAGAGAGAGAGCGATAGAAGAGAGAGAGAGAGGGAGAGAGGAAGAGAGAGGGAGAGAGGGAGAGAGAGGGAGAGAGGGAGAGAGAGAGAGGCCGTGAGAGGGAGTGAACGTGAGAGAGGGCGAGAAAGGGCCAGAGAGGGAGAGAGGGATAGTGTGCAAGAGAGAGAGAGTGCGAGAGAGGGAGCGAGAGGGCGAGAGTGGGAGAGAGGGCCAAAGAGGGCGAGATGGCGAGAGGGCAAGACTGGGAGAGAAGGAGAGAGAGGAAGAGAGGAAGAGAGAGGGAGAGAGGGAGAGAGAGAGAGAGAGCGATAGAAGAGAGGGAGAGGGAGAGAGGGCGACAGAGTGAGACAGGGCAAGAGAGAGCGAAAGTGTGGGAGAGAGAGAGGGCGAGAGAGGCAGAGCGGGGCGAGAGAAGACGAGGGGGGAGAGAGGGTGAGAGAGGGAGAGAAGGAGAGAGAGGGAGAGAGGGCGAGAGAGGGAGAGAAGGCTAAAGAGGGAGAGTGTGCGAGAGAGGGAAGACAGCGAGAGAGAGCGAGAGAGGGAGGGAGGGAAAGAGGGCGAGAGAGGGAGAGAGGCACAGAGGGGGAGAGAGGGCGAGAGAGGGAGAGGAGAGAGAGGGAGAGAGGACGAGAGAGGGAGAGAAGGCTACAGAGGGAGAGTTTGCGAGAGAGGGAAGACAGCGAGAGAGAGCGAGAGAGGGAGGGAGGGAGAGATGGCGAGAGAGGGAGAGAGTACGAAAGAGGGAGATAAAGCGAGAGAGAGAGAGAGGGCATGAGGAGGAGAGAGGGCGAAAGAGGAAATGAGGGTTTGAGAGGGAGAGAGTACAAAAGAGGTAGAGATGATGAGATCGGGAGAGAGGGCGAAAGTGGGAGAGAGGTCGAGAGAGGGCGATAGCGCGAGCGAGAGAGAGAGAGAGGGCGAGAGTGGGAGAGAGGGCAAGAGAGGGAGAGAGGGCGAGAAAGTGTGAGAGAGGGAGCAAGGGAGAGAGGGCGAGAGAGAGAAAGAGGGCGAAAGAGAGGGAGTGAGGGCGAGAGAAGGAGAGAGGGAGAGAGAGTGAGAGAGGGCGAAAGAGGGAGAGAGAGGGCGAGAGTGGGAGAGAGGGCCAAAGAGGGCGAGAGGGCGAGAGGGCAAGACTGGGAGAGAGGGAGAGCGAGGAAGAGAGGAAGAGAGAGGGAGTGAGGGAGAGAGAGTGAGAGAGCGATAGAAGAGAGAGAGAGAGAGGGAGAGACTGAGTGAGAGAGATTGAGAGAGGGAGAGAGGGTGAGAGAGAGAGGCCGTGAGAGTGAGTGAACGTGAGAGAGGGCGAGAGGGCGAGAAAGGGCGAGAGAGGGAGAGAGGGATAGTGTGCAAGAGAGAGACAGAGTGCGAGAGAGGGAGCGAGAGGGCGAAAGGGCGAAAGAGGGAGAGGGGGCGAGAGAGAGAGGTTGAGAGAGGGAGTGAGAGCGAGAGAGGGAGAGTGGGCGATAGGGCCAGAGAGAGAGAGGGTGAGAGAGGGCGAGAGGGTGAAAGAGGGAGGGAGGGTGAGAGAGAGAGCGCGAGAGAGGGAGACAGGATGAGAGAGGGCGAGAGACGGGGAGAGGACGAAAGAGGGAGAGAGTGCGAAATAGGGGGAGATCGTGAGAGAGGACGAGAGCGGGACGGAGGGCGAGAGGGCGAAAGAATGAGAGAGGAGGAGAGATGGAGAGAGGGCGAGAGGGCGAAAGAGGGAGAGAGGGTGAGAGAGCAAGAGCGAGAGAGGGAGAGAGGGCAAGAAGGATTGAGGGTGAGAGAGGGCAAGAGAGGGATAGAGGGAGAGAGAGGGTGAGAGACGGCGCAAAGGCTGAAAGGCAAGAGAGGAAGAGAGGGCGAGAGAGGGAGAGAGGGCAAGATGGCGAGAGAGAGAGAGAGAGGGCGAGAGGGCGAGAGAGTGCGGGCGAGAGAGGCAGTTGGAGCGAGTGAGTGAGAGAGGGCGAGAGTGGGCGAGAGTGTGAGAGAGGGCGAGAGATCGAGAGAGGGCGAAAGGGCGAGAGAGGGAGCGATGGCGAAAGAGGGAGTGAGGTTGAGGTTGAGAGAGAGATAGAGAGGGAGAGAGAGGGAGAGAGAGGGAGAGTGGGCGATAGGGCCAGAGAGAGAGAGGGTGAGAGAGGGCGAGAGGGTGAAAGAGGGAGGGAGGGTGAGAGAGAGAGCGCGAGAGAGGGAGACAGGATGAGAGACGGCGAGAGAGGGCGAGAGACGGGGAGAGGACGAAAGAGGGAGAGAGTGCGAAATAGGGAGAGATCGTGAGAGAGGGCGAGAGCGGGACGGAGGGCGAGAGGGCGAAAGAATGAGAGAGGAGGAGAGATGGAGAGAGGGCGAGAGGGCGAAAGCGGGAGAGAGGGTGAGAGAGCGAGAGCGAGAGAGGGAGAGAGGGCGAGAAGGATTGAGGGTGAGAGAGGGCAAGAGAGGGATAGAGGGAGAGAGAGGGTGAGAGACGGCGCAAAGGTTGAAAGGCAAGAGAGGAAGAGAGGGCGAGAGAGGGAGAGAGGGCAAGATGGTGAGAGAGAGAGAGAGAGGGCGAGAGGGCGAGAGAGTGCGGGCGAGAGAGGCAGTTGGGGCGAGTGAGTGAGAGAGGGCGAGAGTGGGCGAGAGTGTGAGAGAGGGCGAGAGATCGAGAGAGGGCGAAAGGGCGAGAGAGGGAGCGATGGCGAAAGAGGGAGTGAGGTTGAGGGAGAGAGAGAGATAGAGAGGGAGAGAGAGGGAGGGCGAGAGAGCGAGAGAGGGAGAGAGAGGGAGAGAGTGCGAGAGAGGGCGAAAGAGGGAGAGAGGGCAAGATGGCAAGGGAGAGAGGGTGAGAGGGCGAGAGAGAGAGAGGGAGTGAGGGCGAGAGTGGAAGGGGGGCGAGTGAGTGAGTGAGGGCGAGAGTGGGCGTGAGTGGGCGAGAGTGCGAGAGAGGGCGAGAGATCGAGAGAGGGCAAAAGGACAATAGAGGGAGCGATGGCGCAAAAGGGAATGAGGTTGAGGGAGAGAGAGGGATAGAGAGGGAGAGAGAGGGAGGGCGAGAGAGCAAGAGGGAGAGAGGGCAAAATAGGGAGAGAGTGCGAAAGAGGGAGAGATCGTGAGAGACGGCGAGAGACGGACGGAGTGCGAGAGGGCGAAAGATTGAGAGGGGTGAAGAGAGGGAGAGAGGGCAAGAGAGGGAGTGAAAGTGAGAGAGGGAGAGAGGGCGAGAGAGGGAGAGAGAGGGCGAGAGACGGCGAGAGAGGATGAGAGGGTGAGAGAGGGTGAGAGGGTGAGAGAGGGAGAGAGGGTGAGGGGGGAGAGAGGGCGAGAGAGGGAGTTAGGGCGAGAGAGGGAGAGAAGGCAAAAAAGGGAGAGAGGGTGAGAGAGGGCGAGAGAAGGAGAGAGAGAGAGAGGGTAGAGTGGGAGAGAGTGCAAGAGAGGGAGACAGTACGAAAGAGGGATTGAGGGCGAGAGAAGGAGAGAGGGCGATAGAGGGAGAGAGGGCGAAGGAGGGAGTGAGGGCGAGAGAAGGAGAGAGGGTGAGAGAGAGAGAGGGTGAGGGGGAGAGAGTGCGAAGGAGGGAGTGATGGCGAGAGAGGGAGAGAAGGCAAAAAGGAAGAGAGGGCGAGGGAGGGCGAGAGAGAGAGAGAGTGCGAGAGTGGGAGAGAGAGCAGAGAGGGAGAAAAGGCGAGCAAGTGCGAGAGAGAGGGAGAGGGAGAGAGGGCAAGAGAGGGAGAGAGGCCAAAAGAGAAGGAAAGAGGGCGAGAGAGAGAGAGGGCGAGAGTTGGAGAGAGGGCAGAGAGGGAGAGAGGGCGAGCAAGTGCGAGAGACAGGGAGAGGGAGAGAGGGCAAGAGAGGGAGAGAGGGCGAAAGAGAGGGAGAGAGGGCGAAAGAGAGGGAGAGAGGGCGCGAGAGAGGGCGAGAGAAGGCGAGAGAGGGAGAGAGGGTGAGAGAGGGTGAGAGGCTGAGAAAGCGAAAGAGAGAGAGAGGGTGATAGAAAGGAAGAGGGTGAGAGAGGGAGAGAGGGCGAGAGAGGAAGAGAGGGGGAGAAAGAGCGAAAGACGGCGAGAGAGTGCAGGAGGACAAGCGAGGGAGAGAGAGCGAAATAGGGTGAGAGCGGGAGAGAGGGCGAGATGGAGAGAAGGCGGGAGAGGGAGAGAGTGCGAGAGGGCGAGAGAGAGAGGGAGTGATTTTAAGAGAGGGAGAGTGAGTGCGATAGGGTGAGAGACAGAGAGAGGGTGAGAGAGGGAGAGAGGGTGAGAGATGGAGAGAGGGCGAGGGAGGGAGAGAGGGCGAGCAGGCGAGAGGGTAAGAGAGTGTAAGAGAGGAAGAGCGGGCGAGAGAGGGGGCGTCGGTGAGAGAGGGAGAGAAGGCAAGAGGGCGAGAGAGGGTGAGAGAGGGAGAGAGGGAGTGAGAGAGAGGGAGTGAGGGTAAGAGAGGGAGAGTGAGTGCGATAGGGTGAGAGACGGAGAGAGGGCGAGAGAGGGAGAGAGGACGAGGGAGGGAGAGAGGGCGAGAGTGAGAGTTAGAGAGGGTGAGAGCGGGAGAGAGGGTGAGGGGGGAGAGAGGGCGAGAGAGGGAGTTAGGGCGAGAGAGGGAGAGAAGGCAAAAAAGGGAGAGAGGGTGAGAGAGGGCGAGAGAAGGAGAGAGAGAGAGAGGGTAGAGTGGGAGAGAGTGCAAGAGAGGGAGACAGTACGAAAGAGGGATTGAGGGCGAGAGAAGGAGAGAGGGCGATAGAGAGAGAGAGGGCGAAGGAGGGAGTGAGGGCGAGAGAAGGAGAGAGGGTGAGAGAGAGAGAGGGTGAGGGGGAGAGAGTGCGAAGGAGGGAGTGATGGCGAGAGAGGGAGAGAAGGCAAAAAGGAAGAGAGGGCGAGGGAGGGCGAGAGAGAGAGAGTGCGAGAGTGGGAGAGAGAGCAGAGAGGGAGAAAAGGCGAGCAAGTGCGAGAGAGAGGGAGAGGGAGAGAGGGCAAGAGAGGGAGAGAGGCCGAAAGAGAAGGAAAGAGGGCGAGAGAGAGAGAGGGCGAGAGTTGGAGAGAGGGCAGAGAGGGAGAGAGGGCGAGCAAGTGCGAGAGAGAGGGAGAGGGAGAGAGGGCAAGAGAGGGAGAGAGGGCGAAAGAGAGGGAGAGAGGGCGAAAGAGAGGGAGAGAGGGCGCGAGAGAGGGCGAGAGAAGGCGAGAGAGGGAGAGAGGGTGAGAGAGGGTGAGAGGCTGAGAAAGCGAAAGAGAGAGAGAGGGCGATAGAAAGGAAGAGGGTGAGAGAGGGAGAGAGGGCGAGAGAGGAAGAGAGGGGGAGAAAGAGCGAGAGACGGCGAGAGAGTGCAGGAGGACAAGCGAGGGAGAGAGAGCGAAATAGGGTGAGAGCGGGAGAGAGGGCGAGATGGAGAGAAGGCGAGAGAGGGAGAGAGTGCGAGAGGGCGAGAGAGAGAGGGAGTGAGGGTAAGAGAGGGAGAGTGAGTGCGATAGGGAGAGAGACAGAGAGAGGGTGAGAGAGGGAGAGAGGGTGAGAGATGGAGAGAGGGCGAGGGAGGGAGAGAGGGCGAGCAGGCGAGAGGGCAAGAGAGTGTAAGAGAGGAAGAGCGGGCGAGAGAGGGGGCGTCGGTGAGAGAGGGAGAGAAGGCAAGAGGGCGATAGAGGGTGAGAGAGGGAGAGAGGGAGTGAGAGAGAGGGAGTGAGGGTAAGAGAGGGAAAGTGAGTGCGATAGGGTGAGAGACGGAGAGAGGGCGAGAGAGGGAGAGAGGACGAGGGAGGGAGAGAGGGCGAGAGTGAGAGTTAGAGAGGGTGAGAGCGGGAGAGAGGGTGAGAGATGGATAGAGGGCGAGGGAGGGAGAGAGGGGGAGCAGGCAAGAGGGCGAGAGAGTGTGAGAGTGGAAGAGAGGGCGAGAGAGGGGGCGTGGGTGAGAGAGGGAGAGAAGGCAAGAGGGCGAAAGAGGGTGAGAGGGCAAGAGAGGAAGAGAGGGGGAGAAAGAGCGAGAGACGGCGAGAGAGTGCAAGAGGACAAGCGAGGGAGAGAGAGCGAAATAGGGTGAGAGCGGGAGAGAGGGCGAGATGGAGAAAAGGCGGGAGAGGGAGACAGTGCGAGAGGGAGAGAGAGAGGGGGAGTGAGGGTAAGAGAGGGAGAGTGAGTGCGATAGGGTGAGAGACAGAGAGGGCGAGAGAGGGAGAGAGGGTGAGAGATGGAGAGAGGGAGTGAGAGAGAGGGAGTGAGGGTAAGAGAGGGAGAGTGAGTGCGATAGGGTGAGAGACGGAGAGAGGGCGAGAGAGGGAGAGAGGACGAGGGAGGGAGAGTGGGCGAGAGTGAGAGTTAGAGAGGGTGAGAGCGGGAGAGAGGGTGACAGATGGAGAGAGGGCGAGGGAGGGAGAGAGGGTGACTAGGCGAGAGGGCGAGAGAGTGTGAGAGAGGAAGAGGAGGCGAGAGAGGGGGCGTGGGTGAGAGAGTGAGAGAAGGCAAGAGGGCGAGAGAGGGTGAGTGAGGAAGAGAGAGAGAGAGAGAGGGAGTGAAGGTAAGAGAGGGAGAGTGAGTGCGATAGGGTGAGAGACGGAGAGAGGGCGAGAGAGGGAGAGGGGACGAGGGAGGCAGAGATGGCGAGAGTGAGAGTTAGAGAGGGTGAGAGCGGGAGAGAGGGTGACAGATGGAGAGAGGGCGAGGGAGGGAGAGAGGGCGACTAGGCGAGAGGGCGAGAGAGTGTGAGAGAGGAAGAGGAGGCGAGAGAGGGGGCGTGGGTGAGAGAGTGAGAGAAGGCAAGAGGGCGAGAGAGGGTGAGTGAGGAAGAGAGAGAGAGAGAGGGAGTGAGGGTAAGAGAGGGAGAGTGAGTGCGATAGGGTGAGAGACGGAGAGAGGGCGAGAGAGGGAGAGGGGACGAGGGAGGCAGAGATGGCGAGAGTGAGAGTTAGAGAGGGTGAGAGCGGGAGAGAAGGTGAGAGATGGAGAGAGGGCGAGGGAGGGAGAGAGGGCGAGAGTGAGAGTTAGAGAGGGTGAGAGCGGGAGAGAGGGTGAGAGATGGAGAGAGGGCGAGGGAGGGAGAGAGGTAGAGAGGGCGAGATAGGGGGCGTGGGTGAGAGAGGGAGAGAAGGCAAGAGGGCGAGAGATGGTAAGAGAGGGAGAGAGGGGGAGAGTGGAATAGAGGGCGAGAGAAAGGGATAGGGCGAGAGAGGGAGAGAGTGAGAGCGAGAGAGTGGGAGTGGGTCAGAGAGGGAAAGAGGGTGATAGAGGGAGAGAGGGAGTGAGAGAGAGGGAGTGAGGGTAAGAGAGGGAGAGTGAGTGCGATAGGGTGAGAGACGGAGAGAGGGCAAGAGAGGGAGCGAGGACGTAGGAGGGAGAGTGGGCGAGAGTGAGAGTTAGAGAGGGTGAGAGCGGGAGAGAGAGTGACAGATGGAGAGAGGGCGAGGGAGGGAGAGAGGGCGAGCAGGCGAGAGGGCGAGAGAGTGTGAGAGAGGAAGAGAAGGCGAGAGAGGGTCCGTGGGTGAGAGAGTGAGAGAAGGCAAGAGGGCGAGAGAGGGTGAGAGAGGGAGAGAGGGAGTGAGAGAGAGGGAGTGAGAGTAAGAGAGGGAGAGTGAGTGCGATAGGGTGAGAGACGGAAAGAGGGCGAGAGAGGGAGAGAGGACGAGGGAGGGAGAGAGGGCGAGAGTGAGAGTTAGAGAGGGTGAGTGCGGGAGAGAGGGTAAGAGATGGATAGAGGGTGAGAGAGGGAGAGAGGACGAGGGAGGGAGAGAGGGCGAGAGTGAGAGTTAGAGAGGGTGAAAGAGGGAGAGAGGGGGAGAGGGGGAGAGAGGGAGACAGGGCGAAAGTGGGAGAGAAGGTGAGAGAGAGTGACAGAGGGCGAGAGAGGGAGAGAGTGTGAGAGAGGGCGGAAGGGCGAGCGAGAGAGAGAGAGGGCGAGAGTGGGAGAGAGGGAGAGAGAGGGAGATAGGGTGAGCAAGTGTGAGAGAGGGAGTGAGGGAGAAAGGGCGAGGGAGGGAGGGAGGGCGAAAGAGAGGGAGAGAGGCTGAGAGAGTGCGAGAGGCCAGGAGGGCGAAGGAGTGAGAGAGGGCAAAAGAGGGAGAGAGAGGGAGAGTGGGCTAGAGAGCCAGATAGAGAGAGAGAGGGGGAGAGAAGGTGAGAAGGCGAGAGAGGGAGAGAGGGTTAGTGAGAGCAAGAGACGACGAGAGAGTGCGAGAGGGTGAGAGAGGGAGAGAGGGCGAAATACGAAGAGAGTGCGAAAGAGGGAGCGATCGTGAGAGACGGCGAGAGAGGGACAGAGGGCGAGAGGTCGAAAGATTGAGAGAGGAGGAGAGAGGGAGAGAGGGCAAGAGAGGGTGTGAGGGCGAGAGAGGGAGAGTGAGGGCGAGAAAGGGAGCGTGAGGGGGAGAGACGGCGAGAGAGGATGAGAGGGCGAGAGAGGGAGAGAGGGCGAGAGAGGGAGAGAGGACAACAGGGAAAGGGCGGGAGAGGGAGAGAGGGCTAGATGGCGAGTGAGGGAGAGAGGGAGAGGGAGAGAGGGCGAGAGAGGGAGAGTGAGTGCGATAGGGCGAGAGAGGGCGAGAGAGGAAGAGAGGGCAAGCGAGGGAGAGAGGGCGACAAGGAGAGAGGATGAGAGAGAGAGAGTTAATGAGGGCGAGAGAGAGATAGAAGGTGAGAGAGGGCATGAGCGCGAGAGATAGCGAGAGTGCCAGGGCGGTTGAGATGGCGAGAGAGTCAGAGAGAGGGTGAGAGGGAGAGAGGGCGAGAGAGCGAGAGTGGGCGAGAGAGGAAGATAGAGCGTGAGAGGGAGAGAGGGCGAAAGGGCGAGACAGGGGGAGAGAGAGAGAGAGAAAGTGAGGGAGAGAGAGAGGGTGAGAGAGGCAGAGGGGGCGAGAGAGGGCGAAAGAGGGAGAAAGGGTGAAAGTGGGGGAGAGGGAGTGAGGGCAAGAGACGGCGAGAGAGGATGAGAGGGCGAGAGAGGGAGAGAGGGCGAAAGAGAGGGAGAGAGGGCGAAAGAGAGGGAGAGAGGGCGAGAGAAAGAGAGAGGGAGGGAGGACAAGTGAAAGAGAGGGCGAGTAAGGCGAGACTGGGCGAGAGAAGGCCAGAGAACGAGAGAGGGAGAAAGAGTGAAAGAGGGAGAGAGGGCGAAAGAGGGAGTGAGGGTGAAAGAAGGAGAGAGGGTCAGAGAGGGCGCGAGCAGGAGAGAGGGCGAGAGAGGGAGAGAGGACACTAGGGAGAGAGGGCGAAAGTGAGAGTTAGAGAGGGTGAGCGCGGGAGAGAGGGTGTGAGAGGGCGAGACGGTGAGAGAGGGAGTGAGGGAGAGAGGGAGAGAGGGCGAGAGTGAGAGTTAGAGAGGGTGAGACAGGGCGAGATGGCGAGAGAGAGAGGGCGAGAGAGAGAAAGGGTGAGAGAGAGAGAGGGCGAGAGTGAGAGTTACAGAGGGTGAGAGCGGGAGAGAGGGAGAGAGAGGGCGAGAGAGAGAGAAGGCGAGAGAGTGCGTTAGGTCGAAAGAGAGGGAGAGGGAGGATGAGACGGTGAAAGAGACAGAGAGAGGGCAAGAGGGAAAGAGGGCGAGAGAGCGAGAGAGAGCTAGTGTGCAAGAGAGGGCAAGAGAGGGAGAGAGAGAGCTAGTGTGCGAGAGAGGGCAAGAGAGGGAGAGAGAGAGCTAGTGTGCGAGAGAGAGCGAGAGAGGGGGAGAGGGCGAAAGGGCGAGACAGGGTGAGAGAAAGAGAGAGAGAGAAAGTGGGGGAGAGAGAGGGCGAAAGAGGGAGGGGGGCGAGAGAGGTCAAGAGGGCGAGCGAGGGAGAGAGAGCCTGTGTGCAAGAGAGAGCGAGAGGGGGAGAGAGGGCGAAAGGGCGAGACAGGGTGAAGAGAGAGAGAGAAAGTGGGAGAGAGAGAGAGAGCGTGAGAATGGGAGCGTGGCGAGAGAGGGAGAGAGGGCAAGAGGGAGAGAGAGGGAGAGCAGGCGAGAGGGCGAGAGAGAGGGTGAGAGAGGGAGAGAGGGAGAGAGGGAGAGAGGGAGAGTGAGGGATAGACGGAAAGAGGGCGAGAGAAAGGGGTTGGGTGAGAGAGTGAGATCGAGAGAGTTGGGGTGAGGCAGAGAGGGAGAGAGGGCTAAAGAGGGAGAGTGGGCGAGAGAGGGAAAAATGTAGAGAGTGGGAAAGAGGGCGAGAGGGAAAGAGGGCGAGAGAGAGAGAGTTAGTGTGCGAGAGAGGGAGAGAGGGCGAAAGGGCCAGACAGGGTGAGAGAGAGAGAGAGAAAGTGGGGGAGAGAGAGGGTGAAAGAGGGAGAGGGGGTGAGAGAGGGAGAGAGAGCGAGAGATGAAGAGAGGGCGAGAGAGGGAGAGAGGGCGAAAGGGCGAGACAGGGTGAGAGAGAGACCGAGAAAGTGGGGGATAGAGAGGGTGAAAGAGGGAGAGGGGGCGAGAGAGGGCGAGAGAGGGAGAGAAGGCGAAAGAGGGAGAGTAGGTGAGAGAAGGGAGAGATGGCCAGACAGCACGAGAGAGGGAGAGAGGGCGAGTGAGGGAGAGAGTACAAAAGATGGGAAGAAAGCGAGAGAGGGAGAGATGGTGTGAGGGGGAGAGAGGGCGAAGGAGGGCGAGAGATGGAGAGAGGGAGAGAGAGAGAGAAAGTGGGGTAGAGAGGGTGAAAGAGGGAGAAGGTGCGAGAGAGGGCGAGAGAGCGAGAGCGGGACAGAGCGAGAGAGGGAGAGAAGGCAAAAGAGGGAGAGTGGGTGAGAGATGGAGAGATGGCAAGGCAGCACGAGAGAGGGAGAGAGGGAGAGAGGGTGTGAGGGGGAGAGAGGGCGAAGGAGGGCGTGAGGGTGAGAGAGGGAGAGAGGGCGAAAGAGAGAGGGCGAAAGAGGGCGAGAGGGCAAAAGAGGGAGAGATGGCGAGAGTGGGAGAGAGGGAGAGAGGGAGAAAGTGGGAGAGAGGGCGAGAGAGATTGACAGAAGGCGAGAGAGGGAGAGAGGGCAAGAGAGGGCGGAGGGCGAGCGAGAGAGAGAGAGGGCGAGAGTGGGAGAGAGAGCGAGAGAGGCAGAGGGGGCGAGAGAAGGAGAGAGGGCGAGAGGAGGCGTGAGAGGGAGAGAGGCTGAGAGAGGGCGAGAGGCCGAGAGGGCGAAGGAGTGAGAGAGGGTAACAGAAAGACAGAGGGCGAGAGAGAGAGAGAGGGGGCAAAAGAGAGAGAGAGTGTGAGAGAGTGGGAGAGAGGGCCAGCGAGGGCGAGAGGCGAGAGGGCAAGACAGGGAGAGAGGGTGAGAGAGGGAGAGAGGGACAGAGAGGGAGAGTGGGAGAGGGCGGAAGAGAGCGCGATAGAAAAGAGGGAGAGAGAGGGAGAGTGTGGGTGAGAGAGGGTGAGAGAGGCGGAGAGGGTGAGAGGGTGAAAGAGAGAGAGAGGGTGAGAGAGAGAATGAAAGGGAGAGAGGGCGAGAGGGTGAGAAAAGGCGAGAGAGGGAGAGAGGGATAGAGTGCGAGAAAGGAAGATAGGGTGAGAGAGGGCGAAAGAGGGCCAGAGGACGAGAGAGAGGTTGAGAAAGGGAGAGCGGGCAAAATAGGGAGAGAGTGCGAAAGAGGGAGAGATCGTGAGAGACGGCGAGAGAGGGACGGAGGGCGAGAGGGCGAAAGATTGAGAGAGGAGGAGAAAGGGAGAGAGGGCAAGAGAGGGACTGAGGGTGAGAGAGGGAGAGAGAGGGAGGGAGAGAGAGGAAGAGAAGGTGAGAGAGGGAGACAGGGCAAGAGGGAAAAGGGAGTAAGAGGGAGAGTGGGCTAGATGGCGAGAGGGCGAGAGAGGGAGAGAGGGAGAGAGGTCAAGAGAGAGAGGGATTGAGGGCGAGAGAGAGAGAGGCCGAGAAGGAGAGAGGGCGAGAGGAGACGTGAGAGGGAGAGAGGCTGAGAGAGGGCGACAGAAAGATAGAGGGCGAGAGAGTGAGAGAGGGCAAAAGAGGGAGAGAGTGTGAGAGAGTGGGCGAGAGGCCCAGAGAAAGCGAGTGGGCGAGAGGACAAGACAGGGAGCGAGGGAGAGAGAGGGAGAGAGGGAGAGAGAGGGAGAGTGGGAGATAGAGGGAGAGAGGGCGAGAGAGAGTGAGAGAATGAGAGAGGGAGAGAGGGAGAGAGTGCAAGAGAGGGAGGGAGTACGAAAGAGGAAGATAGGGCGAGAGAGGGAGAGAGGGCGATCGTGGGAGAGAGGTTGAAGGAGGGAGTGAGGGCGGGAGAGGGAGAGAGGGCAAGATAGAGGGAGCGAGGGCGAGAGAGGGAGAGAGAGGGCAAGAGGGCGAGAGAGAGTGGGTGAGAGTGGGAGAGTGGGCAGAGAGGGAGAGAGGGCGAGCAAGTGCGAGCGAGTGGAAGAAGGAGAGACGGCGAGAGAGGGAGAGAGGGCGAAAGAGAGGGAGAGAGTGCGAGAGGGAGAGAGTGCGAGAGAAAGAGAGGGCGAGAGAAGGCGAGAGAGGGAGAGAGGGTGAGAGGGGTGAGAGGCTGAGAAAGCGAAAGAGGAAGACAGGGTGAGAGAAAGAGAGGGAAAGAGGACGGGAGAGGCAGAGAGGGCGAGAAAGGGCGAGAGACGATGAGAGAGGGCAAGAGAGCGAGAGAGGGAGAGAGGGCGAAAGAGGGAGAGAGGGTCAGAGAGGGCGAGAGCGGAAGAGAGGGCGAGAGATGGCGAGAGGGAGAGAGAGTGCGAGAGATACGAGAGAGGATGAGAGGGCGAGAGAGGGAGAGAGGGCATGAGAGGGAGAGAGGGCGAGAGAGAGGGAGTGAGGGTGAGAGAGGGAGAGTGAGTGCGATTGGGTGAGAGAGGGCGAGAGAGGGAGAGAGAGCGCAAGGGAGAGAGGGCGAGAGTGAGAGTTAGAAAGGGTGAGAGCGGGAGAGACGGTGACAGAGGGCGAGACGGCGAGAGAGGAAGAGAGGTGAGAGATGGAGAGAGGGCGAGAGGGAGAGAGGGCGAGAGTCAGAGTTAGGGAGGGTGAGAGCGGGAGAGAGATGGAGAGAGAGGGCGAGAGAGAGAGAAGGCAAAACAGTGCGTGAGGTCAAAAGAGAGCGAGAGGGCGAAGGAGGATGAGACGGTGAAAGAGGCAGAGAGAGCAAGAGGGAGATAGGGCGAGAGAGCGAGAGAGAGCTAGTGTGCAAGAGAGAGCGTGAGAGGGAGAGAGGGCGAAAGGGTGAGGCAGGGTGAGAGAGAGATAGAAAGTGGGGGAGATAGAGAGAGGGTGAGAATGGGAGAGGGGGCGAGAGAGGGAGATAGGGCGAGAGGGAGAGAGAGGGAGAGAGAGGGAGAGAAGGAGAGAGGGGGATAGAGAGAAAGAGGGCGAGAGAAAGGGGTTGGGTGAGAGAGTGAGATCGAGAGAGTGGGGGTGGGGCAGGAAGGGATTGAGAGTGATAGAGGGAGGGAAGGCAAAAGGGAGAGAGTGGGCGAGAGAGGAAGAGAGGCCGAGAGGGGTAGAGAGTGTGATAGAGGGCGAGAGCGCGAGAGAGGGCGAAAGGGCGCGAGAGGGCGAGAGAGGGAGAGAGGGCGAGTGACGGAGAGAGGGAAAGATAAGGCGAGTGACGGCGAGAGAGGATGAGAGAGCGAGAGAGGGAAAGAGGGTGATAGAGGGAGAGAGGGCAAAAGATGGGGAGAGTGCGAGAGAGGGAGAAATGGCGATGGGGAGAAAGGGCGAGAGAGGGAGAGAGAGTGAGAGCGGGAAAGAGGGTGAGAGAGGGAGAGAGGGAGAGAGAGGGATAGAGAGGGAGAGAGAGGGAGAGAGGGCGAGAGAGCGAGAGAAAGAGCGGGAAAGAGGGCGAAAAAGGAGAGAGGTAGAGAGGGAGAGAGTGTGAGAAAGGGAGAGTACAAAAGAGGGAGAGAGGGCGAGAGAGGGAGAGAGGGCGACAGGGGGAGAGAGGGCGAAGGGGGGAGTGAGGGTGAGAGATGGAGAGAGGGTGAAAGAGGGCAAGAGGGCGAAAGAGGGAGAGGTGGCAATAGCGAGGGCAAGAGAGGGAGAGCGGGTGAGAGGGGGCAAGTGGGCGAGAGAGAGATGGCGCGAGTGGGAGAGAGGGCAGAGAGGGAGAGAGGACAGAGAGGGAGAGAGGGCGAGCAAGTCAGCGATAAATTCTAACCCTTCGATGCCAACGGTCACTTTGAGTGCGAGCAGCAGCTAAGGTAAGACAGTTTGTTTTAAAATTACTTACCGGTAGTGGGCAGCAGTGTTTTTATTTTCTCTTCACAGAAAGAGCGGGAGCAGCAGGGGGAAGTGACGAAGACCGGAGGGGCAGCCGGGTAGGTTTTTTTCCCTTTAAAAGCGCGCAGGAGAAGAACCCGAGGCACTACAGAGGTAGTGTCTCCCACCCGCCCTCCTCCTCTAACCTCAATAATAAGACCCGTTGTGGTAAGTAGGTAAGTGCTGCATTTTGCTTGTTGTATTCTTTAGACCCAGTTTTTTTTAAAAAAAGGTTACTTTTAGAGGGATGGCAGTGAAGGCAGTGCAATGTTCCTCTTGCAACATGTTTGAGGTGAGGGATGCCATGGACGTCCCTGCTGATTACACTTGCAGGAAGTGCACCCATCTCCAGCTCCTCCAAGACCGTGTTAGGGAACTGGAGCTGGAGTTGGATGAACTTAGGATCATTCGGGAGTCAGAGGGGGTCATAGATCGGAGCTTCAGGGAAGTAGTAACTCCAAAGATGGCAGATAGATGGGTGACAGTGAGGGGCACTGGGAGGAAGCAGCCAGTGCAGGGACCCCCTGCGGCCGTTCCCCTCAAGAACAAGTATACCGTTTTGGATACTTGTGGGGGGGGTGGGGAACTTACCAGGGGTAAGTAACGGGGCTCAGGCCTCTGGCACGGAGCCTGTCCCCATTACTCAGAAGGGAAGGGTGGAGAAGAGCAGAGCAATAGTAATTGGGGACTCGATAGTTCGGGGCACAGAGAGGCGGTTTTGTGGGAACGAGAGAGACTCACGTTTGGTATGTTGCCTCCCAGGTACAAGGGTACGTGATGTCTCTGATCGTGTTTTCCGGGTCCTTAAGGGGGAGGGGGAGCAGACTGAAGTCGTGGTCCACATTGGCACCAATGACATAGGTAGGAGGAGGGCTGAGGATGTTAGGCAGGCTTTCAGGGAGCGAGGTTGGAAGCTCAAAGTTAGAACGAACAGAGTTGTTGTCTCTGGTTTGTTACCCGTGCCACGTGATAGGGAGTCGAGGAACAGGGAGTGAGAACAGTTAAATGCGTGGCTATAGGGATGGTGCAGGAGAGAGGGATTCCGGTATATGTATAACTGGGGTTCTTTCTGGGTGGGACCTCTATAAACAGGATGGTCTGCACCTGAACCTGAGGGGCACCAGTATCCATGGGGGGAGGTTTGCTAGTGATCTTGGGGCGTGGGGGGGGGGGGGTTAAACTAACTCTGCAGGGGCATGGGTACCCAGACTGTAGCTTTAGGGTGCAGGACCTGGAGTGTAGGGAGGTTAGGAACATGGCATCAATTTCAAAGGAGGGTGCCTGTAAACAGGAAGGTGGCTTGAAGTGTGTATACTTCAATGCAAGAAGTATACGAAATCAGGTAGGTGAACTTGCAGCGTGGGTTGGTACCTGGGACTTCGATGTTGTGGCTATTACGGAGACATGGGTAGAACAGGGACAGGATTGGCTGTTGCAGGTTCATGGGTTTAAATGTTTTAGTAGGGTCAGAGGTGGGGGTAAAAGAGGGGGAGGTGTGGCATAGCTTGTCAAAGATAGTATTACAGCTGTGGTAAGGACGATGGATGAAGACTCGCCATCTGAGGTAGTATGGGCTGAGGTTAAGAATAGGAAAGGTGAGCTCACCCTGTTAGGAGTTTTTTACAGGCCTCCAAATAGAAACGTAGAAGAAAGGATTGCGAGGATGATTCAAGAGAAGAGTGAAAGTCATAGGGTGGTTGTTATGGGGGACTTTAACTTTAGATTAATTAGATTCCTGATATTGATTGGGAAAGCTATAGCTCAAGTTCGTCAGTGTTTGTCCAATGTGTGCAGGAGGGTTTCCAGACACAATATGTAGATAGGCCAACAAGAGGTGAGGCCATACTGGATTTGGTTCTGGGTAACGAACCAGGCCAGGTGTTAGAATTAGAGGTAGGTGAGCACTTTGGGGACAGTGACCACAATTCGGTGACTTTTACTCTAGTGATGGAGAGGGATAAGTGTGCACTACAGGGCAAGAATTATAGATGGAGGCAGGGAAATTATGATGCGGTGAGGCATGACTTATGATGTGTGGCTTGGAAAAGTAAGCTTCAAGGCAAGGGCGTAATTGATATGTTCAAGGAGCAACTATTGAGTGTCCTTAATAAGTATGTACCCGTCAGGCAGGGAGGAAAGGGTCGTGTGAGGGAGCCGTGGTTTAATAAGGAATTGGAATCCCCTGTTAAATGGAAGAGGGCGCCTTTGTAAAGATGTGGCGTGAAGGTTCAATTGGGGCGATTGAGAGTTATAAGGTAGCCTGGAAGGACCTGAAGAGAGAGTTAAGAGCAGCAAGGAGGGGAGTTGGTAGGATTAGGGAAAACCCTAAGGCTTTCTATAGGTATTTCAGGAATAAAAGAATGACTAGGGTAGGAATAGGTCCAGTCAAGTATAGTAGTGGGAAGTTGCGTGTGGAGGCGGAAGAGATTGGGGAGACACTGAATGAATACTTTTCGTCAGTATTCACTCAGGAACAGGACATTGTTGTCGATGTGAATACTGAGTCACAATTAAGTAGAATGGATGGCTTTGAGGTATGTAGAGAAGAGGCGTTGGAAATTCTGGAAAGGGTGAAAATAGATAAGTCCCCTGGGCCTGATGGCATTTATCCTAGGATTCTCTGGGAAGCAAGGGAGGAGATTGCAGAGCCATTGGCCTTGATTTTTATGTCCTCGTTGTCTACAGGAGTAGTGCCAGAAGATTGGAGGCTAGCAAATGTGGTTCCCTTGTTCAAGAAGGTGAGTAGGGATAACCCTAGTAACTATAGGCCGGTGAGTCTCACTTCTGTTGTGGGCAAAATCTTCGAGAGAATTGTAAGGGATAGGATTTATGAACATCTGGATAGGAATAATGTGATCAAGGATAGTCGGCATGGTTTTGGGAAGGGCAGGTCGTGCCTCACAAACCTTATTGAATTCTTTGAGAAGGTGCCTAAGGAGGTGGACGAGGGTAAAGCGGTAGATGTGGTGTATATGGATTTTAGTAAGCCGTTTGATAAGGTTCCCCATGGTAGGCTACTGCAAAAAATACGGAGGTATGACATTGATGGTTAGTTGGAGGTTTGGATTAGGAATTGGCTGGCTGGAAGAAGACAGAGGGTAGTAGTTGATGCTAAAGGTTCATCTTGGAGTGGCGTTACTAGCGGTGTTCCGCAAGGATCTGTTTTGGGACCTTGCTGTTTGTCATTTTTATAAATGACCTGGAGGAGGGGCTAGACGGTTGGGTGAGCAAGTTTGCGGATGATACGAAAGTCGGTGGAGTTGTTGACAGTGAGGAAGAATGCGGCAGGTTACAGCGGGCTATAGATAAGCTGCAGACCTGGGCAGAAAGGTGGCAAATGGAGTTCAATGTAGCTAAGTGTGAGGTGATTCACTTTGGTAAGAGTAACAAAAGGATGGAGTACTGGGCTAATGGTCGGATACTTGGTAGTGTGGATGAGCAGAAGGATCTTGGTGTCCATGTACACAGATCTTTGAAAGTTGCCACCCAGGTAAATAGTGCGGTGAAGAAGGCATATGGCGTACTGACTTTTATTGGTAGAGGAATTGAGTTCCGGAGTCCTGAGCTCATGTTGCAGTTGTATAAGACTCTGGTGCGGCCGCATCTAGAGTATTGTGTGTAGTTTTGGTCGCCATACTATAGGAAGGATGTGGAGGCATTGGAATGGGTGCAGAGGAGTTTTACCAGGATGTTGCCTGGTATGGTAGGAAGATCGTATGAGGAAAGGCTGAGGCACTTGGGGTTGTTTTCATTGGAGAAAAGAAGGTTTATGGGTGAATTGATAGAGGTGTACAAGATGATTAGGGGTTTAGATAGGGTCGACAGTGAGAATCTTTTTCCACGTATGGAGTCAGCTATTACGAGGGGTATAACTTTAAATTAAGGGGTGGTAGGTATAGGACAGATGTTAGGGGTAGGTTCTTTACTCAGCGAGCCGTGAGTTCATGGAATGCCCGGCCAGTAGCAGTGGTGGACTCTCCTTTTTATGGGCATTTATGCGGCATTGGATAGGCATATGGAGGATAGTGGGCTAGTGTAGGTTAGGTGGGCTTGAATTGGCGCAACATCGAGGGCCAAAGGGCCTGTACTGCGCTGTAATCTTCTATGTTCTATGTTGTATGTTCCACCGGCCAGGCTCTCCCTCTCTCCATGTCTCTCTCTACCTGCCTGCCTCTCTTTCGTTCTCTCTGTCTCTCTCTACCAGCCTGCCTCTCTCTCTCTGTGAATCTCCGACCTGCCTGCCTCCCCCTCTCTCTCTCTCTCTCTCTGTTTCTCTCTCTACCTGCCTGCCACTCCTCCCCTCTCTCTCTCTCTCTCTACCTGCCTACCTCTCCCTCTCTCCCTGTTTCTCTCTACCTGCCTACCTTTCCTCTGTCTCTCCCTCTCTGTGAATCTCTACCTGCCTGCCTCTCCCTCTCACTCTGTCTCTCTCTATCTGTTTGGGTCTCCCTCTCTTTCTGTCTCTCTACCTGCCTGCCTCTCTCTCTGTCAATCTCTACCTGCCTGCCTCTCTCTCTCTCTTTCTGTCTCTCGATCTGCCTGCCTCTCTCTCTCTCTCTTTCTCTCTCTCTCTGTGTGTGTGTCTCTCTCTCTGTCTCTCTCTCTGTCTCTCTCTCTGTCTCTCTCTCTGTCTCTCTCTCTGTCTCTCTCTCTGTCTCTCTCTCTGTCTCTCTCTCTCTGTACCAGCTTGCCTCTCTCTCTGTGATTCGGAGATGCCGGTGTTGGACTGGGGTGTACAAAGTTAAACATCACACAACACCAGGTTATAGTCCAACAGGTTTAATTGGAAGCACACTAGCTTTCGGAGCGACGCTCCTTCATCTGGTGATTATCAATCTCTCTCTGTGAATCTCTTCCTGCCTGCCTCTCCCTCTCTCTTCCTCTTTCTGTCTCTGTGTGTGTGTGTGTCTCTCTCTCTGTCTCTCTCTCTCTCTCTGTCTCTCTCTAACTGCCTGCCTCTCCCTCTCTCTCTCTCTCTCTCTCTCTCAATCTCTCTCTCTCTCAATCTCTCTCTCTCTCTCTCCACCGGCCAGGCTCTCCCTCTCTGTCTCTCTCTCTCTCTCTCTGTCTCTCTCTCTGTCTCTCTCTAACTGCCTGCCTCTCCCTCTCTCTCTCTCTCTATCTCTCTCTCTCTTTCTCTCCCTCTCTCTCTGTCTCTCTCTCTCTCCACCGGCCAGGCTCTCCCTCTCTGTCTCTCTCTCTCTCTCTCTCTCTCTGTCTCTCTCTGTCTCTCTCTAACTGCCTACCTCTCCCTCTCTCTCTCTCTCTATCTCTCTCGCTCTCTCTCCACCGGCCAGGCTCTCCCTCT